>NC_056665.1:12750919-13087705 GCF_018350195.1 Panthera tigris | reverse complement strand
AACATCAACCTGTCTTAAGTACCCGACA
This sequence comes from Panthera tigris, assembly GCF_018350195.1. Taxonomy (NCBI): domain Eukaryota; kingdom Metazoa; phylum Chordata; class Mammalia; order Carnivora; family Felidae; genus Panthera; species Panthera tigris. The sequence continues at coordinate 13,087,677 of NC_056665.1, read as the reverse complement.
TACCTTGAATACGTATTTTCTCATCAATTACTAACACGACAAGGCAGGCATTGGTGTTATACCCATCTGATAGATGAGTTAATAACGCACAAGTTTGAACAGCCTACCCCAGGACAGACAGCCAGTAAGGAGGAGAGCCGGGATTTGAACCCAGGCCAACTGACTCCACAGGCTGCTTTCTCAGTGATCGCTCTCTTTATAACGTCTCCCAACACAGAGCACGAGGCAGGATGGGTACGCTAACTGCAGGATCGTAGGAAGGCGGCAAAGGAGACACATTTGTTGTGCAAGTGGAATCAGGGACCGCGACCTCAAAGAGTTCAGAAACATCTAAGAGGTCCCCGGTGCTGCCACCAGGTAAGAGGATCCAGCCCTTCCAGGTAGGGGGCTCCCCCCCACCATCCCTCCCCCCCAGATTCAGCTCTTGAGAAGCAAGAGGTTAACTGCTGAACTGACAACTCAAGGCACACAAAGCCTCGAAATGACTCTCTTCTGCCAACGGCCAATCCTCGTGTGTTCACATAGCCCACGTTTGTGAATCAGCCTACTCCCAAAAATGTACCTGCAACCCCCGCAACACTTCCGTGGTCACTCACGAACGCGCGCAAAGTGGCCAAAAACGTGACTGGCCCAGTGTGCACATTCCCAGCTGAGGGCGGACAGGGCAATGCTCCGCCTTCTTGTTTCACCTCTCATTCTGTCAACCAACGTCTTTCTCGAGATCCAATGTCACTTTTTTTTTGGAGTTTAAGTTTTTTTTGTGTTAATTTTGTTGTTTAAAATGCACCCCCGTGACACACACACACACACACACACACACAGTGCTGAAGCACTGTCTGATGTTCCTTCAGTGCAAGAAGGCTGTGATGTGGGTTAGGAAGAACATACTTACGTTAGATAAGCTTCATTCAAGCGTCACAGTTGTGACGCTACAGTTCACTACTGATTGTGAGTTCGATGTCAATGAACCAGGGATATATATTTAATATGGGGCCTTTAAACAGAAACGCACATAAAACAAAGTTTTGTATTAATAAGTTGACAAAAAGGTGACCGGATGTTCACGGAACCTAACTCTGTATTCCCTTTAGCAGCACGGGTTCCGTGCTGCTGATAACTTCGTGAAACGTAACTACTGGGGACAAGAACAATCAATTCTCTACCTCTTTTGATAGGCATTTTGTCCAGACAGATTTCAGCCAGAAATCCAAGTGCATCATGGGTCCCGCCCTGCTTAAGAAACAGGGTTCTGGTCACAAAGATTTACGTCAAGAGTCTATTTTGCACTATAAAGATGAAATAATCTAATTTTTTTTTCCATCAAGGAGTTGTATGCCTAATTCATCTGACAACTAAAGTAATAATATGTTTTTTTTATTTTTTTTTTAAAAATTAAATTTATTTTTGAGAGAGAGACAGAACATGAGCAGGGGAGGGGCAGAGAGAGAGGGAGACACAGAATGTGAAGCAGGCTCCAGGCTCCGAGCTGTCAGCACAGAGCCCGACGCAGGGCTCGAACCCACAAACCATGAGCTCATGACCTGAGCAAAGTCAGGCACCCAACCGACTGAGCCACCCAGGTGCCCCAATAATAATATGCTTTGAAGAGCAATAAATATTTTAAGTGTAGACGAAATCAAACACATAAACACTGCAGCTAGGACTTCCATAAATCTTACAGTCATTGTTGAATTTGCATTCACAATTAAAGTTAAAATGAAGAGTGAGTTTAGAGACCATTGGTCTTAATAAGTGATGATAAGCCAGCATGATTCCAGCAGTTTCCTAGTGATCTCCCAAAAGAACAGTTCATGTGAAAAGTTGCTGAAAGAGTGGGAACACACACACACACACACACACACACACAAGGCACGCTAATTAAAACTGCAATTTTCCAACAATTCTTTTCAAATGAAGCTCAGTTAGCAGATACACATGTTAAAAGGTACCATGGATTAATGTATTTAATGATAATTGTACAATAAGAATATTACAAAGTTTCACTAAATGGTCCTTAATAATACTGTAATTATTTATGTGACTGCAACTAAAAAGCCTTTTAAGGATAATTTATTTTTTTCACTTTTAAAATAAGCAACATTACTTGGAATAAAAGAATATAGATTATATTGGCAAAATAAAATATATAATCACAGGGGCGCCTACGTGGCTCAGTCAGTTAAGCATCTGACTCTTGATTTCATCCAGATCATGATCTCACAGTTGTGAGATCAAGCCCCACGTTGGGCTCCACACTGAGTGGAGCCTGCTTGAGATTCTCTCCCCCCTCTCTGTCCTTCCCCTGAATACATGCACAGCATTCTTTCTCTCTCAAAATAATTTTTTTAAATGTATGACCATAACTAGAGGGGAAGGAAATAAAACACTGATTTATAAGTTTCCCAAAAGTAATTAAATATGTGCCTAATTAGATTAATTGGCATATACAAGAAATGGACATAACGTAACATCATTATAATATTTTTCAAAGTTCTGAGATAAAGGTGCCTAGGTGGCGTAGTCGGTTGAGCATCTGACTTCAGCTCAAGTCATGATCACATGGTTCGTGAGTTCGAGCCCCACATCCGGGCTCTCTGCTATCAGCACAGAGCCCGCTTTGGATCCTCTGTCCCTACCCTGCTCACGCACACACGGGTTCTCTCTCTCTCAAAAATAAATATTTTTTTTAAAAGTCCTGAAAAAAATATCATTTCCAATAAATGCAACCTCACACTGACCATACTGGCTTAGATAGGATGCCCCATTCAAAGTTGCTTATAATGGGAAATAAACATCACTAGTTTTAAACTATGGCATACATTCATTCCAGAAAGATCTACCAGTCAAGCAAGGATTTTATTGGATAGCGTTGGATATGGTTAGAAAAACTATTTCCTTCCATTAACATGATCTAACCAACATTATCCGCATCCATTCACAGAAACACTATTTGGAGTTCTGGAAGAATCATCTTCATATGCCTGGATCTCACAAAGTCAGACCACGCACAAATAGCTCATAGTGGTGGGGTGGGGGCAAATAAATAGCCACATTTACTGAGCACATACTATGTTCCTCATCTCGTGGTTCTTGAGATCGGGCCCCACATCGGGCTCCGCACTGACAGTGTGGATTGGGATTCTCTATATATATAAATCTCTCTTCCTCTCCCCTGATCATGCTGGCTTTCTCTCTCTCTCTCTCTCTCTCTCTCTCTCTCTGTCTCTCTCTCTCCCTCTCTCTCTCTCTCTCTCTCTCTCAAAATAAATAAACTTAAAAAAAAAGGGTCCAATGAGTTTATTTCAGAATCTTCAGCAAATTATTCTCCTTCTAGCCTCCCTAATGCAGATTTTGGGCATCTTTTCACGCTGCATTTTTATTGAGGTCCTGCAAACCCCATGAAGTGCTCTAGGCTGTGGCGGGGGGGAGGGGCATCTGCCAGAGCAGACTGAGCACACCCCAGGAAGTGTCCAGCACAACCTGGGGCATGCAAAGAAAACACTGGAACTTCCATTCAGACTGATCTCAAAGGTCCGTTTAATTTCTATTTTTGTGAGTGTTTAATAATACATGCAATATCAGTACCACAATACACGTACATAATTTATAAGCAAATATATAAACTTATATTGGGTGTGCCTGGCCAAAAAGTATCTGCTCATAGGCTGTATGATCAAAAGAGCATGGAGAGAATGTTTCTAGAGCACCTGAACAATTAAATCCTTTAATCTGCTGAAAAAAAAAAAAAAAAAAAAAAAACTACAATACTAAGAAAAGAATTTGCTTTTCCCCTTTAGGCAATGACTATTTTTGGAACAGTGTCTCTTCTTTCAGAAAAAAGGCTCAAGTAATGAACATAAACTAGACAAGGTGAAACACGCAAAATGCTCATTAAAAAAGAAAAAGGTAAGAGCGATTTAAACAGGGTTTTTGATAAATACCACTGTCACCTGTTAAAGGAAGTTTCTCTAGGGAAATTCATTAAGCATCAATTTCAACAAACGATCTCATTTGTCTCAAGTTCACTGTAATATTTACAAACTACATTATGCACTGCTTCCTCCGAACCATTCACATCATTTGCGTTTTCAAAGGTAGACAGGTGCCTTTCTGTGGACCCAGGTGATGCGGAAGAGGTAGGGAAAAAACAAAAAAAAAAAAGATATGCATTTCCTCCGTGAGAGAAGTCGCTCATAATTAGAGCAGAAAGTAAAACTCACAACATTAAAATAAATCCATTTACCATAAGGCAGGGTTAGAGAAATCTGGTCAATTAAAGCCTGGATTTAGCAGTGTAATAACATGTGTTATGTTCATGTAATAGTATTCATGTAATAACATGCAGGAGTTAGAAGCCCTCATGACCCTGGAGCCCAAGGAAAGGTCAATATGCAGAAAAGACCATAAATATCCTTAACTTTTTAAGTGCATTTATTTTGAGAGTGACAGAGACAGCGCAAGCAGGGGAGGGGCAGGGAGAGAGAGAATCCCAAGCAGGCTCCACGGCTGTCAATGCAGTGCTTGAACTTGAATGCAGCGCATGCAGGGCTTGAACTCACGAACCGTGAGATCACAACCTGAGCCGAAACCAAGGGCCGGACACTTAACAGACCAAGTCACCCAGGCACCCCCATAAATATCCTTTAAATGGTGAAGTTCCCCAAAACAAAATGACTTTTCTCTGTAATCTCCCAGGTCACTGCAGTAAATACACACACCACTATTGCGGGTGCAACACGGTATGCAGGATAAGGTTGAATTCGATCTGATCCATCGTGAACTCTGCAAGTCCCTCTTTCGAATGAACTCCCAGGATCAGCTTTCCAAGTCTGACTTGACCTCTTATTTATTCCACAGTTCGACAGCGAAGGCAGACAGGGGACCGGCTCCCCGGAAGCTTGTGTTCCTGGGGAGGACATGTACGTGTGGAGGGGAAGATGGGAGTCATTTCGGAGAAGAAGTGGTGACACACGAGCAGACACTTCAGTGACAAAAAGGAATAACCTGGCTGTTTGGAGAAGATGATCCCAGACATACGGAAGAGTCCACGCAATGCCCCACAGCCAGAAGCGTGCTCCCCTCTAGCGTAGGAATAGCAGAGTGGTCAATACAGTCAGACCTGCATGATCTAGCAGGTGGGGGGAGGAGGTGATGTCAGAGATGGTTGTGGGGCCAGCAAAGGCTTTAGGTGTTTTTTTTTTAATTTTCTTTTTAAATGTTTTTATTTATTTTTGAAGGAGAGAGAGACCGAGCGTGAGCAGGGGAGGAGCAGAGAGAGAGGGAGACATAGAATTTGAAGCAGGCTCCAGGCTCCGAGCTGTCAGCCCAGAGCCCGACGCGGGGCTCGAACCCATGAACTGGGAGATCATGACCTGAGCCGAAGTCGGACGCTTAGCCAACTGAGCCACCCGGGTGCCCCAAGGCTTTAGGTTTTAAGTGAGCTGCGAAGAAGCCACGGCAGGAGTTGAGGGAGACCAGCTCAGGTGAAGGATCAAAGGGTCTTTTGTTTGCTATTTGCTTTTTCCTTCTTAGCCTTCTGGTTATTCAGATTTCTGTAACAGTGGATCCATCCCACGGCTGGAAATACCAAAGGCTACACCACAGCTTACATTACCCACCGCCCACTGCCTCCACTCAGGAAATAAGAAAACGGGAAGGTCACGCTTCCTTTGGAAAAGGTCCTTTGCTCTGCTGAGAATCCCACTCACAGAAAAGACCCCAATCCCTGAGACGGTTTTTCCCTTCCTGATCCTTGCCAGTGACTCAATAATAGCCTCCCAACCTAAACAATGTCATGCAGGGGCGCCTGGGTGACTCAGCTGGTTGGGAGCATCCGACTTTAGCTCAGGTCATGATCTCACAGTTCATGGGTTCGAGCCCCGCGTTGGGCTCTGTGCTGACAGCTCAGAGCCTGGAACCTGCTTCCGAGATTCTGTGTCTCTGTCTCTCTCTGCCCCTCCCTCGCTCATGCTTTGTCTCACTCTGTTTCTCAAAAATAAATACACGTAAAAAAAAAAAAAATTAAAAAAAAAAAAGCTATTCTGCATAAGCCCAGAGCCCTTCTCCACTGCTTCCCACCAAATCACCCCAAGGACTCCCCGACTCCCCATGGGGAACACTCCATGCTTGGAGTTCTTTATCTAAATAGGATGTATCACTATTTGGTGAAAACAGGTACAAATAAGTAATCTTTAAAATATTTATTACATCAGATGGTGAGGAGAGCTTTGTCAAAAATAAAACCGCTAAAAAAAAAAAATTAACTTTCTAGCCCTCCATATCTACATTGATGCTATTACCAAAGATCTCAGATGGAGAGAAGAAAGCCAGCACTCTACTAAAAACAGTACCAGTTCTAAAGAGATCTTCTAATCCCGTTTCGCTGTTAGGTCTCCAAAGTACCTGCCTGACCAAACTTGAAATTTAGCTATCTTCCCTAAAGGTATATTTGAAATCATTTCTGTCAACAGCCCTGACTAGACTGATCATCTCACCAAGAAAATTAGTGTGTAGCTATAAAGATCAAAATGTTAGGAACTATTGGGGCGCCTGGGTGGCTCAGTCGGTTAAGCGTCCGACTTCGGCTCAGGTCACGATCTCACGGTTTGTGAGTTCGAGCCCCGCGTCGGGCTCTGTGCTGACAGCTCGGAGCCTGGAGCCTGCCTCGGATTCTGTGTCTTCCTCTCTCTCTGCCCTTCCCCTGCACACGCTCTGTGTCTCTCTGTCGCTCAATAATAAACGTTAAAAACATAGTTTTTAAATGTTCGGAACTATTTTGGAAAATACAGATCAATATGATCTACCAAACGTCTTTAGGGGGGAAAAAAGGGGACAACGTGTCTGACGTCCCAATCAGAAATTTCTAAAAAGTCAAATATACATAAATCCCAGTTTTGCCAAGCCTGACAGCATATTCATTGGCCCTAACACACCTTTTATAAAAAGGTCAGGTTAAACCCATCTGAGAACTTCAAGCTTTAGAGAAAAAGTACAGAAACGCTTGTTTAAGTTACCAGCAATGTGACAGAGTTTGGAAATTCTCTCTGGTAAAGTCCTTCATTTCTAAATGAAGAGTCACATTTAAGGTTGTGATCAATGGCAAACTAATGTTTACTTTCATAAGAGCAAGTATGACGGCTTAAATTCATTCATCCATTCAACAAATATATCTGTAACTTAGTCCTTAGCAGAATATAAAAATCTGTTTTCTTAACATTTGTACAAGCGAGTTGTGTTGATCTCAACGTCACCCAAATATGAATCAATTACCTCCAGAAATCACACACCGGCCACATTTGTTAAATTTCCAAATCAAGTGGGTAATTCGTTGGTAGGTGAGAACTTGTGACCCTTTGTTGTGTGGTGACTGTAGGCACGCACTGAATTGAACTCTTTTTGTCTGAGTTTTCTGAATCCTCACAACCATAACAAAGGTGGGTAAAATTACTCCATGAAACATGAGAGAAAAACCAAGGATTATAAAGATTAAGCAATTTTTCCACTGATACTCAGCCGTGTAAAGACTAGAACCGGTTTTTCCCTAACCACAAAATCCGTGCTTGTACCTACAGACTGCATTGCCGTCCCTAACTAGGGATCACCAGCTCTCTCTTCTGGGTAAATCAGTCATAAATCTAAATTAAAAAGAATTAAGGAATCCAAAGAGACACTGTGGCCATTATAATTATTGGTGCATTGGAGTGGGAAAACAGCACAGAAAATTACAAAGGCTAATTAGGGGCGCCTCTAAGTTACAGTTTTCGTGTCTTATTTTTATGGCAGGCAACCCTATCTCCTCTAAAGAGATTCTGAGTTATACTTACAACCTAAATTACGTGTTAAAAACCTAGAGAAGATTTAAGCGGTTTCATTTTCACAAACAACAAAAACTATAAACCAGAGACATGAATGGAAAAATTCCGGTTAAATTTTCTTCTCTCTCTGGCACTGCAGTGTAGTTATCAGCACTTGGCAGAGGCCTAATTAACATTTGTTAAACGGAACGGAAGGTCAACCGGCTAATTAGCATAGAGATATGGCTAGAGCCAGACCTTTTGACTCTCCGAGTAATTTTCTTTCAATGACAATTCAAAAGGTTGTGTCTGGCACCTTCAGTACACTTTTTAAAAAGAAGTTATATGCAGCATCATTAATCATTAGAGAAATGCAAATCAACACCACAATAAAATACCACCTCACATCCATCGAGGGGGCTACTATTAAGAAAAACAGAAAATAACAAGTGTTGGCGAGGACCTAGACAAATTGGAATCCTTAGGTACGATTAGTGGGAATGTGAAATGCTATAGCCTCTACAGAAAACAGGATAATGAATCAAAGCCACAATGAGATAGCACCTCACACCTGTCAGAATGGCTCGCGTTAACAACTCAGGCAACAACAGATGTTGGCGAGGATGTGGAGAAAGAGGATCTCTCTTGCACTGCTGGTGGGAATGCAAACTGGGGCAGCCACTCTGGAAAACAGTATGGAGGTTGCTCAAAAAACTAAGAAATAGAACTACCCGTGACCCGGCAAGTGCACTACTAGGCATTTATCCAAGGGATACAGGTGTGCCGTTTCGAAGGGATACACGCACCCCCATGTTTATAGCAGCACTATCGACAATAGTCAAAGTATGGAAAGAGCCCAAATGTCCATCAAGGGATGAATGGATAAAGAAGATGTGGTATATATACATAATGGAGTATTACTCGGCAATCAAAAAGAATGCAATCTTGCCATTTGCAACTACGTGGATGGAACTGGAGGGTATTATGCTAAGTGAAATTAGAGAAAGACAAATATCATACGACTTCGCTCATATGAGGACTTTCAGAGACAAAACAGATGAACATAAGAGCAGGGAAGCAAAAATAATATAAAAACAGGGAGGGGGACAAAACATAAGAGATTCTTAAATACGGAGAACAAACAGAGGGTTACTGGAGGGGTTGTGGGAGGGGGGATGGGCTAAATGGGTAAGGGGCACGAAGGAATCTACTCCTGAAGTCATTGTTGCAATATAGGCTAACTAACTTGGATGTAAATTAAAAAAATAAAAAGAAAGAAACCAGGATACTGGCTCCTCCAAAAATGAAACAGGCTTATATTATGTTCCAGCAATTCTACTTCTGGTTATATTCCCAAAAGAAGTGAAAGCAGGGACTTGATGAGCTCTCTGTACCAACCCATCTTCACAGCACCATTCTTCACAATAGCCAAAGATGAAAAAAACCCAAGTCCATCACTGGATGAATGGATAAGCAAAAGGTAGTACATACATAGAATAGAGTATTATTCTACCTTATAAGGAAGACAGTTCTGACACCTGCTACAACATGGATGAACCGCGACGACATTATACTAAGTGAAATCAGGCTGTCACAAAAGGACAAACACTAAGGACTCTACCACATGATAGTCACATTCGTGGAGACAAAAAGCAGACCGGTGGTTGCCGGGGGCTGGGGGGTGGGGGTTGCAGGGAGGGAAAGATGGGAAATGGTGGTTTAATGGGTACAGAGTTTCAGTTTTGCAAGATGAAAACAGTTCTGGAGTCGGAGGGTAGTGATACTTGCCCAAGAATGTGAATGGACTTAAGGACTGAATTGTGTGCTCAGAAAATGGTTAAGATGGTAAACTTTAGTTTACCAGCATTTGAAACAAAATCTACATTAAGTTTTATCACTTAAGTGATGAGGCCGGAGTGAATACACAGATCCGTAAAGCGGTACGTTTAAGAGGTTTAAGAGGTTCATTAGGTGAAATAATAAGACATATGTTCCTACAGGAGGGTCCGAACCCCAGGGGACCACGGGTGCCAGAAAAGGAAAAAAAAATACATGCAGGCTGAGTGGTGGTGGAGACTGAGGAAAGACAGAGACAGCACAGGGCTAGAGGTGGCCCGATGTTTTCAAGAGACGCTTCTAGCCTACATATGTACGTGAAATTTCCACCGTATTATCAAAGGGCCACTGCTTTCAAATCATTGTCCCTAGCCACCCTTCTTATGTCATTATATAAATATCAACATATTGCTTCTCATTTGGATAAAATATTTGCTAAAACTTGACTATGAGGACATTTTCTACTGCCTCTCACTCTATAAATACTCAACATCAATGCACATTTGATAACACGATGGAGGGGTGCCTGGGGGGCTGGGTTGGTTAAGCGTCCGACTCTTTATTTCAGCTCAGTTCATGATCTCACAGTTTGTAGGGGTCGAGCCCCACCTCAGGCTCTGCATTGATAGCTCAGAGCCTGGAGCTTGCTTGGGATTCTCTCTCTCTCTCTCTCTCTCTCTCTCTCTCTCTGTCTCAATAAATAAATAAACTTAAAATAACACAAAGGAGACAGCTCTTCCCCCAAAATGGATCATTTCTGTACCAAAGTTGTTGGGCTATGCTGTGTGTCGACTGTGCTATCTTGGTCCTTTCACGCTGAATTCTATAAATAAGCATAAAAAATCAAAATATATTATTTCAGGCCAGTTTTCTCTTAACTTTATGACTGTTCTCTCAGTGATTTCACCTCGCAGAGTTCATGTCTGCATGAGTTCAGACCCTCACTGAGTTAATAAAAGGAAAACTACACAACTCTCAGTTCCCCCATTGTAAGGTACAAATCCACTTAGATAAATTTGTTTTCAAGGCTATTCCATGGTGTTAGTTCTTTGGAGAGGCCAGTGATTTGCCTTAATGTACTTTTAGACTTCAAGTATATTAAAGACAATCCATGCTGGAGTGCCCGGGGGACTCAATCGCTTGAGCATCTGACTTTAGCTCAGGTCATGATCTCACGGTTTGTGAGTTCAAGCCCCGTGTCGGGCTCTGTGCTGACAGCTTGGACCCTGAAGCCTGCTTCGGATTCTGTGCCTCCCTCTCTCTCTCTCTCTCTATGCCCCTCCCCCACTCACGCTCTGTGTTTGTGCACTTTCCTCCAACAGAAAGGGAAAGTTCAGTCCAAAATCATCTTAGATGACAACCACATTTCTGATGGCCAACCCAGATCAACCGATGGTAGTGGCCTGATGAACAATTACGGCAAATGATTCTGAGACTCAACAGGAAACACAAAGTCATCAGCATGAATATCTGCCCTGGGCTTCAGAAAAGGGAGCAGTGGCTCTATGCCAGTGAACTGCCATCTGTCTCTTGGCACTAATATCAAAAACATAAATCCTATCTAAGAATCAAGAGTATTCTAAGACTTTCCTCAGAATGATCAACTCAAGAGGCCTTGGCAACCCAAAACACGACAGAGCTAATTAGTTCTGCTCCAACAGGCAAGATAGTAAAATCCAGGCATACAGCTTTAGAATGTTCTAGAAATAAATTCTTAAAAATGAATGCAGTCACTTCATTCACCTGGTGCAGATGCATGAGGGAATTATGACAGACATTTAGTTAATCTGTTCTGTTATTAGGCTGTTAGAGTTCTTATTTATTTGCCATTACCTGTTTTCATGTTCACTATCTCATACAGAACAGAAACTTCCAGAGGGAAAACAACCTGTATAAATATCTATCTACACAAGTGTTTGAATGGCATCTGGGTTTGGGTTTAATATTTTGTAAATTGTTGCCTTCCTATAAAGTTTTAATTCTGTATTACCAGTATTTTCTGTCCTGAAGGAGACAAAATACACTGCTCTGTACTTAGAGTTAATCAACAGAGAACCAACTGAGGCCCCTGTGGCAGGGTCGAGTTTCCAGAGCATAAAGGATTTTGAGTCAGACACTCGCACCATCGCAAAGCTGCTCTGGCTGCTTTGGTTCATTTTCTGTAAATACCCAATACAATTCAAAGCTTCATAATTGACAGAAAAAGGCTACAAATAATCCATAGTTGAAAAGAGTCACTCTGAAAGAAGATGAAGCTCTAATTTCCAGCACGTATCTTGACACAGTTGACGGAATCTTTTTTGTATTTATTTTATTTCTTCTTTTCATATTGATTTATTTTGAGAGAGAGAGAGAAAGCACGAGGAGGGAGGAGCAGAAAGAAAGGAAGAGAGTGAGAATCCCAACCAGGCTCTGCACTGCCAGCACGGAGCCTGCTATGGGGCTCGAAATCACAAACCATGAGATCGTGGCCTGAGCCAAACTCAGACGCTTAACCGACTAAGCCACCCAGGCGCCGCCCAAGTGGTAAGATCTTGACCGAGTGAGAATAGGACAGTGTGTCATTTCCAAAAAGCTAACAGCATCATGTGAGATTACGTATGTTTTAGCCATGAAAGGCAAGCTAGAGCAAACCTCGCCACAGCCCTGGGCTCACCCTACCAGCCCATGTAATGGGCAAGTAAAAACAGAAGGAGCTCTTGTGGGATGCAAAGTTCTGTCACCGTGGGCTGTGAGCAAGGAGGATAACTCACTGAACCCACAGTGAAGACCCCGCCCAGGAGTGGTCATCCTTTCCATGATGTTCAGTCTTACCGGGTCTGACAGTAACACTTGCATGAAGGAGAAAGCAGCAGCCCCCAACGAGGGGGAAATGGGTGCAGCGAACATTTGGGGTAAAAGTCTAGGGATGTTGTTTTGTTGGTTCAGACCTGTCAGTGACATAATCTGTTCTCCCAGGGATCAAACACTTAGCCCTTTCAGGTCTAGACCAACCATCGCCTCTTTAGGGAGCCTTACCTTAACCCTAACCCGAATCCTCAACCTTGCCCTGACCTTGGCCCTCTAGTATGAAACTGCACTTCTGCGCCATAATCTCTTGTCACACCTGACATTCATCATGGCCTCCAACTTAGCTGATTAATTGATTTGGTCTTCCCCCATCCACTCCCACCCCCCCCCCCATAATAATGAAGTCCTCTGAGGGGATGAGACTGTGTTTGCCTCGTTCAGCCCTGCATCTTCAGCACCTAGAACAGTACCTGGCACACAGCAGTTAAGTCTGGAGGGAATGGGAATGAACGAATTCATTCGGAGGGCGATTCCTTCTACTACTATCGTGACGGGATATTTACCAGAACTCCAAGCCTGCACAGAGACCGGTATATTCCATCAACCCAAAAACCTCCACTTGTATTAAGCTTTTTAATAAATGTTTCATTATCAACTGATGTTGGGTAACATATTTATTGCTCTGTGATAAGTTGTGCGGGCAGCTTCCATGCACTGGGTACAGACCATTAAATCAGTAATGGCGGCCAGTCCTGACACAGCCTTGTTAGAGGCCCTCTTTAGAGGCTCCTCCTGCTGAGGATGGGGTACATTTTATCTGCCTGCACCTTCCCATCTGGGTTTCCCCAATCATTTCACAATGGAACGATCTACTCGTATCGCGTTTACGAAACTGCGATCGGCAAGTTGACAATGAAGCCCGTCAACTCCAGCAAAGAAAGGAGCCCACATAAACTGATCGCTGAAACTATCCACCAAGGGCTCCAGGGCCCCCAAACTGGGCATGACGGCAGGTCTACAAGGCCAGCTACTGTTCCCTCCTCCCATCAACATTTGGATTTCAGTAAGCTGAGATCGCTTTCAGTCCTGAGACAGCTAGCGTCCCCAAGAGAAGAAAAGACAACAGCGGGGACCTTCAAAACATATGCACAAGCAAGTGATTTACGTGCATTCCGTCACCTGCAAACTAATTCAAATGTCTAAAGCAAATGTGGAAAACTGCCGTGAGTGAAATAAAACGAATCTTATATATACACACAACCAAGCCTGTGTGTTAAGAAAGTTTTGGATTTTTTTAAACACAGATTAAAGGTTCATTAATGGTTCATTTGAAGACGATGTTTCTCAACCTGTTATGACACATCAAAGTGACATGTGCCCAGATCACTGAACTTTTTATCTCAATGCCCAAAGGGGTTACCCACTATCAGGAAGTAGTCAGCGCGCATTAGCGTTTATATGGCATTCCATTACAGACGCATCTCTCAAATGAAAAGGTAAAGCACACTATTATCCATATTAAAACCATCTATCTTTTAAAAAGGTTGTATCGATTTCTTTCTCCCCCATGTCTTGGATTCCATCAATGTCAGCGCCAGCTCGATGAAGCGTACCCTGTCTCAGCACAACTTCGATGGATAGCTCCCAAATGAACTCACCCAACGGTCTGGGGTCTCTCATGGCGTGCACTTTGCAGCTCATTTCATAGACTACCAGCTAGAAAAAGGCGTGGAGCGATCAGAAACATCCGAAACAAACCTCCCCGTGGAGCTAAAATGATGCAAGTGCGTTTTTAAATACGAGGCAATCGTTAGGGTCAGCAAACATGACACGTTCTAGTTCTTTAGAGCTAACACGAGCCTCCCGCCATCGAGGTTTACCAAAACAACAGCAGGGGGGGCGTCACCTACCAAACTGCGGGTATGTTGCCGCTGAATCCTCATTACCCTATCAGGTAGATCCTATCAGAAGCTTTATTTCACACATGGGCAAACTGAGGCACAGGAAGCTTAAGTGACTTGCCCAACATCACACGGTTCACAGGTACCAGAGCCACGCGCAGGCCTAGCAGCCCAACTTTACGTTCTCATTCTTTATGCCACCGTGTCCCTCCCTCGGTCTCTATCACCCAGCTTCCTGCTTCACAGACGTAGTTCCTAAAAGGGGCAGCACAGTAAAGGGCCTACCGGCAAAATTCCAGGAGGCCAGGCGGTGTGGGCGGAACAGACATAAACAGTGCCCTTCTCTCCCCAGAGACCTCAGCATGACTTTGAGGGTCACTTCCTCCCCAGACCCAAGCCACATTTTCCCTCTGCTTCTCAGTCCAAACAGAACTCGCCCCCCCGCCCCCACTTTAAAACCCTCTCTGCTCCCAAGAGGGAGCCTCTAATAATCTTTTCAGGAAGATCTATCTCGACTCTCCACGGAGCTATACTTTTTTGAAAGCAAGAACTGCTTTTGTTTTCTCTATGGCTCCATCGAAACACGAAATCCTGGCTAATCAATACTTTTTTTTCCCCCCTCTCCTTTTAAGCAATCAGAAACGTAGGCTATGAACCCAACGAAGCCATTGATTAGGTGTCACCTTCCAAAGTCAACCTTCCGAGGTATTAATTCGTCCACATATATTTAGGAAATACGGTCTGGTTTCCCCAAGGAGTGGCGGGGCTCTCATCAAATGATACTGGAATCACCAAGAAAATGCAATCAATGCGTGCATGCCCAAGACCAGCTTTCTCACGTCAAGACTTACTTTAAAATGCAAAAGGGAAGAACGCCTTAAAAGTGAAAGTAAAAATCTAAAGTTAAGAAAAGAAAAAAAAAAAAAAAGGAGGGGGTAGCGTCTCAACTCTAAAAATAACAGCCTCAGGTTGAGTAGAACGGACTGGACGGAGAGGTCAGCTTTCTTGCTCCCTGAAATGTGTCTCCAGTTAATTTCTGAAATGCTGCAATTTACTACCAGCTCCTAGGCAGGCTGTCTGTCCTATCTTTTCTCATTCTTCTGGACAGAAGGCAGCATAGAACCAAACAGCAACAGCACAGAGAGGTCTGATCTCTGGGCAAAAGCTGCCGTCACACTGGAGGCACTCGCTTATCCAAATGTCTGCTGCAGGCTTACCTATGGCCAAGTAGCCAGCCTCCTCCTTTTCCTTGAAGAATAGGAATGTATTTACGATCCGTTATATACAAGGCACTCTTCAGAGATCGTTACTCACACTCACATCACCCCCACTGACGTGCGTGCAACTCCATTTTACAAGTGAGAAACCAGAGCTCTGGAGACACTTGACGTCCTAAAAATGGCAGAGCTGATATCTGAGCCTGGGATGTGTCTGAGTCCAAAATCGGGGCCCTTCCCAGTAACTGAGTCACGGTGAGTCAAGGGAGTCATAGTGTGAAACTCCATCATTGCTGTACTGGGGTGGGAGCTTCTTAAGTGGTCCCACCCCTTGCCTACCCTCACCCGCAATGGCCTCCAGGGAGGCTTACTGAGTGGAGAGAAGAACTTGGACACTTTCCTCTCTGTTATCATTGACTTGTTTTTAATTTTTTTTAATGTTTATTTTTGAGAGATAGAGACAGAGACAGAGACAGAGTGCGAGAAGGGGGAGAGGCAGAGAGAGAGAGGGAGACACGGAATCTGAGCTGTCAGCAAAGAACCTGACGTGGGGCTCGAACTCACGAACGATGAGATCATGACCTGGGCCAAAGTCAGACGCTTAACCAACCGAGCCACCCAGGCGCCCCTCTTCTCTGGTATCCCTTCAAGCAGCATGCATTGTAGGGCTAGTTCTGATCCCAAACGGAGAAGATGCTTGGCTCATAACATCTGAAACTAAATACCAAGAGTTTTTAAAAGCTTTAACAAGTTAAGCCGATTACAAGTACTTTTAATATTCTCATGTCCAAGGATGAGCTTTTTTAAGTGACATTTTAGGGACCACAGAAAAAGGCCTGTAATTTCACCATCCAATTAACCCTGGCAAGATCTGTCTCAAGTTATGCCTTTAGGAAACTGTAATTGTTCAGAGGCACACAATGAAAAGTGACCCAGCCTAGACTAGACCATCTTCATAAGGGAACAACTAGTAAGTTTCTACTGCTGATTTCCAGGAAAAAAAAATATTCATATACCAGCACATAGTGCAAATATACATATGGACGTAAAAGCAGTTTTGCTCTATAGTATTTCATACATGCCTTATCAAGAAATGTTAAAAGCAGCAATAAAACCAATGATTTATAAGCACTAAGACAGTTAACTTTAACCCACAGCCACTAGCAAAAAACAACAACAAACAAAACAACAGAAAATTTCATAACCAGGGGCTGGTCTTCTATCTGGCCAGATTCAGGATGTTACTACAAACCAGAGAAACCACCAAAATCACACCAACAAGACACCCAGCACTGCTCAGCAAAATTTATATCAAAAAATAGTTTAGGGGGCACCTGGGTGGCTCAGTCAGTTAGGCGTCTAGCTTTGGCTCAGGTCACGATCACGGTTCGTGGGTTCGCGCCCCGCATCGGGCTCTGTGCTGACAGTTCAGAGCCTGGAGCCTGCTTCAGATTCTGTGTCTCCCTCTCTCTGTCTGCCCTTCCCCCACTGGCACTCTGTCTCTCTCTCTCTCTCTCTCTCTCTCAAAAATAAACATTAAAAACATAGTTTAGCAACAACAAAAACAGCTCATCGTGCATTGCATATCATGAAATGACTGACTTCGAATTGGAATGAATACAGACAACACTGATGAGTGCTTTACTCAAAGGTGCGTGAGGCTGTGGACGGGACAGGAGGGTACAGGTGCTGGGCAACTTTGGTTACGTCCTGCAGCTTTAGCGGAAAGGCGAAATACAGCCCTGAAGGAAGTATAATGAACAGAGCCTGAAATATGTTATTTTTTACTTCCTTCTGTGTTCCAAGAGAACACAGACTATCTAGATTAAAGGAAGGTTCCTAAGAGGTATCTCAGAAGTCCCCATGGGGACAGGCAGAATATTCAGCAAGAGTAACTCTAGCAAGCCCCCATCAACCAGAATATCAACCGCGTCTGTGCACCGTGGACCCCTGAAAGATCTCATTTGGGCCTAATGCTTATACATGAACCACTAGCAAAAAAAGCACCCAGATCCAATCAACAGTACCACAAGAATTTTATCTGGGCTTTAAAATGTCAACACCTGTATATATTTAAAAGCTGACATCAATTCAAAAACATAAAACACAGTGAAGTTGTTCTCAGGGGTTTGTTCTCATGTGGAATTAACCGTAGGGTTTACACGTAAGTGACTGCTTGCTTTGCTACACAAATTTATTGTAACAATGATGTGTTTAAGGCATCACTTGGGTCAGATGAAAGAGAGAGACCTTTCCACAGTGTCTAGCTTCGTGTATTCACAGTCTCCTGGCAGGAAATTGCTCTAAAGTGTCTCATTTATCAAGATCCTGCCAAATCCGTCTCCAGAACAGGGTTTAGCAGGATTCCAAAGCTTTATCGATGTGGCTTTTAAAGCAGCCTCTGGGAGGAAGCATTGCAACTCTGCACTCAGCCTGGGAAAGCACAAAGCAGTTGCTTCCAAACCCACGACACAGAGAAATACCTGGAATGGTAGATGTCATGGGTCCTGGAGACTCTCTCTAGTTTTGGGGTGAAACAATTTCGCCGGAAAATAAGTCAGAGTGGAATGGTTAAAATAGCCCTGGCTCGGGGCGCCTGGGTGGCTTGGTCGGTTAAACGTCCGACTTCGGCTCAGGTCATGATCTCACGGTCCAGGAGTTCGAGCCCCGCGTCGGGCTCTGTGCTGACAGCTCAGAGCCTGGAGCCTGTTTCAGATTCTGTGTCTCCCTCTCTCTCTGCTCCTCCCCTGTTCATGCTCTGTCTCTCTCTGTCTCAAAAATAAATAAACGTTTAAAAAAATTAAAAAAAAAAAAATAGCCCTGGCTCTTGGGATGGAGTAGTAGCGGGAAGAAACTAAATTTCCAACCAACGAGGTGACCCTATACAACTTATTCTCTGATTCTCAGTGTTCTCATCTATATAATGGGGACGGCTCCTATCCAGCAGGGTTCCTGAGAATGAGATATGATGCCGTCACCCAGCAGCTCAGCATGTCAGGTAGCTGGCACTTGTTGGTATGTTCTATAAACCAGGGAAAACGAAAAACTTCCACTAGAAGAGAAAACATCGATGAAAAGGCATATATTGGCAATGAACACAAAAACGAAGCCATCAATTATTGATTTACAATCTTTTTTCTTAAGTTTACCTATTTGGAGAGAGACAGAGATAGTGTGAGTGGGAGAGGGGCAGAGATAATAGGGGAGAGGGAGAGAGAGAGAGGGAGAGAGAGAATCCCAAGCAGGCTCCACACGAATAGTACAGAGCCTGATGCGGGGCTCGATCCCACAAACCATGAGATCATGACCTGAGCCGAACCCAAGAGTCAGATGCCTAACGGACTGGGCCACCCAGGTGCCCCACGCATTGACTTATAATCTTAAGTTCATGGTGATAAAGGCAGAAATTGACACAAAGCGGAAAGTCAGAAAGGAAGTAGTTAATACAACAACCATATACCAATCTGTTATTAATGACCAGGGCCGCACCTACATGTTCAAACTCTTTTTGTTTAATCACATAAATAGTTCACGATGTTTAGAAACAATTCATCATGTACCTTCTCCGTTCTGCCAGGTCTTCTGGTTCAAATATTAACAGAGGAAACTTCCTGAGAACCTTCTTTCTCCTTCCTTCCTGAAGCTACG
Source organism: Panthera tigris (assembly GCF_018350195.1). NCBI lineage: Eukaryota > Metazoa > Chordata > Mammalia > Carnivora > Felidae > Panthera > Panthera tigris. The sequence continues at coordinate 13,068,492 of NC_056665.1, read as the reverse complement.
TGTTTTGGGGGCGCCTGGGTGGCTCGGTCAGTTAAGCATCCGACTCTTGGTTGTGGCTCAGGTCATGATCTCACAGTTTGAGAGTTTGAGCCCCTTGCAGGGCTCTGTGCTGACAGTGCAGAGCCTGCTTGGGATCCCCCCCACCTCTCTCTCTCTCTCTCTCTCTTTCCCTCCCCCCACTCACACTGTCTCTGTGTCTCTCAAAATGAATAAATAAAATTAAAAAAAAAAAAAAGCTAAATGTTTCTGTGCCAGCTCAAATAGATCTAAGAGAATTAAAGAAATACCAGAGAAATTCTGCCTGTTTAGACAGGCCTGAAAGTGCTGAAAGCAACTTCCTCCCAAGATTCCTCCAAGAATCGCCAACACTAAACTGTGTTGGAAGAAAGTGCACGGCAAACATACCAAAGAGGAAATACGGACGGAGAGCAGCACAAAGACTTCGAGAAGGGATGGAGACAGCTCGCGATAGGGCCTCTTCCAGCAACAGACAAGAATCCTGTCCAAGTGAAGCGTGTCAGTGGGATGACAAACAAAGACAGACAGGTCTGCCAGAGAGACAGACAGACAGGGAAGGTACGCAAGCCTGCAGGACCTCTGGGCCCCGGCTTACTCAGGAGGAAGCAACAGGAGGTGGAAGACTGATCCCGAAGGCCATTTTCAGAGTAGAAACCTAGGAACCTGCATGTACAATAATTATGGAATGTTTTACATTAGTCAAGACTGTGAGAGCAATGATGTTGGTTACTGTGGTCCCGGTAATATAGAGTCCTTTTCTTTTCTTTTTTTTTTTTTTAATGTTTATTTTTGAGAGAGAGAGAGAGAGAAAGAGAGAGAGAGGAAGAGGGGCAGAGAGAGGGAGACAGAGGATCCTAAGCAGGCTCTGTGCTGACAGCAGAGAGCCCAATGCGGGGCTCGAACTCACGAATCTTGAGATCATGACCTGAGTCAAAGTTGGACGCTTACTCGACTGAATCATTCAGGCGCCCCTAGAGACCTTTTCTGATATACTAAGTTCTCAGACTAGACCCCAACATCTTTCATAATGTCTAAAATAGTCCCCTTCCAACCACCACCAAAAAATAAATAAATAAAACCCAAATTATTACATTACCACCACAATCATTATTTTTGTTCGGTCTGGTTTTTGTTTTACTTCTGTAGTGCCACCTTGCTCGCATCTTGGATCCCAACACGGTGACAGTCACACAGGTAGGTTCGATACTTTCTTTTTCTAGTTTTCCTGATCAGGTCACAACCTCCCGTGAAGATTTCTGACTTGATGGACACAGATGCTCCTAACCTTGCAGTTCCTCAAAAGCATTCATCCAGCAACTTCTGAAAACGACCTCTTTGTTCTTTCCAAACTTGGCTCCAGGCTGGGGCCCCGGCCCAGAGGGATCTCTGCCCGCTACTGGCTAACGCCAGCTGACCATTCCTGCTAAGTGTAAACAGCCCTATCTCTGGAGGCCGCCCCTCAGTACTTGGCTAGCACCTTGTGCAAACAGCACGCTTTACTGTAGTCACTTGCTAAGCTATCCGACTTTGCATCTTTGTAAACTCTCAGGGGCCAGGGAGCTACCCGTCTGATTCACAACAAAAACCTTAGCACATACTGCCTGTAATATAGGCTCAATTACTAGCCTTTGGATAAAAAGAACACACACTTATTCATGTCAACCACTTTGTAACACATGCTTTAAACACGCCTTTGGCTCCACTCTGACCACCTAATCCCGCCTGATATTCTGCACAGATATTAATCTTATAATATTGGCAGCAGCAGCATCTACCAAACAGCATTGGCCAACCTGTATGACCTAGCAAATGATACAATGAGTTAATCTGTAATAAACATGATATATATATATGTGATAGATGAGTGCTTTTAACAAGAGAAAATAACTAAGGGGATAGATGGTAAGCATTTTACGTTATGACAATTACATGGACTCAAATTCTGGAAGCAAGCTTTTCAGCAAGCCCCTTGTCACTCTCCTGCCCTTGTTTGCTGTTCCACCCCACAGCCCTCCTCCCACGGGCCAGGCTGTCAAACACGTGAAAGGCCAAAGTGAGCAGAGAATGTATCTCCACCCTCTGAAGAATGAGCGGAAGTAAACCTTTTTCACCTTTCCCATCCAAGGAACTGGAATTTGTTCCTATCCTGCGTTTGCCAGGAGAAATGTCCACGTTTCCTTTGAGACCTGCTTCTCGCTTATGCCCTCTCCTTGGGAGAGATGGCGTTATTCAATTGTTGATATTACTCAGCCCCTTGAATTATTCAGTTGTTATATCAGCTGCATTATTCAATGCACTCAAACCTCTACCCTGGAATCAGCCAGACATTTCAAACTCACAGTGTCCACGAAACTCATTATTATTCTTTGAAAACAATCTAGTCCTGACTTGCGACGCTGGCACCAACCTAGGGGCCCAAGGCACAAACCTCAGCCCCCATACTCCCTTTCTCCCATCACCCACATCCATCTGGTCACCTCTGCCACGTCCAAGACACCTCCCCAGCCTTCAAACACCCCTGCTTCCCTATTGCCTTCAGCCAAGCCCTGCAATCTCTCTCCTGAACTAATATAACTTCTTAACTCCATTCCCACTGACTCACTGCCAGAATTAGGGCAGCTGACTCCATTCAGCCAAGGTACTGCACAGCAAGTTTGTCCCTATGCCTCTGTGGGGATCACACCTGTCCAGCGACCACCGTATTTCCTTCCAGTGCCTAATATCAACACTTAGCGCAACGAGGCAGGCAGCAAATGACCATGTGAATGAACAAATGCATGGCTGAGACGGCCAGTACTCTCAGAATTACGTTCCGCTGCCTGCCATAGACTCAAGTTAACATTGGTCTACGCATTTGTCTCCGGACGGGAACCGAACACACGGTAACCTGAGGTCCGCACCCAAAGGCAAACCATCGTCTGATACACTCACACATGGACTCACATCTATAGCTGTGTGGTTTGTTTGGTTTTTTTCATGCTGCCTGAAATGATGGAGGTATTCCACGATAAGAGGCACAAAATTGCAGGTGCGCCTGGGTGGGTCAGTCAGTTAAGCATCCAACTCTTGATTTCTCCTCGGGTCACGATCTCACAGTTCGGTTCATGGGTTCAAGCCCTGCATCAGGCTCTGTGCTGACAGTGCAGGGCCTGCTTGGGATTCTCCCTCTCTCTCTCTCTCTCTCTGCCCCTCCCCTGCTCATGCTCGCTCGTTCTCTCTCTCCACTTAAATAAACTTTTTAAAAAATGTACAAAATTATGGGGAATAATTGTTTTCAGGAAAAAAACCAACCAAACAAACAACCGTGACCTTGCAAAGCAAGCATAGGTTTTCTAGATGCCTTCCAGGACACGATGGACAAACACACCATCATCTTCAAGCCCTCTGTGTTCTGGGCAGGGAACTGGCCTTTGGAAGAAAGGCCTCCATGCTAATAGATGAAGCTCACATTCCAAAACAAGGCCACCTTCCACAGTCACCCACAGGAGAAATCCATATGAGCCCATAATCATGCCAGGGAAAGAGGCATCTTCTGTGTTACTCATCGTGTATGTGCAATCGTGCCCACTTGCTTAGGGAACCTTAGAAATTCACACTAGGAGGGACTGACACCATTCTTCCTCTGTCCTCCGGCAATGTGTCCCTAAAGAAAAGCCTGTTGACCCCAAGTGATCAGCAAATCACCGTGGGTTGTTAAACAGGGACATTCCAGGTAGACTTCCAGCCTCTCCGACAATGCCCGTCCACAGCAAGGACACGGATGCAAACTCTCCCGGGCAGGAAGAGGGGGAAGGCGCCTGAATCCTGGCTGAACCGCCTTCCAGCTGTGTGCCCTGGGACATTACCCTGGCGTCTCTGGGCCTCGGTTTTCTCAAATTAAATGGAAGTGTCAACAGGCCCGCTTTGTGGGGTTGTATTCATGATTAAATGAGTTCATATTTCTTAGCACTACGCCTGAGTACAATCTAGGTGCTCAATAAATGTCAGTGATCATACTATAAATGATACCTCTATGCCAATCCCAATATATGAGCTTATATGCTCCCCTTATTCCATCTATGCCCTACCAGTGCTCGTAAATACGAAGAGCGGTGGTTCTCAAACTTGGGCATAGACCAGAATCATCAGGAGGGCAGACTGCTATGCTCCAGACATAGAGTTTCTGATTCAGGGGGGCCCGGGATGGGGCCTGAGGACGTGCATTTCTAAGAAGTTAATCCCAGTGGGTGCGTTCAGCTGGTCGGGAAGGACACGTTGAGAAGCACTAACCAAGGGGGCCTCACGGCAACCATGGAGGAAGCGTGTAGATCCAAACCTCCAGGCCTTCTACAGCCTTCCACCTTGGACCCTTTCATCTCACTAACTCCACCAACAATTCCAAACTCAGTTCAAGCAATCAGGAGCCCTCCAGGCTCTAGGCCAGCACCCACAACACTGTGCTGTCATAATGAAACCGGCTCCATGACACCAGGAGCTCGGTGACAAATACGACCTCACCAGAGTCAGTGCTTGGGACAGAGAAAACCCTCAGTAAATGGTGACTGGCAGAGCCAAGCAAACTGAAAGGTCCTGGAGTCCAGCTCTGGGCCTTCCTCTTGGGACTGATCACTAGGTATGAAATGCCGAGTCCCCGATAAGACCAGTATCCCTCTCACCCCAGCCACCGGCCTCAACTCCACTCAGCCAACCATGAGTACTTTGCCTCCCTCCAACCACAACTTGGTCTCTTACTCTATGAAGGTAGTGAAGTTTCAACTTCCTGCCTCTTACTGGCCCCTACGAGGGCTACAAGCTGCTAGGAGATGCTAAGTGTTCTCAGGGAGAGAAGGTTGCAATCAGGAAGCATTTTTGCGTAAGTATTTCTGGTAAACTGCCCAAAAAGATCTCAGCAGAGAGATGGGAGCCAAGATGGCGGAACAGCATGGAAGTTTTTTGTGTGTCTCGTGTCCATGAAATACAGCCGGACCAACACGAAACCATCCTACACACCTAGAACACTGATTGGAGGATTAATACAACAATCTGCACAACCTGAACCACAAAATTCAGTAGGTACACAGCGCGGAGAGGTGAATTCGGGGAGCGAGAAGCCGCAGAGGGTAGGGAACCGCTTTTGTGGGCGGAGAGAGGACGGAGACTGGAGACTGGGGGGGGGGGGGAGAGGAGAATAGGGAAAAGCACCCCTCCCCAAAAGCAGCTGGAGAGGAAGTGGAAAATTGGAGAGATCTCAGCAGAGACAAGACAGGAACCTCCAGCAAATGGTTATCATTTCTTTTTCCATTCTAAATAAGCGTCCACTTTCCTAACACATTTTGCGTTATTTTTCCTAAAAAACATCCCCAAATCGAAAAATTGAGATCTGCCCATTTCACATCTCATGCATACTCTGCTCCTGGGCTCTTTGGCTTTTCTGGAAATTTCTCTAATTCAACACTCTCTGCCTCTTCGTTAGAGCATCTCACCAAGCCACGCACACTTCTACAAACACATTCTAGGCAGGATTTCAAATACTCCTAAAGAGGACTTCAAGGTGTGCTGTCAGCCTATCAGTTTCACTGTCACATGAAGATAGAGAAAATAAAAACTGTGCCAGGCACAACCCAGGCAGAAGATCCCACCTGATTGTCTCAACACAGGCAAAAAGCCTCCCTTAAACACACACAACAACAACAACAAAAAACACCACTACTTTATTTTCAACACCTTAAGATAATTTAAACATGAAACCCCTCAATTTCTGTGTGTAATTACCCACAATCAGAAGGAAGGTTTTAAGAAAGCAAGTTTTGAAATATTACATAAAATTCAAAGGCTTACTGTCATTCTCATCCTCTACAGTATAATTGCAGTTTGAAAATCACTTTTGTGGTTTACAGGAACTTAAAGAAAGTATGAGCTGTTATGGATCATTCTTACTCAAAGGCTAAACTTGGGATATTAGGATTTCTTCCCAAACAAGCACACTGCAGTACCCTACACTTCTAGAGATTTAAGGAAAAATGGGTACATCTTTTAAAGTAAATGTTATGTATATTCATGTATGATTATAGATTTACACACACAAAGTCCTTTCTAGGTGACGACGATGGATTCCATTCATCTGGAAGATATGAAATCCAGCTGCAAAAATGTTAAAAGATATGGATATGAATAATATGAAAACTGGCTGTCACCTCAATGCGTAATACACAAGGAATGCCTACAAAGTTTTACTGACTTGTCCCAGTCGGATATGTTGGGTCCTTAAAAATATGTTAAGGAAGACACATAATAAATTCTGTATTTAAAAAAAAAAAAAAAAGAAGAAGAAGAAGAAGCTGTTCATCTTCTTGTCCCAGACTGACCATGGTTCAACCACACAAAGAGAATAAAAGCAACACTCATACACGACAGTGACCTTCAGTCCCAGGACGTGGATTGTTCTACGAATATAAATTTGAGTTATTTTCCATTAAATCTGCCAGATTGACACTGTTGGCCTCACAGCACTGTGGAGTAGTGAAAAAGTATGCGTTTTGCCCTCGGACATAGTTACCTGCCACTCTCAGGTGCACTAACAACCTTGAACGAATTGCTGAATTCTTCCCTGCCTGTACCGGGGGAAGAATACCTATGGTGTGTATTTTATGCAGCAAGATAAAGTGCCCAGCATGGTGGATGGTGCAGAATGGATCCTTAACAATCTTATTTTAAAGAACAGGTTTGATCGTCCCTGTCCGGTGGGTGGCAGGCCAGGCTAATGACTGTCTTCAGAGATTTGCATTCTCCCTGCATTTAAATGCTTATTAGCAGAGATTAAAGAGGCGTCCCTGTGCCATTGCCCTTTCTAAACACCCACCTGTGAGGAATGAGTGCCCTAAAATGCCCCCTTCGTCCCAATACCCTTGCTACCAAAAGCACACCAACCTGGCTCCCGCAGAGGTTCGCCCTTAACAGGCAGACAACAAATACTTACTGAATTCAAATGCTGCTGACCCAAACAAAAAATGAAGGCTAATGGAAACCATAATCCATAGACCTGTCTGCCTGAAGTTCCGTTTCTCGGGAAGCAGGTTTTGTCAAGCTCTAGGGTTCACCTGGAAGCTGTCTGGGAGCCGTAAGTGGCCCTTGCCGAGGTAACTTCCAGCCCACACTTACGTAAGGACCCACACGCCGCCGAAACCCTCAGACACCGCACACAAGTTCGTTAAGATGTTTTAACCCCTTTAAGGAAACGCAACCATCTCTAAAAGCCATCAGCGCCCCCAATTTGCCTAACAAATGGACAGAGCGCTGGGGAACTAACTCCTGAAGCAATCGCCTCTCAAGTTCACCATCACCACCACCGTATTTTTTTTTTTTTTTTAACGTGCGAGAGACCCCTCTGTAACCTAGACAAGTCTTCTAAAGCTTTCAGCTGTCGTGCAGCTGCGCTAGGCACCAAAGCAGAACCTCCAGGTCTCCAAGGAGGGAGCGCGTCAAATCCCACCCAAATGAGGGGCTGACCTCTGCAGAAAGAGCCCGGGCGGTGGCGGTGACCGACTCCACTGCGCCCAGAGGGGGCCAAAGGTGTGCCTTTTCAAAAGCCAAGAATTCCTGCGGCAGGCTGCCCGCCCCTCGTGCGCTCTCCAGGACTAGCCGCCGCGGATTGCTGCCTCCCGTCCTTGCCACACCTTCTGGGTCCCGGGAAGGAGTTTCCCTGGATTCCCATCCTGAGCCCTCAGGGTCCCCGACCCCTCTCACCTCGGTGGGGAGCACAGACGCCCACCCCGGGAGAGAGCAGGCGGCGCCCCCGCGCCCCTCCCGCGCGCGCTGCCAGGTGCGCCCCGCACCGCCCCTCACCTGTCCGAGGTTGCGTCCCCGGGGGCTGCCGAGGGGTCAAGGCGCGCCCCTCGCTTGCCGGGACCCGCCGCGGCTGCCGCTCGCAGGCGCCAGAGGAGCCGGGACGCGGCGGGGGCGAGGGCACCTCCGGGGCCGTGCGACTTCCTTGGCCCCCGCCCGCCAGCCCCGCCTCCAGGGGGCGGAGGTGGCCGCGCGTCACCTTGGAGCCACCTCCCACCTAAGCGCGGGCGCGGCCCCTGGTGGCTCTGGCGGCTGCTGCCTCTGGGCACCCGCGGGGCGAAGAGGAAGAGATCACGCTGAGCTGCCTCGTCCGGCCCGGCTGCCAACAAAAGGAAGATGCGTCCCAGCAGCGTGGCGGTGACTGGGCGCGGAGTTCACCCGCGTTTTAGTGCGAAGTGAGGAAGGGGGACAGCTGTGACTTGCGAACTTGTCATCGCAGAGTACGGTGTCTTCGCGGATACGCAGAGGAGTGCCCCAGGGTGCCACCGCTCCCTAAGGGATCGGTGGGGAGGGCGCAACCTCCGTGTTTACCACCCTGACCCTGGCAGGAGATACCAGGCACCACATCCAGCCCGTGCCACGTGGGCGCGACTGTGGGTGCAAAGCGGCCACCCAGATGCGCTGAGCTCTTTGTTCTCTGAACCTTGGTTCCTCGTCTGTAAACATTAGGCCGGTCTCAGTGCCCAGTGCGCTGAGAACTCGTAGGAAGGGACCCTTAAAGACCGCTGGGTCCGATGACTGGCGCGAAGGCGTTCAGCAAATATTTGCCCTTCGATCCTTTCCTTTGAATCCTTTTTCTTCCTTCCTCTCCCCTTCACGCTAAACTCTTCTTCTGTTTACTCTTAATGTCTGCCTGGTCAGTTTCTTTCCCCTTCAATAAAGGAGCCCCTGTCTACTGGGTACAGAGTCCGTCTTGCAGGTGGCTGAGGAGGAGATAAGGAAGGATAGGAACCCCCGCCCCCACCGCCTCCCGAGAGGCCAGAACCGCACACCCCTCAGCACCCCCCCCAACCCCGTATCAGAAATCAGCTACAACAGAGGTATAGGAGCTAACCTGGGTGTGGGACAGACCCTGCGTCCCACAGGTGGTTGTGGGGAGTAGGTGGCCTGTGAGCTGGAGAGTTTAATTGGTGTCATTGGTGGTTAAGCAGAAAGACCTCATCAAATCCTGTCTTGGCAACAGATGCTATAAACCCGCCAGTTCACTTAATGCCTCTGAACGTCTACTTTCTCATTAATAAACTGGGATTCGAATAATAGCTGTTGTATAGATTCTGAGAAATAATTAAATGCTTTTCGTAAAGTACTTAGCGCAGTGTCCTTAATAGGCACTTATTGAAGGTTGGCTACTGAGCAGGGGCGCCTGGGTGTCTCAGTCGATTAAGCTTCCAACTCTTAATTTCGTTCAGGTCACGTTCTCAGGGTTTGTGGGTTAGAGTCCAGCTTGGGGCTCTGTGTTGACATCCCAGAGCCTGCTTGGGATTCTCTCTCTCTCTCTCTCTCTCTCTCTCTCTCTGTCTGCCCTCCCTGCTTGGGCTCACACACTCTCTCTCCTCTCTCTCTCAAATAAATAAATGAACATTAAAAAAATAACGGTTGGCTAATGATGATAATAGTATGGTCAGACATGGAGGGGCCCAGGAAGAAAAATATTTAGAACGCATGAGCCCTTGGGCAGAAACAGAGCCGCCCTCTTCATGAAAAGAATACTTGAGGTGCCTGGGTGGCTCAGTCGGTTAAGCATCTGACTTCAGCTCAGGTCATGATCTCACGGTTCATGAGTTTAAGCCCCAAGTTGGGCTCTGTGCTGACAGCTCAGAGCCTGGAGCCTGTCTCGAATTCTGTCTCCCTCTCTCTCTGTCCCTTCCCTACTCGTGCGCTCTCTCTCTCTCTCTCACTGTCTCTCAAAAATAAACATTAAAAAAATTGTTTTTATTTTTTTAGATTTAAAAGAATTTTTTTAAGTTTTGTTTATTCATTTTTGAGAGAGAGACAGAGAGAGTAAGGGGGGGTTGAGCAGAGGAGGGGCAGATAGAGAGAGGGAGAGACAGAGAATCCCAAGCAGGCTCTGTGCTGTCAGCACCAAGCCCCACGCGGGGCTCAAACTCACACACGTGAGATCATGACCTGAGCCGAAACCAAGAGTCAGATTCTTAACCGAATGAGCTACCTAGACGCCCCAAAATTGTTTTTAAATAAATAAAAGTTTAAAAAAAAAAGAATACTTACAGTAGCAGCTACTGGTGTTGAACAGAATCACTCACCACTTTCTGGGCTTGGCATATAACACAGGTTCACATTTAATTTTCACAAACCTGTGAAGCAGTCCATAATATCCCTAGTTTAAAATGGGGAGAATTAGCCTCAGAACCATGAAATCCCTGGGCTGAAGGTATAAGACAAGTTACCAGCAGAGTCAGAGAAAAGTCACCTGGGACCTATAGAAAATCTGGGATTTTCCCCCTGTGGCCTCCCTGCAGATGCATCACCAGCCTTAGCGAGGGAAGGTTCCGGAGGGAAAATAAAGGGTAGAAAGGAAAGGAAAAAATAAAGGAAGCAGGGAAAGAGCCTTAAACAGGAGAAGTTAACAACCATACCTTAGAACCCACTAATAATACAACAGAATTAAAATAGTGAGTGAACCCACACAAAATGCTTTTTGCTTCCAACTCCTGCCACAGTGGGGTTCCTGTTCTGTGGTTCCTGTAGCCCGACCACAAGTTGAAAATGACTAGCGGCACTTTTCAATCATTAAATGCTGCAGAAAGTGAAACATTTGAAAAGACAGAAATCTAAGGTCACACCTTCTCATCTCTCACCACGATACATTCTTCTGTCGAGCCTCCTTGAAAGTTTTGCTGTTGTTGTTGCTTTTTTACTTGTCCAGGTACATTACCTGCCTCTTTCTAGCATGTTCCATCCAGGAAATAATACTGTTGCTTTAACCAACTTGACCTCACCATGTAACCACAAGAAGCACTTAGAAGAGAGGTTGGACTCATATATGTGGCTGATAAATGTTCAATACACTGTTGTGCATTGAATTTCTTTATTTTTTTTTTTAATTTTTTTTTTTAACATTTATTTTTGAGACAGAGACAAACAGAGCATGAACGGGGGAGGGTCAGAGAGAGAGGGAGACACAGAATCTGAAACAGGCTCCAGGCTCTGAGCAGTTAGCACAGAGCCCGACGCGGGGCTCGAACTCACGGACCGTGAGATCGTGACCTGAGCCGAAGTCGGACGTTTAACTGACTGAGCCACCCAGGCGCCCCGAATTTCTTTATTTTTATGTTTGTTTACTTAGTTGGGGGTACTTTATTACTTTTTTTAATATAATTTATTGTCAAATTGGCTTCCATACAACACCCTATACTCATCTCAACAAGTGCCCTCCTCCATGCCCATCACCCATTTTCCCCTCTCCCCCATCCCCCATCCACCCTCAGTTTGTTCTCTGTATTTAAGAGTCTCTTATGGTTTGCCTCCCTCCCTCTCTGTTTGAATTTCTTGATGTAAGCAAGTTTTGAACCAAGTCTTATAGGCACTGTCCGTGATGTTGTAATGGTTACTTTAAAAAATTAAAGTCTCTGGGGCGCCTGGGTGGCTTGGTCGGTTAAGTGTCCGACTTCGGCTCAGGTCATGATCTCACGGTCCGTGAGTTGAAGCCCCGCGTTGGGCTCTGTGCTGACAGCTCAGAGCCTGGAGCCTGTTTCAAATTCTGTGTCTCCCTCTCTCTCTGCTCCTCCCCTGTTCATGCTCTGTCTCTCCCTGTCTCAAAAAAAAAAAAAAAAAAGTCAAAAAATTAAAGTCTCCTGTCTTCTCTGTCTGGCTTTCTTAATTCACATGAATATCGAGTTATTTAGCCTCAGAAGAAACAACCGTAGTGTCAAAATGATATTTGTGGTGGAGATTTCCCACTCTCTACATTTATATTAGAGTCCTACAAATACAATTGCTTTTAGATGCTAGACAACATATGCTAGGGTTATGGCAGTTTAGTAATTTCACCTGTTCTTTTCCATTTTGAATGGCAGATGTGGCTTCTACACACCCCATGTGCTCCTTCGCTACCACAGCTGATGCTTCCTGTCATATTTCAGAAGCACCACAGAGCAGGTATGTTAGCAACGTCACTGTGCCTGTTTGAATCAACAATAGCAATTTAAGTAGCACAAGTGCAGTGGCTGTAGTTACCTAGAGTCTCTGCCCATGGAGTTAAAAGAGTCTTTTCTAAAAGAGGGATGATCCGGGTGCCTGGGTGGCTCAGTCAGTTAAGCATCTGACTTCAGCTAGGCTTGGATCATGACCTCATGGTTTGTGAGTTTGAGCCCCTCGTCGGGCTCTCAGCTGTCAGTGCAGAGCCTGCTTGGATCCTCTGTCTCCGTCTCCCTCTTCCCCTCCTCTGTTCATGCTCTCTCTCTCCCTCTCTGTCTCAAATAAATAAATAGATAGATAGACACATTAAAAAATAAATAAATTTAAAAGAGAGATGATCTTGTCTATAAATGCCTAGGAGTAAAAGCTCCAATGCTTCTCTGCTCCTAGGGGATCACAACAGCACTCCTGTAAGATCCTACCAGAGCTGGCCATGTGTTCGATCCAATCCAGCTCTACTTGGAGAACTCAAAGCTCATCTTGGGAATAGAAGTCCCTTGACTTGCTTCTTCTCTTTTCTGGGCTGATAAAATCCAAATTAGAAGAACAATCGAGATATAAATACATACATCTAGACCTACTAGGAGAAGAAATCAATGCCATGGTTAAGGCCAAATTTAGTCCTCTCGCCAAGTGACAGATGTCTACCGAGTGCCATAAGGAAGCATGTGTACTTTGCTACCTGGCCTTGAGAAAATAACACTCCTTTTATTGTTAGTGCAAATAGTCGTTGTTATTATATTTGCTCAGTTTGATTTTTTTCTTATCATATGATTGTCATGACAGTTTGTAGAAAGTGTATCCCCTTTTTATAGTGGCAGGGGTAGAGAGACCACATTTAGTGTGACTCACTCCACACCTAGCTCTGCCATTTAACTAGCTAGGTGTTTTCCTACAGTTGGTAAGAAAAAAAAAAAAAAAGAGTGGTTGGTAGGGTTTCAGTTTCTCGAGCAAAGGAGTGGCCCTAACAGTAAAGGAGTCTTCCTTTCTAATTACTCAGAAGGAAGACATTATAAAATCTTTCTTTGGAAACCAATATCAGCATTTAATTGTCTTATTAATACTAAGCATATGTAACAAACTATTTCAAATACCCAGACATGTATATGACACAAATTAGCTGGAAACGTTCGCAGGTAGTAACTTGCTCAAAGTTACATTGGTATAGATATTACAGTTTTCAAGGGTGAGAATTTCTATGGCCAAGATGAGCATCTGGTAATAGCTGCTTTTAAAAAGTTAAAACTATTGGGGTGCCTGAGTGGCTCAGTTTTAGTTAAGCGTCCGACTTCGGCTCAGGTCATGAGCTCATGGCTCATGAGTTCGAGCCCCACGTCGGGCTATGCACTGACAGCTTGGACCCTGAGGCCTGCTTCGGATTCTGTGTCTCCCTCTCACTCTCTCTCTCTCTCTCTCTCTCTCTGCCCCTCCCTCACTCACGCTCTGTGTCTCTCTCTCTCTCTTAAAAATAAACAAATATTTTTTTAAAACAATTTTAAACTTAAAATTATTAGAGACATATTCGGGTCGATCTTAGAGCCTTAGGTCCCTATTTATCAGATAATTAAAGCAGACACAAATTTATTTTTTCAGGTGAAGCTTGACCTTGCTCAAGGGTACTTCCTCATCACCAACATTTTTATGTCTGGTAATGTAAATTCCATCCAGTTAGCTAATTGCTTAAGCTTTCTCCCAGACGAAACCAGACCAAGAGAGAGCGTTTCACACCATACAGCATTGCTGTGGCCCCACAGAGAGTCACATTGTTGGATTGTTCTCTAGTGTGCTGTCATTGGCCCTAGCGTGGAGCATCTCAGAATCTGTCTTGAGAAGTGGGTTGTTGAATTTGCACTTGGAATGTTGGCCAGGGTTATTGTCCTTAAATCCCAGTGCTTGTTTTAAGATGATCCAAGGTAGGGGTGCCTGGGTAGCTCAGTGCGTAGAGCACCCGACTCTTGACCCCAGGGCTCAGGTCAGGACCCCAGGGTTGTGAAATGGATCCCTGCATGGGGCTCTGCACTGAGCAGGGAGCCTGTTTGAGAGTCTCTCTCTCTCTGCCCCTCCCCCACTCACACGCATGCTCTCTCTCTCAAAATAAATAAACATTAAAAAAAAAAAAAAGATTCTCTCTCCCTCTCTCACTGCCCCCTCCCCCATTCATGCTCTGTCTCAAAAAAAAAAAAAAAAAAAAAAAAATCCAAGGTAGAAGTTGTCAGTCAACTCAGGAATGCAAATCTAGGCTTTTCCACAGGCACTGGTTTGTTTGTATCCCTGAGTTCTGCAAATAGCACAACTGAATTGTTTTTCCTTTCTCATTTGACTACTAAACAACCCTCAGAGTGACCTACCTTCTGTCAAATTTTCAGCAATGCTTTTATGTATATTGTATAACAAAGTTATATTTTTCTACCTGGACTGTTTGTTGTAAGTCTGAATTGAAACTGAAGGAATTTTCAGGACTGGAATGTTAGAGTAATAATTTTCTGGGCAAATAGATGTACATTCGTTGACACATTCACCCACACAGCTAACATACGCTAGGGTCACAAACTAGGATGCCTACAGGGGCCAGGCAAGTGAAATAAACCCATGGTTGGCCACATACAAGGAAACAAAGGCTGCAGACCTCATACCCACCCAAAGACATTCAAAGTCAAGTATTAACTCTGAGCTGGCCACATAATGCAGGTGGGTAGAAGTCAGGTGGCTATGTGTATCCCCTGACCAACAATGTGTCCAGCTCGAAGGTCATCGCTGTGGATAGAACATAAATACGATTGCTCCGGCCCTCCAGGGGCTCACATATGGTGAGGGGGAAAAACATGGAAACAAATAAACACCATAGCTCTCCAAGGTAAGACTCTGATAACGGCACCTGCAGGATCCAACAAGTCACAGAGTCAGGGGCAGGAGCACCCCCTCTCTGCCCCCCGTAGAAAATATACAAGGGACTTAGCAGACACGATGACTCCACGCAGGATTGCTGAGAAAGGAGATCCTCATGGGCGAATCCTAGCACACATCACTGCAATCGACACGTAACATATTCAGCCAGTGGGAGATCAATTCTCGAAATGAAGCCAGACCTGCCTAATAATGATTCCATAATTGTTTACTCAAGTAATCAGAAAATTAAAATATAGATACATGGAAGGAAATAATAACCCTTTTAGCGGAGGGCATTAACAAAGTTTGGACTTGAAGCCTCCAGTCTATATTTGTGACTGCTGGGACATGTAATTTGAATAAGTTTTAATTTATCCAGCCTCCAATTACTGGCTGTAATGATGACCTACAAAGAAAATACAGAATCACTAATTAATGGATTGAAAAGAAGTCGGGAATTACACAGGGCTTTATTTAAGTGCATAAAAATAATATTTTCAAGCTGACTTGGTAAACAATTCCCTGCTTTCGTGAGTTTTTAGGTACATATTTATAATGACTATTGTTGCTTCCTTCTGAGAAAAACTTGGCCCAAAATAGAGAATAAAATAGTAAGAAATTTGACCTTAAAACTAAATGAATTTCTTAATTTCCAGTATACATGTGCTCAATCTTTTTTGTATTATTACAGAATACCCTCCTAATGAGTTGTGACCTATCTCTCCTTATTCCGGATATTTTTTATTAAAATTGGACCCTACTTGACGAATTTGCAAAATGGAGTTCTATTTCAGCAATTCTCACTTGAAAATCCCAGTTTCAAACTGAGTATGCTTTACCACATATATTCATTGGTAACACATGCTCAAGAATTCCGTAAAACTAAGGCAGGAATCCAAGTTATATGCCCATACGGGAGATTAAAACGTGTTGGGCCTTTGTTAGGTTTTGTGTCTGTAAGGCCTCCTTTACGGATCATGTAAAAGTGCCCATTTTTAGCAAGGTGTGCTCAAGGAGATCTGTGTCCCCAACAACCTGGAAACTTCCATGGTCACTTAATGATGAAACATGGCAAGAGAATAAAGGACAGAATTAGCAGCACCATGAAAAGTGTGACTGGACTCTGAAGGGCGGAAATTAAAAATGAAAAAGCAAGTGATCAATGAACAATATGGAGAAGGGAGCTAGAGTTTAAATTGGCAAGGAAAAGCCACTATAAACCATCAGGACAAGACAATAAAAGTGTGAAGATAAATAATATAGACAATAAGTCAAATGGGCCCAATATAATCAAAGTTCATGCTACGTGTAGCTGTAAAGTAAGTCAGACAAGAAAATGGATTTTTCTTCTTTGTGATCGCACCTCTCTCAAGGTGTGGCTGTCACTGCAGCTTTTGAAATACAGAAATGCTCTGCTTAATGAAAAGATTAGTAGCCCACCATTGTGTCTTCTCTATAACTCTCCGAGAATAAGAAAACTCATTAGCTCATCGCTGCAAATTCAGCTCAGGTAGATGCATACACTCAATGCGACAAAGGAAAGTGTAATGATAAAGGAGTTACTTGCAAGAATTAGTGTTTTGTGTTCATATGAATCACTTCTAACATGAGCCCCAAACGGAAGTTACAATGATCTGTATACAAGCGTTGCTTTTATTCCATTGATATCTTTTTTCTTGTTTTCTCACACTGCATTCTGCTCACGGTTTCCTATATCCACCCTTTGGTTTTCCATCTCTCCTACTGACTGATTCTTTCACTCAGGTGCCTAGACTCATTGTCGCCAAAATGTAGCCAAATTCTGTCCCATAAAGGTCCAAAATACTGTCTCAGCCTGAGAGAATCACCTATTTTCTCAGCCAAGAATCAGTCCCTCCGCCCAAGAACTCTCATAACAATATCCTTCCCAATCTTGTAAACCTTTGATCAAGACCAATTGCTTTTGTCTTTATGACATAGTTATTTTGAGTACCTGTCTTATCTTTCATACATTCATTTGTTTTGCAATTATTTCTGGAATCCCTTCTCAGTTCAAGGGTAAACAGGAACACAGGATTTTTTATGTTAGATTCATACATACACTCAACGTGTTAATTACCTATTGACGTGTAACAAATACTTAAAAATGGAATAGTTTAAAGCGAGAAGCATTTATGATCTCAGTTTCTACGGGACAGGAATCCTGGTGTGGCTGAGATAGATGTTTCTGGCTCAGGATATATCTCATGGGGTTGCAGTCCTCTCATGGCTCAACGAAGGCTGGAGAATATACTTCAAAACTCACACAGTTGCTGGCCAACCATAGTTCCTCACCATATTGGTTACTCCGTAGGTGGCCTATGTATCCCCTTGTTGTGGCAAAAGATGATCAAAGAGAGAAGGAAAGAGGCCAAGATGGAGCCACCATCTGTTTGTAACCTAATCTGGGAAATGGCATCCCTTTTACTTCTACCATATTCTGTTTGGTTTGTTTGTTTGTTTGTTTGTTTGTTTTATGTTTATTTATTTCTGAGACAGAGAGAGACAGAGCATGAGTGGGGGAAGGGCAGAGAAAGAGAGGGAGACACAGAATCCGAAGCAGGCTCCAGGCTCTGAGCTGTCAGCACAGAGCCCGACGCGGGGCTCGAACTCACAGACCGCAAGATCATGACCTGAGCCCAAGTCGGACACTTAACGGACTGAGCCACCCGGGCGCCCCACTTTTACCATATTCTGTTAATCAGGCACAAACCAATAAACCCATCACATATGCAGAGAGAGGGGATGACACAAGAACATGAATGCCAGGGGGCTAGGATTATAAATTTAGAGACCACCTACCCATGCCTGATTAGCAAAAGTATACCCTAAATGTGTGATGAATAATCTGTTTAAGGTTTGATGCATTTTTTGTCTTGTTTTGTTTTGTTTTTTAAGTAAGCTTCATGCTCAGCGTGGAGCCCAACCTTAAGACTCTGAAATCAAGACTTAGGGGTGCCTGGGGGCTCAGTCTGTTAAGCATCCCACTTCGGCTCAGGTCAGGATCTCGTGGTTCCCGAGTTCGAGCCCCGCGTCGGGCTCTGTGCTGACAGCTCGGAGCCTGGAGCCTGCTTCAGATTCTGTGTCTCTGTCTCTTCTGCCCCTCGACTGTTCACAATCTGTGTCTCTCTGTCTCTCAAAAATAAATGTTTAAAAAAAAATGAAATTAAGACCTGAGTTGAGATCAAGAAAGGGATACTTAACTGACCGAGCCACCCAGGTGCCCCAGGGTTTGTTGAGATTCTTGACCCTGTGAGTTTATGGTTTTCATTGGATTTTGTTGTGATAAAAAAAAAAATCAAACACCATTTCTTCAAATATTTTTATGACCCCATTTTCTCATTTTTGAAAACTGTATCTATACACACACACTTAATATACACATATATAATAATACACACACACACATATACACATATATATGTATATATATACGTGTATATACGTATATATGTATATATATACATATATACGTATATATATACATATACGTATATGTATATGTATATACATATGTATATATGTATATACATATGTATACGTATGTATATACATATATATACGTATATATATGTATATATATACATGTATATATGTATATATGTGTGTGTATGTATATATATGTATATATATACATACATATGTGTATGTGTGTGTGTATATGTATATGTGTGTGTGTGTATATATATATATATATATATATATATATATATATGAGACTGCTTAATGTTGTCCCAGAACTCACTGCTCTGCTCATTTTTTTTTCTTCTTCAGGCTTCTATTTTCTGTGTGTTTCATTTTTAATTTTTTTTTTTTACTTTTTTTAAATGTTTATTTATTTTGGAGAAAGAGAGAGAGAGAGACAGAGACAGAGCATGAGCAGGGGAGGAGCAGAGAGAGAGGGAGACACAGAATCTGAAGCAGGCTCCAGACTCCAAGCTGTCAGCACAGAGCCTGACATGGGGCTCAAACCCATGAACCTCGAAATCATGACCTGAGCAGAAGTTGGATGCTTAATCAGACTGAGCCACCCAGGTGCCCCTGTGTGTTTCGTTTTGAATAGTTTCTATTTCTATGTGGTCAGGTTAACTAATTTTTTCCCTGCCATATCTAATCTGCTATCCATCTTATCCAATGACTCAATCTCAAACATAGAGCCTCTCAGTGATTTGTATAGCATGTATCGTCTATGAGAGAAGAAACATAACTAAAAAATTTTTTAAACACAGAGAAATGTACTAGGAGTCAGGATATCTGAGTCCATAACTTAACTCTTCTTCAAACTATAGTGTCATTTTTCAGGCAGTCAATTTCCGGAAGCGGGATCAGACCAGATCAAAGGTTCTTAGTATTTTCACCCGAAAAGTTCACTGTATTACTGTTATTATTTTCAATTTGGTTATAACAACTATCTCGCTGTCAGCTCTGATACGCAGGTCCAGCCCTCTTAGAATGTCATCAGCAGGCAGTCAGGGGACTGATGGCCATGACATCATCTCTGTTGCTTCACTGAGTTGACCCAATTCTAGCTCAATGCAAAGAAGCAGCATATTAGCCTTTGCCACCTTATTATGAGAAATAGTCTACTTGCATTAAGTACAAGCCTTTTGGAGTCCAGTGCTTGAATTTTAATCAATCTTTGTCTCAGTGTTAAATAGTATCTTCGCACAAGTAAGGGTGACTTAAGACTTCACACAGGGCTCACCCCTCTGAATATTGGCCTGTCTTTTTCATATCACCCAAGCAGATTTCCAGGTCCCAATGACACTTAGCAGAATTTCTAGGTCAAGACACTGCCTCTCATTCTCTTTGAACCATACCAGGAACATGCTGATTTTTCCTCAAGACACTTGAACAAGAACTCACTGTATTCTAGATTCATAGAACCTAAAAGCAATTGGGAAATGAAGCCACCAAGCATGAAGTCACTGAGGAAATCTGCCTTCCACGGTAACTGGCAAGCAATCAAAGATATGACTCATGATCCGAAGCACCCTTATGCCCTCCTTCGTCTGTAAGGAGAACAAAGGCACAAATGTGTCATCAAAAGGTTTTTGTAAAAGTGGCAGGCTCTCTCTTAATATACTCAGGTGGGTAATTCCAGTATATCCACATTATCTTTAACTAACAGTGTTCCCGTCCGTCCCAAATCCAGCCCAGTAGCTCGTGTCATATGGTCGGACTTCTCACGTCGGGAGCCATTTGCAATACAAACGATACCAGTCATGTGAATTTCCACTTCAAATTAGCTGCCCTTCCTAATTTATCCATTTATCTCCATGGGTCTATTCTACAACTTAATCATTCCTTTTTCTATTAATTTCCCTTCTATGTGAGTTGGAAATACTATCAACACCCGAAGATTTGTGTAAGGGTAAAAAAATATTTTGAATGTATCTGAACCAAAGTGGACTCCCAGTAAGTTGAATATCTGAATACAGTCATGAGGACAGTGATGGTGATGATAAAACTCATTCCATGTAAATTCCTTAAATTCATAGGGCTTTTTTTCAACATTTTATTATGAAAAGTTCCAAACATACAACAAGCCTGTAAGATTTACCATGAAAACGTGTCTATCCACCGCTTAGATCCCACTATACATTTTGTTACATATCCATACAACCGTGTATCTATCGCTCCACCAATTTGTTAACGTTGGGACATATTTAAAAGTAAATCGCAGACATTCTTACACATCGCCCCCTCCATGTGTACTTTTAACTAGAATTTTTTTTTTTTACCTTAACTTATTTCTTTCCATAAAAATCTTCAAGTATGGGGGCACCTGGGTGGCTTGGTCGGTTAAGCGTCTGACTTCAGCTCAAGTCACTATCTCACGGTCCGTGGGTTCGAGCCCCGCATCAGGCTCTGTGCTGACAGCTCAGAGCCTGGAGCCTGTTTCAGATTCTGTGTCTCCCTCTCTCTCTGCCCCTCCCCTGTTCATGCTCTGTCTCTATCTCAAAAATAAATAAACGTTAAAAAAAAATTAAAAAAAAATCTTCAAGTATGTATATACTTGTATATACTGTAAATTCATGTGTTTTGATAATAAGTCCATATAGGCAACCAGGATACATAGGTCATTATCTTTACCCTCCCTACCTGTTGTCCCTTCCCAGATGATGCTTCTCTCTGTTGTATAGGCACACACACGTACGTAATCATACACACGTACAGACAGGCTACTCAGTTCTGACAGCTTTTTTCATCACAGATTAGTTCTGCCTATTCTAGAACTCCAAATAAATGGGATAATATACTTGGGGGTGACTGGGTGGCTCAGTCAGTTGAGCATCAATCATCTTGATTTCGGCTCAGGTCATGATCCCGGGATCTTGAGATGAGATCAAGCCCCAAGTCCAGCTCCATGCTGAGCATGCAGCCTGCTTAAGATTCTCTCTCTCTCTCTCTCTCTCTCTCTCTCTCTCTCTCTCTCTCTCTTTCTCTCCCTCAAAAATAAATGAACATTTAAAAACCATGGGGCAAAATTTGTACTCTTTTCTGCAAAGGGTTTTTTTTTTTAACTCCTCGGGTTTTTTAAGACTCACCCATTCTGTTCTTTGTATCAGTAGTTATTCCTTTTGTTGCTGAGTGATATTCTATCATATGACTATGTCACAGCTTGTTTATCCATTCTATTGCTAGACATGTGTTCCCAGTTTGAAACTATTACTACGAAAGTTGCCATAAACTTGTTTGAACAAACCTTTCCGTGGACATATGTGTTTCTTTATTAGGGTTTTAGTCCACAGGTATTGGAGGCCCTCCCCTTCTGTTTTATTCCCTAAATACCCACTGTAATGTCCAAAAGAGAAGCTTGATGCACACGCACATACACACACTTAGTAGCAGACGGCATTCAAATAACAAAATAAAGGGGCGCACCGGTGGCTCAGTCGGTTGAGCGTCGGACTTCGGCTCAGGTCATGATCTCACGGTTCGTGAGTTTGAGCCCCGTGTCGGGCTCTGTGCTGACAGCTCAGAGCGTGGAGCCTGCTTCAGATTCTGTGTCTCGCTCTCTCTCTGCCCCTCCCCTGCTCATGCTCTGTCTCAAAAATAAATAAAACATTAAAAATGTTAGGGACTGCAAGTCCAGAACGCTGGTCTCAGGAACACTGGTAGTGGTACCTGTATCCACCTGGCCCTCCATGTTGCATTAATGTATATTTTGATTTTTTAATATAAATTTTACTTGAGAGAGAGAGCCTGTGAGCAGGGGAGAGGTGCAGAGAGACAGAGAGAGAGAGAGAATATTTTAAAATTTTTTTTTAATGTTTATTTATTTTGGAGAGAGAGAGAGAGAGAGTGACAGTGTGTGAGCAGGGGAGAGAGAGAGGAGACACAGAATCTGAAGCAGGCTCTGAACTGTCAGCACAGAGCCCGACGCGGGGCTCGAACTCAGGAACTGCAAGATCGTGACCTGAGCTGAAGTCAGATGCTGAACTGACTGAGCCACCCAGGCACCCCGAGAGAGGCAACCTTAACCTGGGTCTATGCTCAGCACAAAGTCTGATGCAGGGCTCGATCCCACGACCCTGGGATCATGACCAGAGCTGAAATCAAGAGTGGGACCTTCAACCGACTGAGCCTCACGGGAGTCCCACATTATGTTTCTAATTTTTTTTTTTTTTTTTTTTAAGAGAAGCATTCTGTGTTCTGATGGGCTGTTTAAAGCAGAAGGCTGTTCTACATCCATCCATCCCGGATGCGGGAGTTGGGTTGTATTTCAGAAGCTCTGCCACACAGGCTGGGAGATTCAATTCTGATGCCTCGTCCAACACGGACTCACTGCACCCCTTTGGGAAAGCCCCTCCCTGACCCCGCATGGCATCAGCTTTCCAGTAGTAAATTGAGGGCAGGGCGCCTACGGATCCTTAAAACTACCATGGTGATTAAGGAAAAGCAATTTTAGAATAGTCACTCAATTAATTCCACTCTGTTTTGTCCTCTCTGTTAAATTTCCTTGGGATTTCGGAGCCGTCCCCAATTGAGAACCTTGCCTCCGTTCTCCAGCAATTGCAATGTGGGTGTTACTGTTATTGAGCGCGACTGCGTGCCAGACCCAGCTTTCCGCGCAAATAACCCTCCCCAGTCACAAGGTCATGTAGCCAGGACGCAGTGAAATTTGAACCGAAATTGGTCTGAATCTAAAATCTGTGGTCTTAAGCATGTCACGTGGGCTTTCGGAAATAGCATGCGCTCTTTGACTATTTGGGGGAGTTAGCAGGCGTGCATTAAGGATTACTAATGCTAATGATAAACCACCTCCGCTTAAAGCCTCCTCAGCATCCTTTAAATGGCAGTGATGGCTCCTGGCTATGTAGTTGCAAAATAGCTGCATTTCCTCCCAAGCAAAAACCAGCTGGGTTCTGGGTCTTAATGGATAAGGCCACAGCTGCCTGACGTAGAAAAAATACGGCAGACTTTACGCTGAAACCATTAGCCTTTTGCACAGCTCTATTAAGATCAGCAGGTAGACCAATGTCCCTAATTCCATCTCCCATCCAACGCCTCTCATTTATCGTCTCAGATTGTAAATCTCTTCCTTCTAACTGCCCACATATTTGAAATCCAGTGTCAGTTCTCTCTGATGAACATTTACTACACATCTTATTTCAGGATAGGCGCGGGGAATGCAAAGATGAGTGAAATAGTAGATATATATCCTTATTAAGGGATAATTTTCCAAACAGGGTAAGTCGCAGCTATGATACAGATGTAAAATGAACACAAGTCAGAGACTCTGTGTAACTTGTTACTAATGAGGGGACTCTGCTAAAATGTTACAACTTGTTTCCAAAGTGGGGAAGCCTGGAGGCATCTGGGTGGCTCAGTCAGTTTAATAAGCTTCTGACTTCTGCTGGAGGGCAAAGAGAGACTGAAGAAAACAGGCAGACCCCTCCTGATGGGTACCGGCGGGGTTAATAAACCAGGGAACTTACATATCAAGCTTGTCTTGCACAGCTGCAGGATGGGTAGATTTCCTACACGTGCCTTGAGAATCTGAAAAGTTGACAGAATGGGGTTCAGTCATGTATACTGTCCAGATGACCTCAACACCACCTTTCTGTCTCAAGGCTGCATCCTTGAAATGGCTCCCCCACTGGGGGAACAGCAGGCAGAGCATATAATCCAAAGTAGGGGGCGAGAAACCTCTGCTGGCCCTAGAACAGCTTGAGGGTCAAGGGGCAGTCACGTCCTTTTAGTGACCTTCTCAAACAATGGAGTAGGAGCCTGTTGAAATGAAACTTGCAAATGGATGCAAAACCACCTTTTCTGTAGGGTGCCTGGTGGAGGGGGAGAGGAGGGTCCTCCTTTCAAAGGACAGGCTTAACTGGCATACCCATACACAATAATTATTTTGCATTGGTATTAATTACCTAAGATTAATCCATTTATAAAATACTTCAAGGGCAATGAAAGGCTAAAGTCAGATAATCCGGAAGGCCTTTCTATATACATAATGCATTGTTTTCTGTGGGAGCACATATTTCTCTCCACACCTTTATGAAAAAAAAAAAAAGAGATTAACATTTATGGAGTTCCTGTGTATTGACTCAGCGCTAAACACTATGAAATTCTAGTCGCCTTGGAAGATCAGTTACTACTTCCTAATTTTATGATTAAAATTAGAGAAATGTTCTGAGTCCCTGCTAGTTAAGTTGGGATGCTGGGGTTTATTTATATCTAGTGCTTCCCCAAACTACTTTTCAACCTATAGAATACTGCGGCACAAGGATACTAAGGAGTAATGGTAGGGGCAGATGGGTAAACAGTAATTACATGCTGTGTGTTACACTGGGTATGTGTTTGCACGAGAGCACAGAAAGAAAATCCAGTGTTACCTTTTCCATTGTCCATCCTTTCCAGTCACGTGGACGTGGGGGCTTTTATTTTTCTAAGGACTATTTTTTTTTAAAACTTTTATTTATTTTTGAGACAGAGAGAGACACAGCATGAACGGGGGAGGGGCAGAGAGAGAGGGAGACACAGAATCGGAAGCAGGCTCCAGGCTCTGAGCCGTCAGCCCAGAGCCCGACGCGGGGCTCGAACTCGCGGACCGCGAGATCGTGACCTGAGCTGAAGTCGGACGCTTAACCGACTGAGCCACCCAGGCGCCCCACTAAAGACTATTTTTTAAATGTTTATTTATTTATTTTGAGAGAGAGAGAGAGAGAGAGCCTGGAGGAGGGAGAGAGAGAGAGAATCCCAAAGAGGGTCTGCACGGAGCTCAACCCCACCAACAGTGGGGACATGACTTCAGCCAAAATCAAGAGTCTGGAGCTTAACCAACTGAGCGACCCAGGCACCCCTCTCAGAATTTTTAAGGATAATTTTGGAATCTTGTCTGGGTATGTCAGCCCAGGTATGGAGAGCACGAAGTTTAGAAGGTGGGTATGGTCCTCCGGTCTGCACTCCGGCAGTTGCCGCTGACCGTGAGTCAGTGACCTGGCTCACTCTACTGTCAATATCCTTCTCCAAACAGGAAGGGACAAGAAAACCACCAGCCCTATTAAACGGTGCTCGGTTTATCCCGGCACAAGCCAGAGCAGGAGGAACACTCCTGCTTCCAGCAATCTGCAAAGAAGTTCTCTGCTAGGTCATGCCTCTCCCCTCCTGCGCAGGCCCGATGGAGCATGAGAGCATTTCTCCAGCCAATGCATGCCGGGCTGCAACGACGCAAAAAGCCCAGGTAAATTTCAAAGTTAAGGAGACCTGGCTGTGTCTCAGAGACTCGGCTCTCCCAGTCCTTTCCAGCTCACCCAGTGGTTATTGGCAGATTTTTACAAAGGCCTCTGTTATCCTCTCTCAGACAGCCCTTCGTCCATGAACTCATATGCAAAGGTATTTCTTAAAATACGTGTACAACAAATGAAAAATAATCTCTGTCTTTGTAAGATGTATTTTTTTTTCTTCACTTATATAGCCTGTACATTGGCAGTTTTTCTTCATGAAGTTGCCAGATTTTAAGAAAATCAATCTCTGTGTGCATCGATGTTTTCTAAACAGAAGTGTTTTTTTAGATTTATTTATTTTTGAGAGAGAGAGAGAGAGAATGAGCAGGGCAGGGGCAGAGAGACAAGGAGAGAGAATCTCAAGCAGGCTCCATGCTGTAAGCACAGAGCCCAACATGGGGCTCCAACCCATGAACCGTGAGATCATGACCTGAGCCATGCAGGGGCCCATCGATGTTTTCCTATAACTTGAAGTTCTTTTATTTTTAGGTCAGTTTGGGTGGTGATAAGGGACAACAGAATATGAACGTAGTGTTTTGGGGTTTTTTATTTGCTTCTTTTATGGGTGGTGTAAAATGAGCCATGGCTCCTTCCTTTCAGGAGAAATATTAAAGGGAACTGAATACCCCATAGTAAAGGAATATGCTTGAATAAATAAGTTTGGCACGAGGCCGCTGGCTCCTGCACCTGCCTCTCACGGGCAGTGTTTGCTGTGTTTGAGGTTTTAATTGGCAAGTGGGAAGACTTGCACAGATAGGACCATTTAATTAAATCTTAAAAAAAAAATTGACAAACATTATTATTATTAACTAGTTGAATTATGTCTTAATTAGAGGGACTAAGTTAGAAAAAATTGTTACATAGAATGCTGTAAACTTTAAAATCATCTTCATTGGGATCAATGTATTAAATGTTATTAGAAATGGATCTTACGCTGGTATTCGTTGTAACTCTTACTTAGAAAATATGAGGTAGAGTTGACCTTTATTTTGTTTTTTTAAATGTTTATTTATTTTTGAAAGAGAGAGAGAGAGAGAGACAGAGCGTGAGGAGGGGGGCAGGGCAGAGAGGGAGACAGAATCCATAGCAGGTTCCAGGATCTGAGCCATCAGCACAGAACCAGATGCGGAACCCGAACCCATAACCATGATGAGATCATGAACTGAGCCAGACTTTGACGCTTAACCGACTGAGCCACCCAGGCGCCCCTATAGTTGACCTTTAATAAAGTATACATATTATGGTCGCCCAGGTGGGTCAGTGGGTTAAGCATCCGACTTCGGCTCAGGTCATGATCTCACGGTTCATGGGTTTGAGCCTCACATCACTGCCCTGACGGTGCTGACCCTGCTTGGGATTTTTCTCTCTCCGCCTCTGTCTCCGCCCCTCCCTGACCTGCACTTTCTCTCTCAAAATAAGTGAACTTGAAAAAAGTATACATATTAAAGTATGCAATTAAATAGGTTTTGACAGATTTATGCAACATTATTGTTTAATGGTTGACCTATAATAAAACGTACACACTAAGATGTACAATTAATAAGTTTTGAATTATTTATACATCCATGAAACCATCACCACAATCAAGATAGAGAACATATCCATCACCTCCAAAGTTTCCATGTGCCTCTTGGCAACCCCTTCCTTGTTTTTTGTTTACACATTCACTTGGTGACAGACATTTGGATTCTTTCCAATTTATAGCAATTACAAATAAGGCTGCTGTGAACGTTTGTATACAAGTATTTGAAAGAACATATGCTTTCTTTTCTCTTGAGTAAATAGCTAGGAGTGGAATGGATCATATGGTACATGGATGTTGAATTTTTAAAGTAACTGCCAATGATTTTCCAAAGTGGATGTACCATTTTGCATTCCCAGTAGCAGTATATGAGAGTTTCAATTCCCCCACCCCCTTGCCAGTCGACTTTGTATACTTTTGAATTTTAGCCATTCTTATAGGTATATAGTGATCTCTTCTTGAGGTTTTTAATTTGCGTTTTTTTGACCTGTGACTTCAGCATGTTTGAATGTACTCATTTGCCATCAGTGTATCTACTATGGTAAAATGTTTGATTGGACTTTTTGCCCATTTTTTAAATCATGCTGTTTCTCATTGTTGAGCTTTGAGTATTTGTTTACATGTTCTGGATTCAAATCCGTTATTAGAGCTATGCTTTGCAAATATTCACCTACTCTGTGGCTTATATTTTTATCCATCCAAGAGTGTTATTTAAAGAGCAGACGTTTAAAAAGCGTTGATGGAGTCCATTTAAAAAAAAGTTATTTGAGGGGCGCCTGGGTGGTTCAAGTCGGTTGAGCGTCTGACTTCGACTCAGGTCATGATCTTACAGTTTATGAATTTGAGCCCCGTGTCAGTCTCTGTGCTGATGTGCTCACAGCTTGGAGCCTGGAGCCTGCTTTGGATTCCGTGTCTCCCTCTCCTTCTCTGCCCCTCCCCTGCTCACGCTCTATCTCTCTCTTTCTCAAAAATAAACATTAAAAAAATTATTTGATAATAACCATTCTTTGAAGTTGCATCTAAAAAAAAATCTTCCCCTAATCCAAGGTCTACATTTTTAAATTTTTTGCTACAGAGTTATTTATAACATTCCTTTGATATTCACTACTATGTATAGAATCACTTGTGATATAATCTGCCCCTTTAGCAAGTTGGGCCTTCTCTCCTTTTTTCCACATCAAGCCTGGCTAGACAAGGCTTGTCATCTATTCAAATTATTTTAGTTTCATTTTGTCAAATTATTTTAGTTTCATTTGTCAAATTATTTTAGTTTCATTTATTATCTCTATTATTTTTTCTGTTTTCTCTTTCATTGATTTCCATTTTGATCTTCATTATTTGTTTTCTTTTTTCCTACTTACTTTGGATCAAATTAGGCTTTTCTTTTCTTTTTTTTTTTTTTCTAGATTTTTTAAGGTAGAAACATAGGCCATTAGCTTAAGACATTTCTTCTGTTTAATAGAATTTTTTGGTAGCCTAAATACCACCCCAATGTTGTTTTGCAGTATTCAACACATTTTACATGCTGTGTTTTTATTTTCTTTTTTTGTTCAATATATTTCCTAACTCTCCTTTTCATTGCTTCTTTGATAGATGGGTTACTTGAATGTATGCTATTTGTTTCTGTATTTTAGATGTTTTTAAAAAATCTTTCTGGTTTTGAATTGCAGTTCAATTCTAAATTTCTCATAAGACGTATTTTGCATGAAATGAAACTTTCAAAATTTATTGAGATTTGCTTTCTGGCTTAAAATTTATTGAGATTTATTTTCTGGCTTACATTATACCTTTATAAAATGTTACACATGTGGTTGAAAAGACTGTGTATTCAGATGTTTGGGGGTGGATTATAAAATATGTAAAATAAATCAGGTTTGTTGCTAGTTTTGGTCAATTTTTCTATATTCTTATTGATTTTATGTCTGCTCATTCTACCAATTATTGAAGGAGGAGGGTAAAAATCTCTGATTCTATTTGTGAATTTGTTTCTTTTTATACTTTCAGTGGCATTTGCTTTGTGAGTTTTAAAGCTCTCTTAGGTGTATAAACAATTTTGGTTTTTTTTGTCTTCTTGATGGACACTTTTATCATCATAAAATTACAGTATTTATCTCCACTAATATTGTTTGAAATTTACTTGCCGGGATATTGATATACCCACTCTCCCTTTCTTTTTTAAGTGCTAACAGAGTATATTTTTTCATCCTTTACTTTTAATCTATTTGCATCATTATACAACTCATTTCTCCTAGGCAGCAGACTTATCCCAATCTGACATTTTGCTTTTTCATTGGGCTGTTCGGACTCTTTACTATTAATGTAACTATTGATATCGTTAGGCTTAACTCTATTATCTTCCTGTCTGTTCCCTATCTGTCCCATTTGTTTTCCATTCCCTTTTCTCTCTTTTTCTCTATGGTTTGGAATTAATTGAATATATTTTTGTGATTCCATTTTGTCTCCTTTTTGGCTCCTCAGCTGTACTATTTGTTTGGTTATTTCCATCATTGCTTTGGGGTTCGCCTTGAATTTATCACAGCCTCCTTTCAAGTGGCATGATACCACCACATATGGTCTAAAACAGTTCTATTTCTTACCTCCTGACTTTTGTGCAATTGTTACACATTTTACTTAAGAATAAAAACGAGCAAACACAAGGTTAAGAAGAAAGAGGGGAAGAGAAAGAAAGAAAGAGAGAGAAAGAAAGAGAGAGAGAGAAAGGAAGGAAGGAAGGAAGGAAGGAAGGAAGGAAGGAAGGGAGGGGGAGGGAAGGGAGGGGAGGGGAGGGGAGGGGAAAGGAAGGGAAAGAAAGGGAAGGGAAGGGAGAAAAGGAAGAAAGGGGGAAAAAAAGGAAGAAAAAAGAAGCAGACAGAGAGAACAAAACAGAGCTGCAATCCCCTAATGTCAACTCCAAAACCCAAGAAGTTCTGAAAACCAGAGATTTTCATGATGCACCTGACCTAACCTGAGTTGATTTGGTGGCAAAGCCTGACCTGAAGTGGCAGGAGGCTAGTCAGAGTCTTGACGACTATTAGTGTGATTGCTCACGGATTTCGCTACAGAAAGATGTGTGGAAAGAGTTAGCACAGCAGGCCTGAGACTGCTGTTTAAAAAGGCCTGTTTGCGTGGTTGGCTCTCCGCTGGCATCTGGGAACTTGCATTTTGGGAGAGTTGCCACCATCCCTGACTCATAAGAGTGGCTTTACTGTGCTCAGCTGTTTGTAGAAACCATGTGGTTTATGCTGAAAACCTGTTTTGCCTTCTGGGAGTCTTGAATTTTGGTCTGCGCTAGGCAGGGAGTGTTTATGTGTCCCGTCCCCAGTAAAAACCCCGGACACCGAATCTCTACTGAGCTTCTGTGGCAGACAAGATTTCACATGTGTTGTCTCCTGTAGCAGGAGAAACCGAATGCATCCTGTGTGACCCCCGCTGGGAGAGGATCCTGGAGGCTTCTGCCTGGTTTCCTCCAGACCTTGCCCCTTGAGCTTTTTATCTTTGCTGGTTTTGCTTTGTGTCCTTTTGTTATAATGAATCACAGCCAGGAGCATGACCACAGGCGGAGTTCTGCGAGTCCTTCTAGCGATTCGCCAGGTCTGGCGGTGGTCTTGGGAACCCTGACAGGGAAGTGACCGTGATTGATTACAGGGCGCTACCCCAGAACTTACTGGATTGTTTTATAGCATATGCTATGTGTCCTGTATAACTTATCTCGTATTTCCAAAGTTCCGAATTCTAATGCGTACATGACCTGTGGTTTTGGATGAAAGATTGTATAACGTACCCACGAACACACATACAGTAAAACATAAATAGTTTGTAGGTATAACTCACTGGAATGTTTTTATGAACTACTGGTCTTTTCCAGGAAGGGTAAATCATATCTTAAACTAGCATGATGATGATAATGGTGCTAATAATGATAATCATAATAACTAATATTTCCTGAATTCTTAGGCCCAGTAGCAGACACTATTTACAGCCTTCACAATCACTCAGCAAGGTCCATATGATTAGTATTCCCCTTTTTGTCGTCGTTGAAAATAAACCAAGTCTCCAAGAAGTTGTGCAACGTGACCGACAATGAAAAGCTCACGAGGGTCCGAGACTGGACTCGAACCCAAGTGCATCTGGCTGGATGCCTGTACCCCCAGGCACGATACCACCGGAAGTGACTGTGCTCTGCCTGAAGTTCATTGCTCCATTGTCTTTCATTAGCGCTCCCCATCCGTCACAGATGCACTTCCGGGATTCTCAGGAGTCTTGCGCCTCAGGCCTATTCGGCACAGACCGAATTCTGCACAGATTATTTGCTTCCCTGGGTCAGCGCTGCGAGCTGGCAGCAGAAAATATGCTTTTGTGTTCCCTCTCTGGGCTTTTGTTCCTTTACCGTGTAATCACTACCATATGTTGACTCCCATTCTCACAAGGGACCTCGTATTGTAGTGACTAATATCCTGACCGCAGACAAAAGCGAAGTTTATCAATCCTACTTATAGTTAAGAAAAAAAAGTTGGGGGGGGCACAGAGGAGAGGACGAAAATGAGGGAGTCAGAGAGGAAGCTAGATCTCAGGTCTCCAACGAGGGTAGGACCAGGCAGGCCAGAGCCAGGGGTTTTCAGGAGCAGGTGAGTGGTCCTGTTGGTTGAGCCTCAGACTCTTGACCTCGGCTCAGGTCATGATCTCACGATTCATGGGTTTGAGCCCCGCGTTGGGCTGTGTGCTGGCAGTGCAGAAGCTGCTTGGGATTCTCTCTTTCTCTCTCTCTCTCTCTCTCTCTCTGCCCCTCCCCCACTCTCACACACTTGGTCTCCCCCCCTCACCCCCCAAAAAAGATGTGGCTGACTTCTACGAGGCATGTCCTTAATTAATGCCACAGGCCTATGGCTCCCCTAGAAGACTACACTTGGGAGGCCATTTTAGCTGGTACAAAAATATAACAAGGGGCACACAGGGAAGGGCTCACAGCCGAAGAGACCCTGAACTAAGAGTCAAAAGATCTAGGTCCTACCCATGAACTTCTACTTCCTTGTGATGTGACATTGGACACGTCACCTAGCTCCGCTCAGCCTCCGTTGTCACCGACAACAAAACGGGGTTCTTCCAAGTTACCCCTGAAGTCCCCTTTGACTCAAAAATTCTCTGATCCGCCAAAATAAACTTTCTGGGTCAAAACAGATTTCACAAGAGGTATGTGAGGAAAGCAACAAAGACTATTTTGTCAGTTAAATACTCCCCGTAAGGGACTATTATCCTTAAAGTCAACACCTGTAGCGGGGTTTCAAAAGGCCTTCCTTTCCTCACACTCTAATGGCAGAGGCTTATCTTAGCATGTCCTCTAATCTCTACAAGGTTTCAGAGGGTCTGAAGGAACAATGCCAGAAGCTCAATGTTCTAGGGCGCAAGTTCAACCTGAGTACATTGGATCTCATCTTTCTTCCTTCGGGAATAAATTATTTACTGACATCTTAAAGGCCATCCGTGGGAAGCAAGCTAGCATAATTATTGGGGTGAAATCAAATAAATTCAGTCTTGAGTCCTGACTTGGAGACATAGGAGTCAGTTGGAAGTTTTTGCCTGAGACTTTTAATCCTGAAGGAGTAGCCCTGTCCTATAAGGACGTTTGGGACATTATTCAGGGGCGCTATGGCAACATCACGAGTCCCACAATGATGATGGTTGAGGTCTAGTGTAGTTTGGTAGAGATATCCTAAAGAGACGGTCGTGTGGAAGAAGCAGCCTAGAATGTATTTCCTGTTGGTTGATCTCTCCCAGTCCTAGCTGAGTTTTAAAGCCTGGTTATCCAGCTTCCCATCAGTTCTGGGAGTTACCAAGTCTCCTCTGTAAGCGCAACTGAATTCCATTGTATGCAAACAAGCGTGCTTAAACCCAGAGATCTACTGTGTGGGATCCAGGAGTGTTTGAAGGCAATACATCCTAAGGGGATGGAATACCAGTGGCAATCTAGGTTTGTCTATCTGGTTTAGTTGGGGCTGAAGATAATAAAATTCCTTTTGTATTAAGAAATAGGATTCTGGAAGCCACATTTAAATAGTTATGTAAATACTCACTTAAAGAATTGATTCGATTGTTGTACGTGGTCATATGGATACAAGTGCCCACTGAGGGTCCATATTAGGACCATGGTGTCGATTCCATTAGAAGGTTTGTTGGGCATGGAATTTTCCAGAAAGATAGAATGAGACAGCTGTCTCTCATACCTTGGGACAGTTTAAGAGAATAAATGATAGGCTTACATATTTTCACGCAGGTTAGTGTATTTTTTTTTTTTCTCTCAAGACATCCTCTTCGATCCGTGCCTTATGTAGAAGTGTGTTTCTAAGCATTTGGAAATTTTTCTGTTACATTTCCGTTAGTGATTTCTAGTTTAGTTCTGTTGTGGTCAGACAGCACACTGTATCATTGCAGTTCTTTGAAACTTGTTGAGGTTTGTTTTATGGCCCAGAATATGGTCTATCCTGATATGTATGCATGTGTGTTCTGCTGTTGTTGGGTGGAATATTCTATAAATGTCAGATCCTACTGGCTGATGATATCTTGTATTCTATATACTGGCTGATTTTCTGTCTAGTTTTTGGATCAAGTATTGACAGGGGTGTTGAAGTCTCCAGCTATATCTGTGGATTTGTCTGTTTCTCCTTTAAATAGAGAAGATGTCCGGAGTTTTAGCTGTACTTAGTGAGAGGAACAGAGAAAAATATATATTGTCCATCTTCCCCAAAGTAGAAATACCCTTTCCCATGGTTCTTTTTTTTTTTTTTTTAAGTTTATTTATTTATTTTGAGAGAAAGTGCAAACGGGGGAGTAGCAGAGGAGAGAGAGAATCCCAAGCAGGCTCTGCACTGGCAGCAAAGAGCCAGATGTGGGGCTCAAACCCACAAGCTGTAAGATCATAACCTGAGCCAAAACCACGAGTCGGGTGCTTAACCGACTGAGGCACCCAGATGCCCCTTTTCCCATGATGGTTCTTATAATTGAAAACTAACTGCTGGTCTGGAGACAATAGAAGTCCAATTTGGATCAAAATGTCATAACCCAGTCTCATTCTCAGACTGGGTAACTTTGAGGTTAAAAAAAAAGGGGGCGCCAGGGTGGCTTAGTCAGTTGAGCATCCAACTTTGGCTCAGGTTATGATGTCATGGCTCCTGGGTTGGAGCCTCACATTGGGCTCTCTGCTATCATGGCGGAGTCTGCTTTGGATCCTTTGTCTCTCTCTCTCTCTCTCTCTTTGTCTGTCTCTCTCTCTCTCTGCCCCTCCTCTGCTCATTCTCCCTCTCATTCTCTCTCTCTCAGAAATAAATTTAAAAAAACATTAAAAAAAATTTTAAGTCGAAATACACATATCGAATTTTTTTATTTAACTTCCTTTCCGTCATTTATCGGGGCCATTTTTCCTTAAAGAGAATGAGCTACTCAAATCTTTTGAGGGTCATTGGACACTGGCTATACATAACATTAATTCTTGGGATCTCAGTTTACCATTGCTTTGCACTGGTCTCAAATGAGTCTTACAAAGGCCAAGAAATAAATGGAGTTTTGATCCGCAAATACTTTTCATTGTTCTAGTAGATCACAAACCCTTTTTGTTATCAGTTACCTGGCTGGTGAGCATGTAGCTGCTATATTTACCTCTATCCTTGAAAATACCTTCCAGGGGTGCCTGGGTGGCTCAGTCGGTTAAGCGTCCGACTTCAGCTCAGGTCATGATCTCACAGTTCTTGAGTTCGAGCCCCTCATCGGGCTCTGTGCTGACAGCTCAGAACCTGGAGCCTGTTTCGGATTCTGTGTCTCCCTCTCTCTCTCTGACCCTCCCCCATTCATGCTCTGTCTCTCTCTGTCTCAAAAGTAAATAAACGTTAAAAAAAAATTAAAAAAAAAAAAAAAAGAAAATACCTTCCAGATTTTGATACAAGAGGTATTAAGATAAGAAGAGCCAAGTTGAAAGCCATGGAGCTCCCTCTAGCTATCAAAATAATAATGCAAAAGTATTACAATTTCTATGGAGAAATTCCTAAAATTAATCCTACCAAAAAAGAAAAAAATCTGGGAACATAGGACGATGGTGATTTCTATTTTATTTTTACTTAACTCACTGATTTGGCCAGGTCAACCAATCTCGGA
This sequence comes from Panthera tigris, assembly GCF_018350195.1. Lineage (NCBI taxonomy): Eukaryota > Metazoa > Chordata > Mammalia > Carnivora > Felidae > Panthera > Panthera tigris. The sequence goes on along the minus strand of NC_056665.1, from coordinate 13,033,191 downwards.
CTGGTCTTGGAGAATGAATTATTTTAAGCTTAGCCGGTGGTGACTCCAAGTGCATTTATTATTTGAAGGTGATCGTTTTTTTTTTTTAATTAAAAAAATTTTTTTTCATTTATTTAGTTTTGAGAGATAGAGAGAGACAGAGCACAAGTGGGAGAGCGGCAGAGAGAGAAGGAGGCACAGAATTCGAAGCAGTCTCCAGGTTCTGAGCTGTCAGCACAGAGCCCGATGCAGGGCTCGAACCCACGAACCGTGAGATCATGACCTGAGCTGAAGTCGGACGTCCAACCGACTGAGCCACCCAGGCGCCCCCCCTTTTTTTAATTTAAAAAAAATTTTTAACATTTATTTATTTTTGAGAGACAGAGCGAGACAGCGTGAGCAGGGGAGGGGCAGAGAAAGAGGAATACACAGAATCTGAAGCAGGCTCCAGGCTCTGAGCTGAATTATTTCAACCATTTGGCTCCGTGCCACAATTTAGTCCACAGAGGTATGACTGTCTTACCTGCTCATAACATATTACACAGGCCAAATATCCTGGTGATATGAGCTGCTGGCATATGAAGAGAAGAAAGTGCTTTGGCCTTAATAAAACTCATGCATGCAATGGAATGGGACATAAATTCTGTGAAAACCCTAATACTTCATAGTCTGAGACATGTCGGGATTTTTTTTTCCCCCAAAATAATGGACACGTTCCCTTTGTTTACTCCACCTTGCATCACGGGCTATTAAAAATACATACTGTATTTGGATGGACATTTAAAGCATTTAATAACTGAGTAATCAGAAATACTTCTAGGCTGGGGTGAAATACATGTCCATTTCCTAAACCCTAGGACCTGTAAATGTTACCTTATTTGAAAAAAGAGTCTTTGCCGATGCAATTAACTCTGGGATCTTGAGATGAAACCATCCCAGATTTAGATCATTCTTATAACCACAGGTACCCTAAATCCAATGACAAATATACTTATAAGAAAAGGGACAAAGAGGCACCTGGGTGGCCCAGTCAGTTAAGCCTCCCACTTTGGCTCAGGTCATGATCTCCTGGTTCCTGAGTTCAAGCCCCACATCGGGCTCTGCACTGACAATGTGGAGACTGCCTGGGATTCTCTCTCTCGCTCTCTCTGCCCCTCCTCCACACGCGTGAGGTCTCTTTTTCTCTCAAAAAAAAAAAAAAATAGATACATTTAGTGTGTTAGCCAACTTGACAATAAATTCTATTAAAAAAAGAACTAAAACCAAAAAGAGCAGCTTAAAAAAAAGGAAAAGGGAAAGATACAAGCAGACACAGGAGGGAAGGCAACACAAAGACAAAGGCAGAGATTGGAGTGATTTATCCACAAGCCAAGGAATGCCAACGATTGCCACAGGCACCAGCATCTAGGAGGGGGGCATGGAGTGATGCTCCCTCAGAGCCTCCAGTGGGAACGATCCTGCCAACTCTTTGATGTTTCACTTTTGGCCTCTGGAACAGTGAGAGAATAAATTCCTGTCGTTTGGAGCCAGCCCGAGTCTGTGGTAATTTGTTACAACAGCCTTGGAAAATCGAGGCAACTTCCCAATCGGAGTACAGCCCAGCCCAAGTTTCCCTGGACAGTCCAGATTGCGGTCCAAGCAGATCCGATAAATGGCACTCAAAGTTTTGGAGGTAGATCAAGACACTGTAGGAGACTGTGACAAACCCCAAGAGGAGAATCTCAGACCACCTCGGTTTTCGTCGAGTTACTCTCTAGCAAGGAATTATTCTCTACAGAAAGAGCGTAAGGGTTGATCTTGGGCCTTGATCACAACTGAACTCCTGGTTATGGAAAAGCAGGTGACCCTGGACCCTGAGTTCCTCATTATGACCTGCGTGTCCATTCCATTCAGCAAAGCATCACCACGTGCAGGCGGTAGATAAAAGATGGAGCCTGAGGGGCGCCTGGGTGGCTCAGTCGGTTAAGCGGCCGACTTCAACTCAGGTCACGATCTCGCGGTCCGCGAGTTCGAGCCCCGCGTCGGGCTCTGGGCCGATGGCTCAGAGCCTGGAGCCCGCTTCCGATTCTGTGTTTCCCTCTCTCTCTGCCCCTCCCCCGTTCATGCTGTGTCTCTCTCTGTCTCAAAAATAAATAAACGTTAAAAAAAAAAAAAAAAAAAAAAGATGGATCCTGAGCAGGCCCTCCGCAGGCACAGAGGAGTTGTATCAGCATATGACTCACGTTTGTCTTATGCCTACTTCTGGCGCATCACATTAAGCCAACTTCTCAATTAGTCGACGTATAGGCCAAGAAAGCAAGTGACTTCTTCAGACTGCAAAAGGCTGAACGTTCCCACCAGAGGCCGTGACGGAGACGGGAAAATAAATCCTAATTCAACCCAGCCTAAGGTGGCAAGAGAAGGCACATGTTCTCTCGAGACACGGGGGCGGGAAGCAGCCCGTGATATTGTTCTTGTTTGTCAACGAGGTGGCAGTCAGGGTACCAGCACGGCGCTGAAAGAAACCCAACCAGGAGCCCAGAAAAATGGAGACCACAGAGAGTAGGACTGAAGGATGTGATCGGCTTTCAGAGGGAGGATGGGCGGGGTGAAGAAGGTTGAAGAAGAAGGGAGGAGGGGCCTGAGGGAGAGAGTCAGTTCCTCAGTTAGTTCCTGCCCCCAGGTTTTCCTGGGGAGTGGATGCCTGGCGATTGCTGAAGGAATGCCTGGAAGAGGAGGGGCCATATTAGAAATCATAGGAGTGTCTGGGCCTGAGAAAAATCTTGAGTGATGCCGAGGTTCTGGAAGCTATGCTCCAGAAGTTATGGTGAACCTTCCAGAATATGGCCCAGAATCTTACAGCTGAGTCGAAGAAACAGAAACAAAAATTCGAGGTTTACTGTAGTATATAATATTAGTGTGCCTACCAGACCTCCTTGGATCCCTTTGATTCTATTTTTGGGGCCCCAGGACTTGAAGGAGCTTTTGCTCCCAAGAGCCAGCACCTGAGTCTCCCCCTCTCCCCCTGCCCTCCCCCCCACCCCCACCCCCACCCCCACCCCCACAAAGGATTGGCCTGGCAGAGTCTGGGAATTTCCTCTCCTCTAAGCCAGTGACTGATGAATTTGGGAATTTGAAAGCTCTATGCCTCTTGTCTTGGGGTCAGGACAGGGCTGAGGTGCAAATTACACTCCAGAGATCCCCAAGGAGGGATAAACTTGATGCAATTATCTCCAAAACTTTGCCTGAAGCCATGTCCTTATTTGGTGTTCTCCTTCATTTATTTATTTATTTTTATTTTTTAAAAAATTTTGCCTGCTTTTCTGACTTTCTCAGAAGTTTGCCCTTGGGATTATTTCATTCGCAAATCACCTGTACGAGGCTCCCTGTCTCAGAGTCTGATGTGGGGGCAGTTGATCTACGAATGCGACATAGTGACCTATGAGACACTTATGAATCTCATCAGTAAATGGTCACTTGAATTTGGAAGTGAAGCCTCATGTCTTTTAAACAAGTAAGTCTTTGCTAGAAAGAAAACCAACACAGATTACTTAATGAGGGACACAGTAGTGCAATCAGCAAACATCTGTCTTTCTAATAAAGTAAGTCGGGGGACTTGGGTGACAGTCCTTACTGCTCACCCGAACATAGCAGAAACACTTAACAGCTGGTTTGCCATTAGGCTTTCCAAGTGTGCTTTCTTACGAGAATGACAAAATTCATACACTCACAATACATGAAAAATATCCAAAAGACCAATGAAAGCGGATGGTAATTCACACATGTTCTTTTTCTTTACTGATAATTTTGTTGGTCCCTTGCAACGAATTTGCTGTACGAGGTTGCTAGGATTGCCACAGCAAAGTATCATAGACTGGGGGGCTTAAACAGCAGACATTTATTTTCCCGTAGTTCTGGAGGCTGGGAGCCCATGATCAATATGGTGGAAGGTTTGGTTTCTCTCAAGGCTTTGCTCTTTGGCTTGTAAACGGCCACCTTCTCCCTCTGTGTGCATGTCCCTGGTGTCTGTGTGCCCAAACTTCCTTTTCTTTCTGGGACATCAGTCAGATTGGATTATGGCCCACCCTAATTGACTCATTTCATCACTCTTTAAAAGGCCCTACCTTCAAATATATTCACATTCTGCGCTACCGCGGTTAGGACTTCAACGTATAAATTTTGGGGGGGAGGACACAGTTAATCCCATAGCAGTTGCATATGGCTTAAGAATTTCAGTGTGAAATATTTGTTTGAATGAAAGATAGTTTAATCAGAGGAAAGTATTGCTTATTATTTACATAGATAAAACTGGAGTTTCGTTTAACGCTATGTAGTTATTTTACTTTGTTCTTAAATCATCTTTTGTTATATAGTACTTATTTTGATAATAGAAAAGTTGGGGCCACTTTTATGGGATTTAAGAAGGGATTTGAGTCACCTGCTGGGGATACAGCCATCCTTATTATTACATTACATTAGTCCCCAAGAAGAAATCAGAAACAGGCTGGCTGGCAATCGAAATCTTACAATGTGGTAAAGAGCATAATTTTGTAATTTACCGTAGGGTTGATTTACTACCAACTAATCTTATATCTGTTCTTGTCCAATATACAACTAAAGTCTCTTTTCAAAAGAAAGAGAAAGCTCGTGAAAGGCAGTTTGGAAAGACTGTTGTCACCCTACACCTGTAGGAACATAGAGCTGTGATACTCATTCATGCGTGACATTTGGGGGTCACCCCAGTGATCAAGCGCCCTCAACCGTACCAAACCAATGGCAGAAGGCAAGCTAGACACGGAATGGGCTGTGGTCTAGATAAGCCACTAATATTACCCACAGCAGTGACCCGCTACAGCGGTGACCAGAGCCATCATCCGGAATTTCCTTCCTTATTGGGTCATGTAAATGTTTTAACTTCCTTCTTTTTTGACTCTTTCCACCGAGTTTGCATGTGCATCAGTGACATCTGACTTTGTAATTTGTGTGTGGTTTGCAGCATATCAGAATGCTTGCTATAGCACGGGGGGGAGAAAAAAGGAATAGATGTCAGTTAGGGGTCTAAGGACTGGAGCTTGGATAGAGTGGAGAGACTTTGATGGCTTGGTTTGGGAAGTAGAGTGTTTTCCGTTGTATGAAGGCAAACTGGTTTTCTGTTAGGCAGAAGCCCTTTGCGTTGTGTTTTGTTTTGGTTTTCGTTTTGAATTGCAGTTCTGGGAAATGATGAGGTGGGTTGTGGTAGGCACGTGTCTCTTATTCGGGCTACTTTTAAGTCTAAGAGCCTTATTTGTTGAGAGAATGTCTGCCCTGGGGTCCTTGTGGGACAGCAAGTGTGCCTAAGCTCTGCTTCCCCAAGCGAAAGAGTCAGGTACTCTTAGAGGTCATGGCCAGGACACCTGCGTGGCTCAGTTGGTGAAGCTCCCTACTTCCGCGCAGGTCAGGATTTCGCAGTCTGTGAGTTCGAGCCCTGCATCGTGCTCTGTGTTGAGAGCTGGGGGCCTGGAGCCTGCATCAGATTCTGTGTCTCCCTCTCTTTCTGCCCGCCCCCCCCCCACCCTGCTCCCACTCCGTCTCTCTTTCTCTCTCTCCCTCTCTCAAAAATAAACAAACATTAAAAAAAATTTATAAAAACAAAAAAGTCATGGCAGTGGGGGAGTGGGCAGATGATGGAGGGGTCAGCCTATAAGACACTTGCCACCAGGCTTTTGAACAGTTGGGAGAACAGGTGGGGGTTTCACCGCTTTGAGGTGACAATTGGCTGTGGTCAGATGACACCGGTGTCCTCAGTTGGTGTACCAGTGGTGGAGGCCCAACCTAAGTTCATCCTGTGGTTTGCACTTACCTGTCTTTTCCAGGCCCGGTCTCCCTTGGTTCAACCCTTTTGCTGTTATCTGATCTTCTTATGAATTTTGGGAGTTGTCCCAAAGCCCTCCGCATAATTCCTTTTTCTGTGAGTTAGCCAAATTCTTTTGCAATGAATTCCAACGAATAAACTTTCTACACTCATCCTTTTATCTTTCCCACCTATATCTCCAAACTGAATTCTTGCACCTGAGCCTAGAAATCGTTCCCTTCCTGCCTTTCCTGGAATTTTCTCACTCTGGGTGTCCTCCTTCCCATACTCAGCAGCAAACCTACCACTAACCAACACCCCCCTACCAGCACCTTCCTCTGCCTTTTTGGCCTCAGATTCCTCTGTCTTGGCTACTTCCTCCACCTTGTTTACAGCCCTGCTGGGACCTCTTCTTCCTTATTCATAAATTTCCCTATTCATCATGCTGTAAAACACCTAAGGCACCTGTTCCAAAGTGTGATGATGTTGGTTAACTACGGCTATGCCCCAAGGTTCAGCCCGAGGCTGGCTGCTTATCTTTCTCTTAAAACACCACCTGAAAGTATCCATTCAGTCTCACCAAGATGCCTCTCTGACCCTGGAGCCAATATCTCCCCTGTGTGCCTCAACATACCCACCATCCTTTTTAAAAACGTTGACTGTATCATTCTTACCCCGATCCCTCTGCTCTAAAGCCCCCAAAACACCCCTGAGACGCGTCTATGTCTAACACCCACCAAGCTTCATCCTCAACCTGCCTTGTCTCTGTTCCTTCCTTTCCGTTTCTCAATCACTTCCTCCCTTCAGACCATCTTCACCTGACATCCAGGTCCTTTCCAAGACAACTATCTTTCTCCTGATGACTTTTGCTCTGATCTTTCTTATACACATGCAATAAAGCTTCACGATAAAAAATATGAGGAACATTATTGCATATTTAATAATTGGGAACTCCTTTGGCTTGAGGTGACACACTGTCCTTTTTCAAGTTGTGTTCAGCCTAGATTAATCGGCGAGATGCTGATCACTGAGCACCAAATGTGAATTGATTGTCTCTCTGATAGGACTGATGAGGTATTGTGGAGGGATTTTTTTGGAAGATAAGGAGGTGAACATTTTGTACTATACAGGACTTTGTCAGAGAGTATGCTGCCTGTCTCTGTCTCAAAAATAAATAAACATTAAAAAACAAAATTTGGACCTGATAGAACCTTTAAAAAATTTAGATCAACTCCTTCAATAAAAAAGAAAACTGAGGGGCGCCTGGGTGGCTCAGTCGGTTGGGCGTCCGACTTCGGCTCAGGTCATGATCTCCCGGTCCGTGAGTTCGAGCCCCGCATCGGGCTCTGGGCTGACGGCTCAGAGCCTGGAGCCTGTTTCCCATTCTGTGTCTCCCTCTCTCTCTTCCCCTCCCCTGTTCATGCTCTGTCTCTCTCTGTCTCAAAAATAAATAAACGTTAAAAAAAAAAGAAAAGAAAAGAAAACTGAAACAGAGGAAGGTGACGGCACTGGTCAGGGACAGAACTCGAGTTTAATTCCCCACCACTCAAATCCCAAAACTCACATTCCATTTTTTTTCTTAATTGTGGCAAAAAAACACATGGCATGAAATTTACCGTTGTAATTATTTTTCAGCTTGCCGTTTTGTATTGTTAACTGGATTCACATAGTTGAGCAAGCGATTTTTAGACATTTTCAACTTGCGAATCTGAAACCCTCTACCCAGTGAACAACTCATTTCCTCCTGCCCCTGAGTCCCTGGCAGTCACAGCACTACTTTCTGTTTCTATGAGTTTGACTACTTTAGATATCTCATGTAAGGGGAATCACATAGGTGACTCAGTCGGCTGAACGTCCCACTTTAGTTCAAGTTGAACTGTGCCTCCGGTTCATCGCTGTCAGTGTGGAACCCGCTTCGGACCCTGTCTCCCTTTCTCTCTGCCCTTTCCCCTCTCACGCTGTCTCTCTCTCTCAAAAAAAAAGGGGGGGGGGAGGAGATCAGACAATATCTGGTGAGTGTGCGTGTGTGGCTTATTTTACGTAGGGTAATAACCTCAAACTTCACCCATATTGTAGCACGTGACAGAATTTCCTTCTTTCTTTCTTTTTAAAGAATAATATTACATTTTCTTTACTCTTTCCTGTGACAGTTTCTGAACCCATTCATCTGTTGATAGACATTTGGATTCCTTTCTCTTGTTGGCTACCGGGAATACTGCCGCGATGAACACAGATGGGCAGATGCTTCTTTCGGATGCTGATTTCAACTTTGGGGGGGACGTATACTCAGAGGTGGGATGACTGGGTCATATAGTGATTCTCTGTTTAATTGTTTTTTTATTTTTTTTTAACGTTTATTTATTTTAAATTTTTTTTTTTCAACGTTTTTTATTTTTATTTTTGGGACAGAGAGAGACAGAGCATGAACGGGGGAGGGGCAGAGAGAGAGGGAGACACAGAATCGGAAACAGGCTCCAGGCTCCGAGCCATCAGCCCAGAGCCTGACGCGGGGCTCGAACTCAGGGACCGCGAGATCGTGACCTGGCTGAAGTCGGACGCTTAACCGACTGCGCCACCCAGGCGCCCCTTTATTTTTGAGACCGAGAGAGACAGAGCATGAACAGGGGAGGGTCAGAGAGAGAGGGAGACACAGAATCTGAAACAGGCTCCAGGCACAGAGCCTGATGCGGGGCTCGAACTCAGGAGTTGTGAGATCATGACCTGAGCCGAAGTCGGACGCTCAACCGACTGAGCCACCCAGGCGCCCCTCTGTTTAATTTTTTGAGGAACCTCCCAGCTGTTTTCCATAGCAGCTGTGCTATTTTACATTCTCATCAACTGGGTTAAAACGTCTTCACGTCCCTTCCCAGCATCGTCCGCTCCAGCGGCATCTTTTGTGCAAAGAAGGGCCACATGAGGCCGCAAACTTCACAGTTGTCTCATTTTAAGACATGGCCACGGTCTTCATCAACCACCACGCTGATCAGCCAGCAGCCATCAATACTGAAGCAAAACGCTTCCACTAACAAGGAGATTACAACTCGCTAGAAGCTCAGACGATGGATGGCATTTTTTAGCCAGAATGTATTTTTTAATTAAGCATTGTTTAATTTGTACTTTTTTTTTTTTTTTTTTTTTTAGAGATAATGCCATTGCACACTGACTAGACTACAGTATAGTGTAAACAACTTTTATGTGCACTGGGAAACCAGAAAAAGATTATTTCACTTGCTTTCTGGCCGTACATATTTGCATTATTATGGTGCAATAATAATGGTCTGGAACCGAACCCGCAGTATCTCCGAGGTATGCTTGTATTAAATGAATGCATATGAACGAATGCGGTAACACACGCACTTGGTCTTGAATAGACTGAAGCCTGCTGGTCATTCTCCGACTGTACTGTGCCCTCTAGTGGCTGTCACTTGTATCAGCAGTCAGTGGGACAGATAAATGGGAAGAGTTGGAGGGAAGGAGCGATTCCCCCCCGCCCTCCCCGCTTTGCCTTCCATGAGGACAGCTCTCCCTGGCCCAGGGGGCACCACTTACCCCCTTGTCCCTCCAGAGAGGCCCAAGGAAGGGAATGGCTTCCCCTACTCTTAGCATCTGGGAGTCTCCACCTGCTTTTTCCTCGCCATCTCCCTTCATTACAGGCCTCAGCTTGTACCAATTGGGATGAGGTACTTCCTGTTGGAATCTTGTCTGATCCATCGGGCGACTCTCCCTCTGGGTCTCTACGAGTTAGCTGTATTTTGCATATATACAAATTGTGTGAGCATGATCTCGCTTTGAACATTTTTAGAAATTTTGCAACTTTATTTTATTTTTATTTTGTTAAAATTTTTAAAATGTTTATTTATTTTTGAGAGAGAGAGACAGAACACAAGCAGGGGAGGAACAGAGAAAGAGGGAGACACAGAATCTGAAGCAGGCTCCAGGCTCTGAGCTGTCAGCACAGAGCCCAGTGCAGGGCTCGGATCCACGAACCGTGAGATCATGATCTGAGCCAAAGTCGGACGCTCAACCGACTGAGCCACCCAGGCACCTCTTTATTTCCATTTTATAAAAATGTTTATTTAGGGGGCGCCTGGGTGGCTCAGTCGGTTGGGCGTCCGACTTCAACTCAGGTCACGATCTCGCGGTCTGTGAGTTCGAGCCCCGCATCGGGCTCTGGGCTGACCGCTCAGAGCCTGGAGCCTGCTTCCGATTGTGTGTCTCCCTCTCTCTCTGCCCCTCCCCCGTTCATGCTCTGTCTCTCTCTGTCTCAAAAATAAATAAACGTTAAAAAAAATTTCTTTAAAAAAAAATGTTTATTTATTTTGAGAGAGAGGGGGCTGGGGGAGAGAGAGCCAGCAGAGGAGGGGCAAAGAGGGAGAGAGAAACCCAAGCAGGCTCCCACCGTCAACACAGAGACTAATGCAGGGCTCGATCTCATGAACAGTGAGATCATGATCTGAGCCAAAAATCAGGAGTCGGAGGCTCAACTGACTGAGCCGCCCAGGTGCCCCGGCACATTGTGGGGTACATGTGTGTTTGTTTGCCCTCAAGGGGAAAACTTTTATTTTAACTGCATAAAATTTAGAAATGTCTAAACAACAAACACTGTATCAAACAAAAGAAAACAGTTTTAAAAATACAACAACATGAGAAAAAAATTGTTTGGAAAATTTAAGCTTCTCCTAAATTAATCTATGAGTTTAAGGCTAGTCTAATAAAAATATTATGAAGTTGGAATAGGGTGGTAGTGTTTAGTTGTTGTTTTTTTTAATTTTTTTTAACCAAAATTTATTCAGGTAAATATTAAATTGTCTGCACAGACTTCTTTCTTTTTAATTTCTTTATTTTTAATGTTTTTATTTATTTCTGAGAGAAAGCAGGGGAGGGGCAGAGAGAGGAGGAGGAGAGAGAATCCCAAGCAGGCCCCACACTGTGAGTGCAGAGCCCAAGGCTGGGCTTGAATTCATCACCCATGAGATCGTGCTCTGAGCTGAGGTAGCCACCCACGTGCCCCTACTTGTGCAAGATTTCTAATTCACGTGTTTCAAAATGGCATACAGAAATGCTCATGCCGTATAAAACTGCTCTTTATTGTTTTAAATGTTTGTATCCATGACAAAATTCAAAAATTGTTGCAGTAATTGTGGATCTTTTACTTAAATCAAAATAGGATACAGGGGCACCTATGGGTTAAGCTACTGACTCGATTTCAGCTCAGGTCATGATCTCAAGGTTAGCGAGTTCGAGTCCCGCTTCAGGTGAGCCCCGCTTCTCTCTCTCTCTCTCTCTCTCTCTCTCTCTCTCTCTGCCTCTTGTGGGATTTTCTCTCCCCCACCCCCCGCCACTCTCTCTCTGCCCTTTGCTCCCTTGTACTCTCTCTCTTTCGAAAAAAAGAAAAATACTATCGGAAAATAATAATGCTAAGTCTACTTGAACAAAAGCAATCGTAGTAGTAATTAAATAACAGTATCGAAACCAAAAAGAGATGAGTCAAAATGACTTTATAAAGGCAGAAAACACATGCGGACGTAGTGCTGGGGCTGTGGGAGTTCAGGACCCGGCCGCCTCGAGCTCAGCCAAACCTGCGGGTGTCCCCGGATGCCTGGGTCCCCATGGCCCGACTCTTGTCCTTCCTAGGGGTGCTGACGATGCAGGGGATCCCCTGGGGACACTGCTGGGCCTCTGGGGGCTCCCGGTGGAGCAGCAGGAGCCCAGGGGCCGCTCGGAAAGGGCTGGAAGTTGGACTCTGCGTTGGCCAGCAGGTGCCTGCTGTGATCGTTTTCCTTCCTGAGCGCCTGGAGGTGTCTCTGTGTCAGCACAACTGCCTTCCAGCTTTCTTGAACGATTTTCTCACGGAAGAGGGTCCCCTTTCGACAGTAGGAGGTGTTTCCCTCCAGTTCTCTGCCCATGTCTTCGGCCATCGTCTTGTATAAGTTTCGAATCTGAGACACGGACTTCATGTTTCTACGCGCGGTGCAAAGTTTCTTCTCGATTTCAAAGCAGCGCGTTTCCTCCTCAGACAGTTTTCTCTGGAGTCGCCTGAGGTTCTCTGGATACAATTTGGGCAGAATTTGAAGCTTCAGCTTCAGCTGCTGAATCTCACTCTCAAGCTGCGAATTTCCCTGGCGCAAAGAGGCTTCCTCAGCTTGCAGGCTTATTATTTGTCTTGTGAGCTCTTCCTTCGTTCGCTTTTCTTCCCACAATTGTCTGGCTATTTCCCGACTCTTCGCTTCCGCACTTCGAAGGGACCCGTTGAAATCAGCATCCTCAGCGACACCCTTCGGATCAGCCTCTGACCATCTCTGAGCATCTCCTGCTTCCTTCTTTCGCTCGACTTCCCCGGGGACGTGACCCAAGTGAGCTCCGAGGAGATCGGGCCAGGGGCTGGTCTTCGGCAGGTTTCCAGTCCTTGATGCGAATCGGCTGGCTGTCGCTTTCAGAGCCCGCTCCGTCCGTGTGCGCCACGGCTCCGCCTTTCTTTCTCCTGCTCCTTGTCCCCCGCGTCTCTGCTTCCGTCTCGCAATTTCTTGGGCAAGCGGTTCTGGACCTTCTGGAACGTGGGAGTTTGCATTCAAATCATCCATTAGTTTCTTCTGAAGTTGTTCTCCCTCCTTCTCTGACGCTTTGAACGCGGGGGTGTCACCAGTCACTTGGGGAAGCTCAGGAGGCTGGCGCTTCTGAGCCTTTTCCAGAAAGTCAACGGGGTCCTGGAGTGACAGCCTACTGCGGTTTGTATTTATGGCTGACAGGCACAAGGTTTGTGAGGGGAGAGGACTGGCCTCCGCCCCAGGCCGCCCTAGGGCATCGTCAGCTTGGGTCATGGGTCCCACACTCCCACTGCGCGTTCCACAGACTTCAGTGTGGGCAGAACACCTTTTGCCTAGTGCCTTGACGCTTCCTAAGATGCGTCGTCTCTTCACTGTCAAAAATAGCACCGCCATACACACCAGGATCTCCCAGGGGAACTCACGGGGACCGGGGACGTGTCTCCAGCCTTCAGAAATCGCCGGCAGAGCATCCCACAGGTGCTCCAGGACCAGCTGGGAAGTGGATCCGATGGGGCAGCAGGCCCACCATGGCCACGGAGGGCTCCGTAGCTCTGCCTCCGAGGGCCGGGGTCCCGTGGGTCTCCGCTGATGGCTCAGAACCCTGGGGAGTGCTCCGTCTCTAAGGTAAACAGGTGCCTGACAACCGGAGCAGGTCAGTTGGGCCGGGGGAGGGGGAGGCCAGCCAGCTTCTGGAAGACAGTTCCCCTTAACTTTGCTCCGAAATAGAAAGCGGTCTCGCTTACACAGGCACTAGGGGGGTTGGACAGGGCTGATTGCAACCGGGAGCCCAGCCACTCTAGGCCAGTGTGGCCCGACAGCAAACCTAGGCCAGGCCATGACCCCTTCTGTGCACGTGATCAAGTCAGGGCCGTGGTCTGGGCCCTGTCCCCGAGTGAGGCTCACTCTCCTGATTGAAAGCTTCCTTCTGATGCAGGGAAGCCTGGAGCTACTCACAAAAGTCCCAGGGATCTGTCTCCTCTGAGCCTCCCTCTCCTTTGTGTGAGGTCACCTTCGGCAGGCAGGGGCCCAGGAGTGGAGGGTCTCCCCAAACGCATCAACTAAGAGACCTGGATTCCAATCCTAATAAGTCCGGAGAAATCAGTTGGAACTGGCAGCATGTTACAATTTCATGAGTTTTCTGTGGAGCCAGCGTGTCCCCGTTCAATCCAGGAAGGGATTCATCCTGCTCTGAGGGTCATCACAGAGGTCCATGTGGTCTATCCTCGGCCCATGCCCCCCGGGGGGCCCCCAGGAGTGTCTCCAGCCCCTGAAGTCATCTTCAGACGTGGGCCTCTGGGCAGGGGGCGGGTCCTTCTTTGGGCTCCGTTTGCTAGTTTTTATTTCATCAAAGCGCATCTCACTCTGCTGGCGTCTCTCTGGCAGGCTCAGCGCAGAGCCTCCTTGTCCATCCCCTGGGACCCCTTCACGAGCAACCTGTCATCAGTCCCTTTGCTGAGAGGGGGACAAGAGAGCTGTCCGCTGAGGCCACGCGAGGAGTGGGGGGGTGGTCCTGAGGGCTCTAGGGCTCAGACTACAGAAGTTCCATGGATGGAAAGGACCTAGGATCCAACCAGACCTGATGGCAATGAGAGGAGGCAGCCAAACCCTTGCAAAAAGAGTTGTTTCTTTTCTTCTCGTCATTAGATGATTTTTTTCAGATCAGTTTCCGATTTACAGAAAACTGGAGGAGAAAGTAGACAGAATACACATGTTGTACTAAAATTTCTCCTGTGTCCTATTGGTATAAAACCTAGCTGCTGAATTTTCCCCCCGAGGCCTTTATTGAGATACAATTTACATAACATACAATTCATCCATTTTAAACGTACAATTCCACGCATTTTAGCCTTTATAAAGAATTATACAACCACCACAACGAGCTTGGTTTTTTAAATACTTTTTTAGATATTTTATTCAATTTTGAGAGAGAGAGAGAGCAGGGGAGGGGCAGAGACAGAGGGAGGCAAGGAATCTGAAGTAGGCTCCGGGCTCTGAGTTGTCAGCACAGAGCCCGACGCGGGGCTCGAACTCATGAACTGTGAGATCATGACCTGAGCTGAAGTCGGATGCTCAGCTGACTCAGCCACCCAGGCGCCCCCATCAAACCCACCTCTGAAGGTATATCCACTCATCCATCGATGGACATTTGGGCTCTTTTCATACTTTGTCTATTGTCAATAACACTGCAATAAACATTGGGGTGCATGTGCCCCTTTGACACAGCACACCTGTGTGTCCCTTGGATAGATACCTAGTAGTGTAATTGCTGGGTCATAGAGTAGCCTCTACGTTTAATTTTTTGAGGAACCTCCATACCGTTTTCCAGAAATTCATCCCTGTCTTGATAAGCTCTCTCATGTTTTTAAAACTTAAACAAACAAACAAAACAAAAACAACTTTCTCAGTCTTTTTCATGTGTTTGCAATTTGAGTGTATGTTTGAATGCTCAAGCGCACACAGCCAGAAACAGAGTCACCTTCTGGTGTCTTTTTTTTTTCTTTTTTTTTTTTAAGTTTATCTATTTATTTTGAGAGAGAGAGAGAGAGAAGAGCGAGCAGGGGAGTACCAGAGAGAGGATCCCAAGCAGGTTCTGTGCTTAGAACCCAAAGCGGGGCTCAAACCCTTGAACCATGAGACCATGATCTGAGCCGAAATCAAGAGTCAGCCGCTTAACCAATTGAGCCATCCAGGCACCCCTCCCTCTAGCGTCTTGTTTTGCCCCACGGCTTGAATTTAAGATTTATGATTGTTTTCTCAGGGGAATGGGCATCACGGAGCAGGCTGGATCCCAGAATGTGCCTGATGGTTTGCTGTGTGTCCGTGACCCTCAGTTCCGGTGCTTCTGTAGGTACAGCCGCCTTGGCTTGAAATGGCTCCCAGTCTGTAGGCTGGGCCAGACTCTGTGGCCCCACAAAAGTCCGCATGGACATCTCTCCTCTGTCTGGTACACTTGCTGTAGGGTCTTGCTGGCCAGTCCCTAAAGAAGAGGTTTTATGATTGAGGTGGACTATTTTGGAAATAGAACCTTGGCTTCGCTTCTTCTGATGGGCTGACTCTTCCAAAACCGGATATGTTTTGTCTGTTTCCAAAATAAATACCATTATTTCTCCAACAAAACTAAGAATGGACTCTTACTAGAGGAGCACAGCAGCGGCGGGGAGGCACCTGGGTGGCTCAGTTGATTGAGCATCTGACTTAAGCTCAGGCCACCATTTCATGGTTCTTGAGTTTGAGCCCCACGTCCGGTTCAAGGAAGCAAGTGCAGCCTTGTCTATTTCATTCACTGCCGGTGCCCCACAGAGCCTACCTAGCACAATGGCAACCTTTGTTCGGGACCTAGTCAGGAATTCTCTAGAGCAGCCGATTTTCCTCCCTAAAACTGTGCGATGTGAACAAAATAACAAAATGGCATTCATGAAAATCCTGAGAACGACCTGATGTTAGGAGAGATCTGGGTTCACATCTCTGCTGTTGCCCCTTTGACTCATCATATCTTTCTCCAGCCTTTCTTTCCTTATCTGTGGAATGAATGTCTCAGATTTATGGTGAGATAATGAGGCCCTTAGGCATAATGCCTGGCATATAGGATAAGTTCCATGTATACTGGCTTTGTCCATTTCTATTTTTTATAATACTCCAGCCTTTTAAAACATTATTTTATTATTTGATTTTATTTTATTCTATTTATTTTATTTTGGTGGGGAAGAGGGGCAGAGGGAGAGAGAGAGAGAATCTCAAGCAGGCTCCACAGCCAGTACAGAGCCGGACATGGGGCTTGATCCCACAACGCTGGGATACTGACCTGAGCCGAAACCGAGAGTCAAACACTCAACCGACTGGGCCCCCAAGTCACCCCAGGTTTTGTCCGTTTGTATTCTGTGATTTGAAAAATAGCCACGAGAATACTTCCCTGGTTGTATTATGGATTGAAAAAACATGTAAAATATCTCCTTAAGCTATTTTACTATAAATTGGTGTTGATCAATTTAGACCAAACTAGATTGGAAAAAAACAAAAAACCAAAAAACAAAAAACAACCTTCAACTAAAATGGGCTTGTTGTTGGTCTGTAAGCACAGCGGTATGGAAGAAATAGGGGCCAGAATCCAATGAGAAAAAAAAAAGGAAGGAGTGCTTTATTCTCACACAGCTATATAGACTTATCTAAGGTAAACCCCTAGGGCAGCGCTTCTCAAACTTGACTTTGCAACCCGGAACACCTTGTTAAAATACAGATTGCTGTCAACACACCATAGCCGCCCCCCCCCCCCCACTGCCATTTCTGATTCTAGGAATTTTCACTTCAAATAAGATGATAGTAATGCTGTAATGCTGGTCCTAGGACCACACTTTTCGAACCATGGCCACGGAGGTGGTTCTTAACCTTGACTGTACCTTGAGATCCACTTTGGAAGCTTTAAAAAATACTGATGCCTGGGCTCAACCCCCCAGAAGTTCTGATTTCATTGGTCTGGGTGGGATACCTGTCAGGATTTTTAAAAGTTTTTCAGGTGCTTTTAATACGCAAAAGTTGGGGCACCCGGAGGGGCTCAGGTCCTTTGACTTCGGCTCAGGTCACGATCTCCGGTTTGTGAGTTCAAGCCCCACATCTGTCAGCTCTGTGCTGACAGATCCCGCTTTGGATCCTCTACGCCTCTCTCTCTCTCTGCCCCTTCCCTGCTTGCACTCTCTCAAAATAAATAAACGTTAAAAAAATATATAATGTGCAAAATTAATCCCTGTGCTAGGTGCTAAGAATATGGATATAAATCAGACAGAAGGAGGGAGATTACCACACTGATAACTAATGAAGTGGCAAGCATAGCAATGAGCATATTTACAGAGAACTGCTAAGGGCTGTGTGTGGAGGGTAATGAGGTTTAAGTGAGGAAAGTCTTCATTAAGAAACTGGAACTCAGCTTTGAAGAATGAGCATTTTTTTATGGGCAGGGATTCGGGGGAAGAACATTTCAGGGAGAGGCCTGGAGTTGGGAGTGGACACAGGATGTGTTCACAGGTGTTCTCAGGTAGCCAGAGCCTGGTGTAGGTGCTCCGTAAGGAGGTGGGAGAAGATTCCAGAAGGAAAGCAATGCTGATGGGTTTGACCACCAGCCACATCAAGAGATAGGAAGACCTACCTGAGAAATATTCTCTAGGTAGAAGAATCTCGACCTTGAGGTTCAATCTGGAATATTCTGCAGGTTCAAGACACCAGAACGCCAGAGAATAGTAGGAAAAGCAAGACACCAGCTTCCTTCTCGGTGGCTAACTCCCAAACTCCTGATTTGATTTTCCAGGGAAAAGGAGGATGCCTGTGTTTTCATTATGAGTCGACCTGTTTTGGATTTTGGAAATGTGGGTAGAAGAGTTAATGCAGAGAAAGAAGAGACCAGACAGGAGAAACAGGAAGCCCGGAGATACCCTGATTGGTAAGACACCAAAGAGTGAATTAAAATTAAAGCTGTAAGAACATGTTTCCGGCCTGCCTCCTGCTGGTGCTCCATTGAAAGCCAGCCCCCCCCCCCCCCCCCCCCCCCCCCCGCCCCCCCCCCCCCCCCCCCCCCCCCGCCCCAGAAGGCCAAAAGCCATATCCCATGGCCTGCACTGCCACCTGCTGGTAGAAATTCTGAAAAAAAAAATTTTGAAACAATTCTGAAATCTCCGCCTGCATTTTATCCTCCGCCTTTGCAGAAAAGCTAGGTGTCTATGCCTTGGATGCCAGCAGGCCGTCCTCATGCTGGGCTAGCAGCTCACTGCTCTGGTCTTTACATTTCAGACTGGCTTTTAAAGGATCACTTTTCATGAATATTAGAAGGTACTCTTTTCTCCTACGCTTTTACATCTCTGAAGTCCCAAAGCATCTCGGAATTAATCACCAGTTTGACCGGCAGATTGTTTTTGCCTTTGTGATGCACACGAAGGAGCATCTCACAATCGATATCACCTTCTACTTGGAGAAAATATGGCAAAGCACTCGTTTTGTATATATCAGAGGCGTGGCCTGATGGAAAAGGCATGCCTTAAATTTTTTTTTTTTTACTGTTTATTTTTGAGAGAGAGAGAGTGAGAGAGTAAGTGCACAGGCAGCAAAGGGGCAGAGAGAGAGGGAGACAGAGAATCCCAGGCAGGGGACAACGTGGGGCTCAATCCCACACACCGGGAGATCATGACCCGAGCTGAAATCAAGAGTCAGAGGCTTAACCAACTGAGCCACCCAGGCGCCCCAAGGCATGACTGTTTGAATGTGAAAGGTATACTGTCACCTTAAATCTCTAATACCCCTTCTTTCTTCTAGTCGGGATCTCCATTATTTACTACTTATTTGGTTTGGGGCAAGTTAATGATCTGAGTTTCGATTTCTTCCTCCTTAATACCATGTATCTTATAAGGTTTTGTGGGGTTAAATAACATTATACATAAAGTCCTTGAATGGTTCCTACCTAGCACATTAAAGTACGCGGCAAATAACTATTATCATTTCCAAATTAAAGTCTCAAAACCTGATAGCCGCTCTGCTAATACCCGAGTGAAAAGCATCTGGCCCCAAACACCCTTCATTCTAGAATGTGCCGTTGAATCCCAAATGCAATCTGTGCAGTTTAATCCTCAGAATTTATGAGGACTGCTGCTGAGAGGCTTGCTTTTTGTTGATAACAAAGACAGGAGAATTCAGATGGAGGCTATGGGGGCAGTTATTTTAAACGCACCTATTTGGATGTTTAAAGTCTTAAGCAGAACCCAGCTATCTCCGCCTGCTATAATTCAAAACCTCCTGTCACCTAACGGCATCTTCCTTTATGCCCTTAAAGCTAGCCAGCCCGACTTCTGCTTTATTTTGATAAACCGGGAAGTGCGGAGCCCAGCCTTTTAAGTAAAACTGCTTTTCCAGTGCTTAAGGCAGCGGAACATAAGTGAAACGGCAAATAACAATGATAACAGGTAATGCTATCTATCGCTGCCGGCTGGATGCCTTGTGTAGCTCTCCTGAGCAATCACAGGATAAAATAAAGCCCCGTGTTGAAGGGCAGGGCATAAGCAGCTGGGTCTCGAAGCCTCAGTTAGCTCTGCAGGGAGGCAGCTCCGAGGGGCACCCCAATGGGGATAGAGCTTATAAAGATGTCTCTGAGCAACCTTTCATGTTTGCCAAGTGGCCGCCCCTTAAGCTCCCTCATATCCCTTCTTTCTTAAATGATATGAAATTGTACAGTCCAAGTTCTTAGCACAAATCCCAAGGAGGTTCTCCTTCTCTTCCCGGACGAAGAACGTAACGTAACACCATTGTGTTTCTGTGGGTTGCGTTGCGAGAAGGCGTTGAAGGGCAGAAAATGGGGATCTTGAAAAACTCCTCCTGCCCAGGCCCTCCTCTCTACGTCCCTCTGTCGCTCCTCCTGGCTGTTCTGTTTTTATCTTCACAGCTCTCTAACTTAGGCAGCAAGCTCGTCGTATACCTTGGGGACCCAGGTGGTTTAAGAATCTTGCTGCCCTGTGGAGCGCCTGGGTGGCTCAGTCGGTTAAGCGTCCGACTCTTGGTTGTGGCCCAGGTCATGATCTTACGGCTTCGTGGGTTTGAGCCCTGCGTCGGGCTCTGTGCTGGCAACATGGAATCTGCCTGGGATTCTCTGTCTCTCTCTTTCTTTGGCCCACCCCCACTCGCACTGTCTCCGTCTCTCTCAAAATAAATAAAAACTAAAAAAAAAAAAAAAAAAAAAAAAATGACTCTTGCTGTATGTGATAATGTCATGGTTTGAACCCAGGTGGGTGTGACAACCACCTGTGGGTTTGGTTTTGTTTTGTTTTTCCGGGAGACTCCCTGGCCTCCGCACGTTTCCCACCCCAAGCAGAAACTACACTTCCATCCCTATCTGCCCTCTCTCGCAGGCATTTTTGCAGATGAGTATGTGTGTATATTACTCGTATATTAAGTCCGTGAACATCTGCTCATTTATTTATGGCCCAGAACAGCCTGTAGAGATAAAACCATCGGGTCCATTTGTAAATGAGAAATTAGACCCCCAAGAAGTGTAGTATTTGGTCCAAGGTTATAGACAGCCTGTACAAAGTGAAGTTTACATCCTAGCCCAGATTTGACGATGACAAGCCCCATGTGTTGCCAGTAAGACAGAATATCCTAATTTTGTATACTTAAAAAGGAGACGAGAACACATATTTTCTAGCAATATCATAGTTTGGTGGCCAAAATGGCTCATGGTTGGAAGTTTCCTTAGGTTCAATGATAAACACGGGGGATCGGTGAGTCCCTTTTCACCCAACTTTACGTAGGTGTGTTGGTGATTTCATTACATCTCTCTGAAAGTTTTCTTCACCTGCGTAAAAAGCTATAAAATCTTGGATTGAGTGCTCGGTGAGCTTTTGAGGGGACGGCTCACAGATCTCTGTGGTCTTGGGTAACTCTATCGTCACCTGCTCTGGTAACGAAATCGTAGAAACCAAAGGAAAGGCATTTACCATACGGCCCTGGCCAGGGCTGCTGTGTCATCAGAAGGGGGAGGGGAGGCGTGTCACCGAAGTCTTTCTGCAGGTGACGGGGGTGCATCTTGCACTTACACTGTGTGAAGTGCAGGCAAGTGTGGTAAAAGTGAGCGTGAAATTGCCCTGGATGATCTCCTACCACCATGGGCGTCAACGGAGAGGCCCGCGGTGTCGTGGGAAGAGCTGGAGGGAGGCTGGACAGAGACGTGGCATGGAATTCCACTGGGATCAAGACGTGGGATGTGTCACCCTCTGCACCCTCTCTGCTCATGGGTGGAAGCAGGCTAATGGTTCCGACCCTGCGGGACGGTCGTGAGGGTCGAAGTGAGTTAATGCTTGAGCGAGCTCGAAAGATGTTCTCCAGAACAATCCCATTTATCACCCCTACCACAGAGAAGAGGAAACAGAGGCAGAGAGAGCAGGAGAGAGAGAGAGATCCCTACAGGATGCCATGCAACTCCTGAGTCTTGAAGCCAAATGTTCATGCCCTTTCCCTGGCTCCAGGCCTGTTTGAAATGCCCCCATCGGGGCATCTGGGTGGCTGAGTCCGTTGAACGTCTGACTCTTGGTTGCAGCTCAGGTCGTGTTCTCGCGGTTTGGGAGTTTGAGCCCCCCATCGAGCTCTGAGCCGACAGTGCGGAACCTGCTTGGAATTCTCTCTCTCCCGCTCTCTCTGCCCCTCCCTCACTCACTCTCTCTGTTCCCCTCTCAAAAGAAATAAATAAACTTAACAAAAAGAAAGAAAGAAAGAAAGAAAGAAAGAAAGAAAGAAAGAAAGAAATGCCCCCATCAATCATTTGATGCTCTTGGCTCTCCTGGAACATTCTGACTCATAATGAGGTTTTCTGAGCAGACCTGATTCTTGGGATGTAGCAGGTGGCCAGTGCTGGTCATGTTGCCAGGACAAGTGACAATTGCAAGCGAGTACGTTGGCTTTTGAGTTTATGTTTCGGCATCTTTTGAGTATGGCAAGCGTGAAAGACATCTGTAGCCTCTGTATCGCCAGTAAAGCTTATAACACCCTGTGGTTGAACCAAAAACCCGAAGGCTGTTCCAAGGAGAGCCACACTGAGCTCTTCTCTGTACGTTTCAGATGTCGGAAACAAAAATAATATTTTTCTTGTGCACTTGGTGCATACGCGATCATTCCACTGGCATTTCACACGCGAAAATGAGCTAGAGACAATGGCCGGAGATGACGACCGTGTTTTTGTCTGTTTGTCTGAGAAATATCCTTTTATTTGCATTATGTTTGATAAAGATTTGTAAATATGAGCTAATATTCAGGCAAGCGATGCAAATCCTTCGCGGAAGAAGGCAGTGTAACTATGTGTAAATAGTGTAATATATTTAGGTAATGGTTTCTGTTGTCCAGCATCGTGTGATTTTTTGATCCAGGTATGGGCACACATACATTTTATGTATTTTTACCTAGTATCATAATCTTTTATATACAGTTAACCCCGAACAGCACAGGTTTGAATTGTAAGGGTCTACTTACACGCAGATCTTTTTTGATAAGTACAACACTGTAAATGTTCCCTTCTCTATACTTTTTTAAATGTTTATTTATTTTGAGAGAAAGTGTGTGAACAAGCAGGGCAGAGAGAGAGAGAGAGAGAGAGAGAGAGAGAGAGAGAACCCCAAGCAAGCTGTGCACTGTCAGCGCAGAGCCCAACATGGGGCTCAAACTCAGAAACTATGAGATCATGACCTGAGCCAAAATGAAGCGTTGGATGCTTAACCAGCTGAGCCACCCAGGCACCCCTCCTTATAATTTTTAAATAACATTTTATTTTCTCTAGTTCATTTTATTGTTAAGAATACAGTATATTAAGGGGTGCCTGGGTGGTTCAGTCGATTAAGCATCCGACTTCGGCTCGGGTCATGATCTCGCGGTCTGTGAGTTCGAGCCCCGCGTCGGGCTCTGTGCTGACAGCTCGGAGCCTGGGGCCTGTTTCGGATTCTGGGTCTCCCTCTCTCTCTGTTCCTCCCCTGCTCATGCTCTGTCTCTGTCTGTGTCTCAATAATAAGTAAATGTTAAAAAAAATTAAGAATACAGTATATAATATGTATAATGGATATAAAAATATGCGTGGATTGACTGTTTATACTACCAGTAAGTATTCTACTCAGTCGTAGGCTATTTGTAAGTTAAGTTTCTGGGGAGTCAAATATTATGGTTTTTGCAAATTTTTGAAAACTTTTGACACCATGGACACATGGCCGGGGTACTTCCATCCATCTTTAATTTAGGTCTTTCAGTCTTTATCTGAAATCTGTTGTTGACTTGCCTTCTTCGTGTTTTCCCTAGTCTCCGTCCCTCCGGCCGTTGTGCTCTGAAGCGTCTTGTTATGTTTCTATGCCAGCGTCTGATTTTTGACTGTGTGGGCATCAACGCCCCTAACTCCTGGGCTGTTCAAGGGTCAACTGTATGTGTATCCACACATATATGTGTACATGTCTTTGTACACACACCTACACACACATGCACCTGGACCAAAGGCAACACTTAGGTACAGATGAGCCTTGTTATCGGACTTACAACAGAAAGAAAAACCCAGACAAAATTGCCCTGGGCCTTCTTTTAAATGGACTGTGTGAGATCCTGGGAAGGATCCTCAGAGATTTCTGCAGGAAAGATGAACCAAGTGGCAGATCCTTGTAATAAGATCTGCTGAGATCTGGGGACCCCTGAGCAGCATGGCCGTAGGACCCGAGAGGTTGTGCTCCCCGATACCAAGATGCCCCGTG
This sequence comes from Panthera tigris, assembly GCF_018350195.1. Lineage (NCBI taxonomy): Eukaryota > Metazoa > Chordata > Mammalia > Carnivora > Felidae > Panthera > Panthera tigris. The sequence goes on along the minus strand of NC_056665.1, from coordinate 13,009,615 downwards.
GTGGCTGAGTGGGCCAGCGGCCCTGTGGTTCCAAAGCTGGGGCTTCTAGAAGCACAGAGGCATCGTTGAATCCAGGAGTCCCCCTTGGAGGTGAACAGCGCTCTGCTTCTGCTCTCTTTGTCCCAGAGGGAGACTAGATCATCCCCCCCTTTGACAAATGGGGACTCCAAAAGTCATACCTGAGTCACAGAATGCTGGCATAGAAACATAACAAGACACTTCGGAGCACAACGGCCAGAGGGACGAAGTCTAGGGAAAACATGAAGAAGGCAAGTCAACAACACTTCAGAAAAAGACTGAAAGACCTAAATTAAAGACGGATGTTAGTACCCTGGCCATGTGTCCATGGTGTCAAAAGTTTTCAAGAATTTGCAAAAACCAAGTTATTTTAAGCACCAACAGCTAAGACGATGGTTTCTTCTCCCCTAGAGCAATCAGCCTGCTTTCTGGGTCCGGGACTGAGAGAGTTCCCGGGACACAGGACTTTGAGCACTAAACTGGGCAAAATCCCTGGCAAAATGGGACGAGTGGGGTCACTCTGTTTGCCAATCTTCCTCCTCTTCCCACATCTCTCTCATCAGAAGGCACTGGAAAAAAATACAGGGCTTTTGGGATCTGGCAAAGGAGAGGTTGGATAAGGGATGCATTTCATTTGGGCCTGGCGGGTCGTATGCCTGTGGTTTGTAACCATTTCGAAAAATGTTTAATATTTATTTCTTTTTGAGTAAGAAGCGGAGAGACAGAGCTTGAGCAGGAGAGGGGCAGAGAGAGAGAGAGACAGAAGCCAAAGCAGGCTCCAGGCTGTCAGCACAGAGCTCGACGTAGGGCTTGAACCCACGAACCGTGAGATCATGACCTGAGCTGAAGTTGGACGCGTAACCGACTGAGCCACCCAGGCAGGCACCTGTGTGATCACTGTGTGTTACTTATTGGTTCGTGCTGCAGAGTGGGGGCAGCCTCTGGGATGCTAGCCAGGCATCACACCCCACCCAGCATGCTCTCACCAAGACACAGGACCTCGGCTGGTACCACATCCTAACCACGTCCTACTGCGCCCAGAGCCAGGGGAACCAAGGTAGCGGAGGAGGAACGAGGTTTGGAATGTATGGGGCCAGAAATCAGTGGGTGGAAAGTTCCTCCGGTGATCAAACGTATACAATGGATGATGGAAGATGGAATTCTCACTGACGTTCAGTCAAAATGGAAATTTTCTCAAGAATCAACTCCAGAATACAGCATACGCCGTTACAAAGGCATCGTGTATTTTTTTTTTTTCTTTCTTTCTAGGAATCGAGTGAAATGTGGTTTTTCAGATTTCCTGTTTGAAAGGTACAGTTGTGCGCAGTGGTTTTAGAGTGAATGCGTTTGTGTCTGAACTCGTGTGGGTTATACATCGCAACCACCAACAATAAAACAATTTTCGATCAACTCCCGTGAAGGGAAAGGGCCAACTTTTCATTTTCTCTATGGAAAATATTACACAATTGCAATTATATAGTGAGGTGATCAAAGAATATGAAGCCAAAAGATGAGGGGAAATAAAGCACTGTAGACATGAATTAAGCAGCCCTTCAGTAAAAAATATTTTGTGCCATCTTTCTGGATTAGGGGGATATTTGAGATATTTGTCAACATGTTATATTTTTTATTCTGTTTTGATTTCTTCTCATGCTTTGGACAGATATTCACTTTTGTACCAAAAATTTGCACTTATGTTTGCATTTTTCAAAAAAAGTCTTTTAATACATAAAATTACATGAATTTTATTCCTCATCCCTGGAAAAAATATACCAAAATCCCCTAAGAATAGATAGTCTATATGTATTAAAAGTGGTGAAGTCCTTAGGCAATATGGAATGCTACAAAGCGTTAAAAAAAAGAGAGATAAGCAAATTTCACTCTATAAATATGAAATAAAAGTTTTTGTGCGATAAATGATGACTTCAGTAGAGTCCATAGAAAATTATAAGTTTGGAAAAATATGTTTGCAACCCAGGTAGCAGAGAGAGTGTTAATATTTAAACTATACAAGATCTTAAAATTGATAAGAGAATGCACAGTCCACCTGAAAAAAAAGCATGTAATATGAAGAAGCAGCCTTTATTTTAAGTACACGTATTAGGCCAGAGAGCCCATTGTAGCAGTAAATTTAGCTTTAATATCATACAGACCCTGAAGTCTGAAAACCGTAAGTTAGAGAATGGTATTATATTAACCTAAAGAACCCATTCACATGGGAATATGAAACACACATCTAAATAACTCATGGGTTGGGGTGTCTGGGTGGCTCAGTTGGTTAAGCGTCCGACTTCAGCTCAGGTCATGATCTCACACTCTGTGAGTTCGAGCCCCGTGTCGGACTCTGTGCTGACAGCTCAGAGCCAAGAGCTTGCTTCAGATTCTGTCTCTCCCTCTCTCTCTCTCTCTCTCTGCCCCTCCCTGCTCATGCTCTCTCTTTCTCTTAAACATACATAAAAACATTTTTAAAAATTTAAATAACTTATGGGTCAAAAATTTTATCATGGGAATTAAGCAATTATTGAGAATTGGACAATAGTAAGACTACCTCATGTCAAAAGTTGTGGGAATACCCCTAAAGCTATCGCCTTACATGTCTATATGGGAAAAGTAGGTTAAATGAGCTCAGTGTCCACCTCAAGAAAATTTTTAATAAGGATACTGTACTTGAAGAAGTCAGAAGGAAGAAAAAATACGTAAACACAAATTAATAAAATAGAACACAAAGATAATCACTCAAAAATCAAAGGTGTTTGCTTCCTCTGCATTAATTAATAAAATGGGGCAAGAAAATAAAGAAACAGCATTAATAAATATTAGGAACTAAAGAGAGGGGCACAATTAGAGATATAATGCAGGTAATGGTAAGGGAAAACCAAGAATGAATTTATGCCAACTAATTAAAAACTGTGATAAATGGATCATGTTCTAGAAATTATTCATTTCTGGTTATATTTATCTAATTTTCTAATTGCACATAAAAGTTATCAAAAAAGTATTTCAAAAAGAACCAGAAACCAGAATTGATGTTTAGCCATTACATTTTTTTTGTTTTTAATCAGGAAATCTAAGTCTATTCCCTGAATTGACTACTGGGTCAGATGTTTTAGGAGCTAATTTTTGCAAAAATGAAGAAATACAGTATCCCCATCTTATACATAATATTTCAGATAGTAGAAGAAATGAAGGGAGCCTCCTTAGCTCACTTTCTGAAGTTAATACTGACTTTGACATTGGACTGAAAAAAGAACAGCACAAAATTTATTATGCAATCTGTCTCATGAATGTAAACTTAGAAATCCTGAATAAATATTAGCAAACAGAAGTTATCACTTTATTATTTTTAAAGCCATTATGATCAAGGTGGACTTCTCATGAGAATTCAGGGATGATTTAAGATGAGAAAAAAAACCTATAAATGCAATTCATCACCAACACTAATTTAAAGGATACGAACTTTCTAATATACCCAAATGTATACAAAACAAGCATTTGTTAAAATCCATTACCCATTCAAGATCTGCATACATCACATGCACATACACACATATAAAGTGTAGAAAGCAAACCTTAACTTATAAAGATTACCTAATTCAATGCTATAAACAACTTTATGTTTAATAGTGAAATGTAGAGCCATCATTTTGCAAGTCAGAAACAAGGCAAAGATGAGGCTAGCAGGAGTAGGAAATAATAGAAATTATCTGACAAATGATGTTCTAGACTTCTACGGAGGGGAAACAAACTTTACTGAATAATGCAGAGTAACGACATAAAGCCAGTTCTTGGATTGGAAGATATGCTTTCATAAAGATGTCAATTAGTTTCAAATTAATATATAAATCCGAAGTAATTCTAATTAAAATCCTTTCCGTTTTGGGGAGAACTTGAAATGCTCATTCTTCAGTGTATATGGAAAGCACAAGGCAAAAAAAAAAAGAAAGCCCACATAATTCTGAATTCGAACAAGGGAAAGAGCCTCTCCCCACCAGACATACGTATTTATTATAAAATGATACCAATTAAGAGATTGTGTACCAGTGCATGGTACACAAAAAGCAAATTCAGGAAATATCATTTCCTGACACCATTTATGTCAAGCACAAAATATACAAAAATAACGATATATGCATATGGAAGAAAATGTGCAATGAAAATATAAAAACGTTGATGAAAATGTCAAATATCAAATTTCAGAATTGTAGCTCTGTAGAGGTACAGACCCCAGAGGTTACAGCTGTAATGTAATGTCTTATTAAAAAAAAAAAAATTGTTACACCCTGGTGGCTCAGTTAACCAAGTGCCGACTTCGGCTCAGGTCAAGATCTTGTGGCTCGTGAGTTTTAGCCTTGGGTCAGGCTCTGTGCTGACAGCTCAGAGCCTGGAACCTGCTTCAGATCCTGTGTCTCCCTCTGTCTCTCTGCTCCTCCCCTCCTCACACTCTCTCTCTTTCTCTCTCAAAAATTAAATAAACATTAAAAAAAAAAACAAAAAAAAATTAAAAATAAAAAAAAATTCAAAAATTCTTGGGACTTCCAGGTGGCTCAGTTTGTCAAGCATCCAACTCTTGATATCAGTTCAGGTCATGATCTCACAGTTCATGAGATCAAGCTCCGGAGGGGGCTCTGTGCTGACAGCATGAGCCTGCTTGGGATTCTCTCTCTCCCTGTCTCTCTGCCACTTTCCCAATCACACACTCACTCTCTCTGTGTGTCAAAATAAATAAATAAACGTAAAAAAAAAAAAAAAAAAAAAAAAAAAGCAATGGGTTGGTTATACTCCAATGGCCAAAACAAACATTAAATTATTTGTAAGGACTATAGAACCATCTCTCCTCCTCCCCCGCCCCTAAAATTGTTAGTGACTTCCACTACACCCAGTCCAGTTCCATTTTATTTCTGGATCTTCCCACTTCTCCCAAGCCAACAATAAAAGCTTTACACAAAAAAATTACTTTTTTTGTTATCAACGAGATATGTTTTTTTAAAAAGGTTTATTTATTTATTTTGAGAGCAAGAGAGTGAGCAGGGGGAGGGGCAGAGAGAAAGAAAGAGAGAATCCCAAGCTGAGCCTGCACTGTCAGCGTAGAGTCCAATGAGGGGTTCGGTCTCACGAATCGTGAAATCACGACGCGAGCCAAAATCAAGAGTTGGACGCTTAACGGGCGGAGTCATCCAGCCGTCCCAAACAAGATACGGTTTTTATACGTGGAGTGAGGTTACTCATTTTTGTAGTTCCAAGACCTCAGCCTGTACCCCGAGTATATTCTAAAGAAAATGGTAATTTTTAACATTTTTTGAAATCTGGATTGTTTGAGTTCGCAAGTGTTAAGTTGAAGGGCAAAGAAAAAGCCCAGTGGTTTTTCATATGCTCTAGTTGTCCTATGAGTCCTCTGGGTCTTAGGAATTTACAGAAAGTTACAAGAGTACCTGCCATCTTGATGTAAATTTCTGGTGTTCCAGTTGCAAAAGCAAGTGAATGTTCTCAGCAGTTGTGACTTCAAAACTCCCTGGGAAATAGAATTCTATTTACCTTGTAAGGCTCTGGATCAAAAATCTGCCTGGGGGAAGTGGTGACTTTCTATCCTTTGAAAGTCATTTGAGTTCTGTCTTCTGCCTCTGTAGTCAGTCCTTCCCTTCCCATGATGACAAAACCCGGCTTACCTTTAGTGTGGGTTTCTGAGGTGTAAGTATCAAATTTCAAGCTGCTTGCTTCTGCCTTTGCTCACTCTGGCTCACTCCCACCCAGCAAGCATTTATTTCCTTTGCGAGTTCAGAAGGTCTCTGTAAGATGAGGCATGTGTGGGCCATACTACCACATTGGGCACATCTGTGTTCTAGTAGCCACCTGGGACATAGAAAATGGGCTCTTGGGATGACTTGGGGGGCTCAATCAGTTAAGCGTCCAACTTGGGCTCAGGTCATGATCTCACTGTGAGTTCCAGCCCTGCATCAGGGCCCGTACAAGGGTCTGCACTGAGTGTGGAGAGTACTTGGGATTCTCTCTCTCCTCTCTCCCTGCCCCTACCCCGCTCTCTCTCTCACTAAATAAATAAATATTTTTTAAAAAAAATTGCCTTCTAAATCAAGGTCATGGTGAGGATTCCAAGAATAAATGCTAAAATGAGGACAGATAGGGATGCCTGGGTGGCTCAAGTCAGTTGAGCATCCGACTTTGGCTCAGGTCATGATCTCGTGGTCCATGAGTTTGAGCCCCGAGCTGGGGTCTGTGCTGACAGCTCAGAGGCTAGAACCTGCTTCAGATTCTGTGTCTCCCTCTTTCTCTGCTCCTCCCCCACTCATGCTCTGTCTCTCTCGCTCTCTCGAAAAATAAGCACTAAAAACAATTTAAAAAATTAAATAAAATGAGAAAAATAACATTTTCAAAAGCAAAGTGTGAATTCCAACAAGTGAATAGGATTTTTTCACCTGGAATAAGACATCATTTTTTGTAATGGGCTTCTTAGTGATTGAGTGTTTGGGGTCCATGATTAACTTAGTAAAATCGTATAAAGCAAAATGTCTGGAATAATTCGATGCAACTCAGATGATCACGATCAGGATTTAATTGAAGACCACTTTCATCTCCAAGTTCTGGTTACTAGTCAAGCAGAATTACACTTACTAGGAAGTACGTTTGGTGCCTCACAATCTCCTTGGATCTCTTTGATGATCTTTGAATATAAATGAACTGCTGAGCTTCTGAAGGGAAAATGATTCCCGTCGCCCAAAAAACAACGTCACAGAATTGTCATTTATTTAACAAAGAAAGTGCTGGGATCACAGGCCAGCTCAGCTGGTCCCTTGCCTTAGAACTGGATGGGCAGAGGACTTTATTTATTTATTTATTCATTTATTCATTCATTTGTCTATTTATTTTTGCCTGATGCCATTGTCCCCAAAAGCAAAGCTGCAGACAGTTGTATATACAGGATAAATCTGTGACAAAATGAGAAGAAAATTCGCATAAAGCACACTGTTCATTTCTCAAAGCTGTCTTTTATTCTGAGATTTTTATCTTGAAATTCAAGAAACAGCGGGTAGTGTGGTTTTTATGCGTGCGTGTCTCTGCTCGACGCCACCTGAATTTGCATCTTATCCCCATTCTCTAATTTTTTAAAAATATGTCTTACTGATAAAAATCCCAAATCTGGAGACAGCAGACCTAAAACATTTATAGCCTTCTCCTTTCTCTTCTCAAGACGCTAGATTGGACTTCAACCGTAAATGACCTAAATTTTTAGAAAGTCCAAAAACTTAGCAGAATGAAAGATCAAATAACGCATCAAAAGCCAACATGTGTCAATGTGTCGGGGTTCACAAACAATGACTTCCAGCCAGTGATAGGAGTGCTTTTCCGCCATGTCAATTTTGAGGGCAAGCTTGAAATCCACAACTTAGCAGAAAAAGTAAAAGATCTGTGGGCAAATGTGAGGAATTTGTCACTGCTCCAGTCTGGTGCTCAGCCTTGGGCTGAATTTCGTATTAATCTCGATAGAGGCATGTTTGCAGTGGACAGAGAATAAGAGAAATGCACATAGGATTTATTGAGGATGCAGTAAAAAATCCATTTTTGTAGGGCCATTTTTCTTCCACAATAAATGATGAGGGGAGGAAAGAAAGAAAAGCTTAAAATTGGTGTCACGCTCTTTATTCCAACCATTTGGGATTAGCTGGAAGATAAATATGTCTGTTTATAATGTATCACTTTTGCTGAAGGTAAAAAGATGGGAGAGGAGACAAGTATCCAGCAAGCAGGGATCTGGGAGGATTTGCTGAAGTCTGTATACTGTGGTTTGTCAATCGTAACGGACTATCGATGAGTTTTTACTGAGTGAATTTCATCCATACACTGAATATAGTCCTTAACAATTCTGCGAGGAAATACATGTTACAAAATGAGAATATGCCACTCCTGCCTGTCTGAGATTTACAGAGGAAGGCATTTATCTCGTCGATGAACAAAACCCACGATACTGAAAAACAGTGATCTTTGTCAAGGTTGGGGGCTTATGCTAAATTGTAATAGGGCAATTAGATTAGTAGGGCTATTTCTCCCTGTTCCCACATTAGTTAAAGACAAACACACTTTTTAAAATATTTTATTTATTTTTGAGAGAGAGAGAGAGAGAGAGAGAGAGAGAATGAGTGGGGGAGGGGCAAAGAGAGGGAGACACAGAATCCCAAGCAGGCTCCAGGCTCTGAGCTGTCAGCACAGAGCCCCATGCGAGGCTTGAATTCGTGAACCACGAGGTCATGACCTGAGCCAAAGTCGGATGCTTGACCGACAGAGCCACCCAGGCGCCCCACTATGTGTGTTTTTTAAAGACAGAGGTTTCAGTATAGTCACTCAAAAGTTGTCTATTGTTCCACCAAGCACTGAATTGAATCAAGCGGTGTAATTTGGGGGAAAGAGGCATCCACCATGATATATTTTCCTTTTTCAGACCCATTTCTCGTTGATTCCGGGATATCCCCCTCTCCTTCTTGGTTGGCATGTTTAGTGCTCATTTTTTTACTTTGCATATTTTAATAACTGCCTGCCTAAGAAAAACCGTGTGTTCAGTCTCAGTGAAGTCCTTTCAAGGAAGTTACCAGACAAGAGAAAAGTAGCACAATGGGAAATATACATTGACAGTTCTGTGCAGTCCTGGGCTTATTGATAGGTTGCTGGTGATATATCCCATCTACTTGCAATGTTCCAGTTTTTGGCACCAATAACACCAATAAACCACATAGATGACATTGTAGATGATTTGAGAGCCTGCTTGACTTTTTGTTTTTGGGGAAATAGGAAGAGACAAACTATTATGTGCTTGACCTTCTTGAGCCCAGTGTCCATAGTGGAAATGGTTTGAAGTCGAAAATGTCCATAAGGACCTTTTTTTTTCTTTTTCTACCACTGCTTCCTAGATATTAGTGCTTTTCATTTGCATTCATGTTTCTTGACTGCTCTTTATTTCTATAAGTTTCCCTGCATAGTATCTATAACAACCTTTGCATCCTGTAAGCATCAGCCTTTAAATTGATAGGGGTATGTGTTTTTCCCACCAAGCCCCAATGGTTTCACCTTCATCCATGTGGTTCTTAACATCGTTTCCAGACTTATAAGAACACTCCCCTTTGGGGGAAGATGCTATATATTTCATCATCCCTCTCTAAACCAAGTTCCTTGGAAATCAGAAGTCCTGTTTAGAAAATAGGTAGTAGCTGGGATGCCTGGGTGGTTCAGTTGGGTAAGCATCCGACTTCAGCTCAGATCATGATCTCACGGTTTGCGAGTTCAAGACCTGCATTGGACTCTTGTGCTGTCAGTGCAGAACCTGCTTCAGATCCTCTGTGTCCCTCTCTCTCTGCCTGTCCCTCTCTCTCTCTCTCTTTCTCTCAAAGCTAAACATAAAAAAAAGAAGAAGAAAATTAGGTATTAGCTGAAGTCTCTATTAGTAAGTCCATCACTGTTAAGGATTCAGTCTACGACATATTAATTTACTCCTCAGCTTCTGGCTGATGCCAGACGAACCCTGAATGGTATCTGGTCGCAAAGATCTACAAATTGGCAAGAAACAGGATGGATCATTGAACAAAACAGTTCATTAGTTCTGCTTAGTGCAATTGATGTTTTTAGGAACTGTGGTTTATACCCTGTGACATTGTTTGGTCGGCTGGTTCCTGAGCAATCAACTATTCAAATCAAAACACTATCAGCACCTTGTAGAATATAATGTGTTACAGACATTTTCCAAGAGTGTTAGTGTCCAACAGTGTCTAGAACATTGCCCCCCCCCCCGCTTCAATTTTTGTTGACCGAGGACCTCTTATTACTTAATGTTAAATATTTCACATATTTTAAACTATTGACTATTAAGAAAAAGTTTATTGGTTTCTAAGATAATTTTTTCCTAGCTTTAAGGTTGAAAACTATTTCATATAGTTCATATAATCAGAGGAAATTTCTCAAAGCAATAGATTTTATGATCCTCCCCCATTTTCACCCGTACACACAGACAGGCACACACTCACTGCTAAAAAATCTCTCAGACTCCAAGAATGTAGTGCTGAAAAGGGACCTTATTGAATTCTTTCCGAATTCTGTGGTAAATATAGCTAAAATCATCTGAGTTCAGCAATTTGTTTTAAAAAGTTAAAAGAGAGGCACCTGGGTGGCTCAGTCGGTTAAGCGTCCGACTTCAGCTCAGGTCACGATCTCCTGTTCCGGGAGTTCGAGCCCCTCGTCGGGCTCTGGGCTGACAGCTCAGAGCCTGGAGCCTGCTTCCGGTTCTGTGTCTCCCTCTCTCTCTGCCCCTCCCCTGTTCATGCTCTGTCTCAAAAATAAATAAACGTTTAAAAAAAAATAAAAAAATAAAAAGTTAAAAGAACAGGGTGTCTGGGTGACTCCATCAGTTAAGCCTCCGACTTTGGATCAGGTCATGACCTCGTGGTTCATGGGTTCTAGCCCCTTCTTGGGCTCTGTGCTGACAGCTCAGATCCTGGAGCCTGCTTTGATTTCTGTGTCTTCCTCCCCCATTCATGCTCTCTCTCTCTCTCAAAAACAAATATTAAAAAATTAAAAAAAAAAAAAAAAAGAAGAACATAGGAGCTATACGTAAGAAGCCTCGCAGTAGGAAAGGTGGGAGAGAAATGAGAGATATTAATACCGTAAGGGAGACACTATGGCTAGGTTTATTTGGGGTTACCATGGTGATTTGGATAGCTTCTTTGGTCACATTCTAAATTTTCTCGATTACAGGTAGTGATTTGGGGTTACTTCAGGATTATTAATTAAATCAATCTCCATCTGGCTCCAAATTCCATCTGAAGCTTTTCCTCTATTCTCCTTCCGAGAGAAGGAGCAGAGAGAAGAGAATCACTGTGTTCCTGTCGCCGGCATTTCTCACAAGGAGACTACCTCCTTGCTGTCACCGTTGAAGTTCCACGGAAAGATATTCTCGGAATCCATTCTGAGCCAAGCGATCCGAAAAAGATCTATCGGGTGTTGAGGGTTCTAGAGTCCATGCTGCTGCCTATGTGTTAAGCCCCACTTGCCACTTCATTCCCCCCCCCCCCAACTTTCCCAGGGGCCCTCCTAGTATCTCAGAGACTTCCGTTCTCATACTCTGTCTGGACACAGTGTGTCCGTCTCTCTCACTGTTGAGACGTTCAAGTTCCCAGAGGCTCTTCCTTATTTCTCTTTTGTCCCTGACCCGCCAGGAGGTGAGAGCAAAGTGCAGCACCCCTCACCTCCACACATTCCTCTTCCACCTGCTCCCTTGTCGCCCTTCATTGTGTGACCCCGACCCGGCCTCAAGCTCTCTTTACATAAAGAAGTAATGGAAGCCAGGCAATGACAAATCCAGTCCTGCCACAACACATGGACCTTCAAATACGTATCTCATCCTTGAGTCCTTGACCTGTTACCACGGAAGCTGAGAAGCTCCACGTGCTGGCCGCTGGGCAAGAAAATGGGGACCTAATTTCGGAACAGAAGAGATGAGCGCATATTCTGGGCGATCTGGGTTTAAGTAGACATACGATAGTGAGAGGATGCCACGTGGAGCTCAAATCACTCTGGTCGATCTTAGTTCTGGATCCTCCTGGTGGTAATTTATCTAATTTAGTAACTTATCTGATTTCCCAGTGCCTTGGTGTCCCCATCTATAGAATAAGAAAGATAATGATTCCTGCTTCCTGGGAAGGCTTTGCGGATTAAGTACATTTTCATACACAAGGCTTTTTAATCAAGAGCAACCGATGCATAGTGCGTGTTGGGTAATTGTTAACAATTGTGATTAATCGGTTTCCTTAAGAGCTCACACATCATTCTGTCACACATCTTTAGCCCTTTGGCACACAATACCAAATCTTTAGCAATGCGCTTAAGCTCAAAAGGTCAAATGCCATTTAGCAAATCTCAGCACGGACTTCGGTCCCTCCTGACATTTATAAATAGCACAAATAAATGTAGTATGGATTAGCTGTGTCTTCCCGCAAGGCTGGCAGGATCGGGCTGAGAGCCTGGCTTCTAGGGCATGAATATTGTTCCCCACTCACCCCTGCATAAAACTGTTGACTGACTTGGAATCTAGAAGTCCTAAAAGTTCAGTGACGTGTACGTTCTTTTGTCAATGTTATCCACCTAAGCCACTATTTGAAACTCGAAAAACATTGTGGGGGTGGGAAAAGAACTAGAAAGATCGAGTCAAGTGAGGGCACGTTCGTACAATTTAATAGAAGTGCAATTTAATGCTTCAACTAAATTTATACCTATGTCCACACGCTGAACGTTCACTCTTGGAAACTGTTTTGCCAACCTTTTATCTGGAACCAAGGAATAAATTATACAAAGAGGGAATGCGTCCTAAGGAGATAGTTGGCCTGGGGCCCCTGGATGGCTCAGTCGGTTAAGCCTCTGACTTTGGCTCAGGTCATGATCTCATCAGGGTTTGTGAGTTTGAGCCCCGCGTCGGGCTCTGTGTTGACAGGGCAGACTGCTTGGGATTCTCTCTCTCTCTCTCCCTCTCTCTATCCCTCCCCAACTTGTGCTCTCACTCTCAAGATAATTAAATAACTTAAAAAAGAGAGAGAGAGATAGTTGGCCTGAATTATTAGCCTTTGTATTATGAAAATGCACATAGAGGAGCTTAGAACCAAAATTAATATTACAAGTATCAGAACTAGGAGACAGATTCTGTCAGTACATCTACTAGGCCTAGAAGTACATCTTGGCACAAGCATCTAGATTGTTTTGTGAGTAAATGTGATAATTAGCACTTGGAAGATCTTTAAGTTAAGGATCTACTCCATCTCTAACCACCTTTCATAACAGGTGTTTTATTAAAGAACGTATATTCATTTATACCAAACTAATACTTTAAACCTAAAATTGAAAAGCCAGCACTTAAAAATTAATTTACTTCTATAAACAAATAGAAGTAAAATTTTATGAAAATATGTAAAAGCGATCATTGCACACATACATTTCTTGGGATAAGCTTTTGTTTGCCCATTTTTTCCTTGTTTTCTCTTTCTCCTGTGTCAACCCTTCTTCCTCTTCCCACCTTCCCTACCCAGGGAATCTATGCCTGTCAGTGGTTTTCCTCAAAGGAATATATAGATATGTGTACACATATTTACATATTTAAAGATTATATTCACATGTCTGTATCTTTCCTTTCCCATGTGGTATCTCAAAATAAGTCTTCAAAGTCAAGTGGCATAGCTACTCTTTATTTATTCATTCATTCATTCATTCATTCATTTTGAGAGAGAGAAAGAAAGCAAGAGAGCACATGAGTGCACAAGGGAGGGGCAGAGACGGAGGGAGAGAGAGAATCCCAAGCAGGCTCCATGCCATCAGCACAGAGCCCAATGTGGGGCTTGAACTCACACACTGTGAGATCATGATCTGAGCCGAGATTCAGACTTGAAAGCCCAAGTGACTGAGTCACCCAGGTGTCATAAAGCTCCTCTTTTTAATGGCTTACACACTGGTTCATGGTGTGGATACACCATAATTTATTAAACCATGACCTTTGGGAAGGGTGTTAGAATTTTAACATTAAAAAATTCGCCTTTACTCTGTTTTAAACATTTTTGCCCCAACAGGCAATGCTACTATAAACACTTTAGTGCATGAACAATGACAACAACACAGAGAGGGTAATTATTATTTTCATTTTACAAATGAGGAAACTGTGGGTAGGAAAAGTTAACTAAAAGTTTTACAAGTAAGGACATTTTATTTTATTTTACTATTATTTTTTTAAGTAAGTTCTACTTTCAGTATGGGGCTTGAACTCAGGACACTGAGATCAAGAGTCATGTGCTCTATCAAATAAGCCAGCCAGGCATCCCCACTAATGAGAAAATGTTAGCTAAGAAAGTGCAAATGGCTACAGCATTGGTCCTATTTGACTCTAACCTCATAGGTTTCACTGTGTCACATGACACTCTGTTGTCCTTCTTCTGACTTCCCAGAAGCTGTAGGTTATTACATGGAAACATGTGTGATCCTAAGTCACCGAATAGATCAAGCACTTGGCAGTGGAGATTAAATATAGTTGTGTTGGGGCGCCTGGGTGGCTCAGTCGGTTGGGCGTCCGACTTCGGCTCAGGTCATGATCTCGCGGTCCGTGAGTTCGAGCCCCGCGTCGGGCTCTGTGCTGACAGCTCAGAGCCTGGAGCCTGTTTCAGATTCTGTGTCTCCCTCTCTCTCTGACCTTCCCCCACTCATGCTCTGTCTCTCTCTGTCTCAAAAATGAATAAACGTTAAAAAAAAATTTAAATATAGTTGTGAAATTTGAAAAGAAAAGATGATTGTACATTCATTTTTATAAATGGTTGTCTTAAGCTATCATGGTTCATAACAAACCTAGGACTTTTGGAAGAAATATGGCAGACTAGAGTTTAAGAGAAAGAGTTTCCGGTTCAGGATACTTCAAATCACCAGGCGTAACATAATGAGGTTCGCAGGTTTCTGGGTCTGAGACAAGTGAATTGGATTAAATAGAACAAAACCTTCCACTGACAACTACGTAGGGAAGGGAGTCTTGGTGCTCAGTGAAGAGAAACTAACAAAGTTGAGACTTGGATGACCATGATCCTTGGGAAGAGAGAAGCACACAGAAGCCTCCCCGTTGATCCTGGCTTTTTCCATGAAGCCATTTTCCAATTTTCTATAGACAAAACAGAAGCCAAACAGAAAGTGGTTGTCTTGTTGGAGTAGAGATACAGTAGTCAGAATTCCACACTGCCACATTGGTTGAGATCTGAGGGATAACCATCCCAGAGAATAGGGAAATATAGAGAAGTCCCCCAAATGTCTAATTCCTATGGAGTCCTTAGTTAATTCCTATGGTAGATGTGTCAGGGCAATAGTCCAAAAACCCAACAGGCTACAGCATCTGGGAAACCAAATAGAACAGCAAAAATTTCAGCAGCTGCATGTTGCTGTGGAGACTATGGTTGGAGTTCAATTCCTGACAAATTAATTCCTGACAGCCCAGACTTTCAGTGGAGATTCCCAAAGGGCCATGAAGTAGGAATAAAGGCCAGACCCTTGGAATAAAGACCATACTTTAGAAGGTGAACTATGGTTCAGGAAATATCTCAACACTGAAATATATCAACCTCAAACTCTAAAATCAAACAGCAATTAGATTATGGTGATCTGCAGGCTTGATCTGCCCCCCAGAAGAAAATCTCTTGCTGGAGGAAGATAACATCATCCAGAGCCTCTGTACTGTGTCGTTGACAATGTCAGATATCCATTAAGAATTACTAGGAGAATTAAAACACAGGACCAAATAACCAAAAGATATCTATATTTTATAAAAATCATGGGAACAGACCCTCAGGAGATCTAGATAACTGATTTAAAATACCTTATGATCCAAATGCTCTTTAAAATGAAGGAAAGATGGGAAATTTCATCAGGGAATAGGAGTCTGTAAGCTAAAATTCTAGAACTGAAAAATAAGTTATATCTGGCAATAAAAATTTAATGTATGGGTCTAAAAAAAGATTAGACACAGCAGAACAGATGATTAGTAAACTGGAAAATAGGTCAGTGCAAACTATCAATATTGAGAAATGGAAAGAAAAATAAAGGTTAAAAAAATAAGGAAAAAAATGTAACACGTATCTAACAGGACACTTTGCAATAGAAATATAATGGAGACATCAAATGTAAACAAGATTTTTCCAGAAATACAAAATTTGAAATTTTTATCACAAGAATACCTGTACTATAAGAAATGTTAAAGGACATTCATCAGGCAGAAGGGGAAAAATAGGACGAATTGTCAATTTATAAAAATCAAACACATCAGAAATATCACCTGAATGATACAGATTGAATGTTTGTGTCCCTCCCAAAATGTACATGTTAATATCTAATCCTCAGTGTGATGCTATTTGGAGGTGGGGCCTTTGGGTGATGATTAAGTCATAAGGATGGAACTCTTAACAATGGCATTAGTGCCTTTTTAAGAAAAGGTGGAGAAGTAGCTTTCTCTTTTTCTGCTATGTGAAGAGAAAACAGAAGTCAGCTGTCTGCAACCCAGAAGAGGGTTCTTACCAGAACCTGACTATGCTGGCACCCTGATCTCAGACTGCCAGCCTCCAGGCTGTGAGAAATCATTTCTATTGTTTGTAAGTCACCCAGTCTATTGTACTTGATTCTGTCAGGCTGCATTGAGTGAGACAGGAAGTGTAAACACACTGGGCTTTAAAAATGTTTTATTTTCTAAAAGGTAGTAGACTGCTTAAACAATGTAGTAGGAATGTTGATAGCATGTAGAGTCACAATGTATATAAACAATACCAAGAAGGCTAACAGGAGGAAAATGGAAGAATACCGCAGATAGCTTCTGATGCTATACATAAATGCGTGTAATCACTTGATGTAAGACTGTGGTTAACTAAAAATGTGTACTATAGGGTGCATGGCTGGCTCAGTCAGTAGAGCATGTTTCTCTTGATCTCAGGGTTGTGAGTTTGAGCCCTGTGTGGGGGTAGAGATTACTTAAAAATTAAACTTATTAAAACTGTATATTATAAATCATAAAATAACCACTAAAATAACAAAACAAAGAGTTGGCGGATATAAAGCCAAAAAAGGAGATAAAAGTATTCCTTTAATTCAAGAGAAAGAAAAGAGAAAAAGGAATAATAACCAGGACAATTAGAAACAAATAGCAGGTGGTAGTTTTCTGCCCATCGTGTCAATAATTATATTACAGGTAAAATGTGTAAATACCTCAATTAGAGATCAGAAATTGTCAGATTGGAAAAGTAAAGCGAGACCCAACCATATGCTTTTTATAAGAAACATACTATAATTATAAAGGCACAAATAGGTTAAAATGAAGGAAAAGATAGCCCATGCTAACCCTATTCAAGATAATACTGAAATAGGTATATTAATATAAGACAAAGCAGATATCTGGTAATATTCAAAAATATTACCAGAAATAGAAGTTATTATGTAATAATAAAGAAGCCAATTCATCAAGAAGGTATAACAATCCTAAATACTTATGCAGTTACTAATGGAGCTTCAAAATACATAAAGCAAAAACTGATAGAACTGCAAGGAGAAATAGACAATTCCATAATTAGTCTCTTTCTACTTGATTGGACAAGTAGATAGAAAATCAGTAATGCCATAGAAGACTCGAACAATATTATCAACTAACCTGATTTAACTGACCTAATTTATAAAATAACCCAACCAAAAAAAATAGCAGAATTCACATTCTTTTCAAATGCACATGGGCCATTGACCAAGATATACCATATTCTGTGCCATAAACAAGTATCAATATATTTGAAAGTGTTCAAGATGTGCAAAGTATGTTATTAATCACAATAGAGTTTAATTAGATCAATTATAGGACAAAACCTGAAGAGGCCCCACATATTTGGTAGTGAAACTATACTCTTCTCTAAAAACTATAGAGCAAAGGGAAAATTAAAGGGGTTTTAGAAAGTCTTTTGAACTGAATGAAAATAAAAACATTAATTCTGGTTCAGCTCTGACATGTAAAGAGCGTGGAAGAAGTCACTCTCATCCTCACAACAGAAAAAGCTGAACAAACCCCAAACCATTGACTTTTCTTGGGCTTCTCAGAGAACAGAGATCAAAGGACAAACTGCCATTCCAAAACTGGGGAGAAAAGCCAATACAGAGAGTCACAGCTGAGGTGTACTTACCTAGAGCAGAGCAGTCATAAACTGATCGGAACACTCAGGAGGCTGAGTGTGGACTCGTGTGAGTGGGAAAAACTCCTGGCTGTTGCAATCTTGGGGGAAACTCTAAAGTTTACCTCCAGGAACTCTACCTGACTCTCACGGTTAAAAGTCACAAAATTCCCTTGTGTGACTCTGAAAGGGAAAGGAGAAGATTAATTATTGGGAAATATTCCCAGAGAGGGCTCCATAACAAAGCGCTGCCTTCCAGGGGGTGGAAAAAACTTGATCAGAGTCTTGCCTCATCTTAGATGGAGAAAACAGTCATTCTCCTTTCAACCCCCACTTGCCTTTCTGTCTCATCAAAGCGATGTGAAAGGGAAAGGAGAAACTATACCTCAGAAGAAACAGCTGTGAACATCACAGTCCAGAGAAACAGGTCCACTAAAAGACTAAAAAGAACTCCTAAGATTATAAAATGCTTTTCACCCACACATGCTACCACACTGACAGAAATTCAGTATAAAAATGGAGTAACAGCTGAAATAGCAACTAGATACATACTCTCTATGAGAAGGAGTCCATAGGAAAGACCTAAAATCAACAGGGAAGAAAGAAAACAATTATAGTGGAGCTATATACAGCCTCTGGCACCTACAACCACAGCACATATGAAACACAGCACAACTCCTAGCAGATTAAAAGAAATCCTCACATTAAAAGCCTATTTAACTCAGTTTCTATTCCGATAAATGTCATGCTTTCAACAAAAAATCACAAGACATGCCAAAAGGCATGTAAAAGCATAGACTCCAAAGAAAAAAGCAAGTATCCAAATCAGACTCAGATATGGAATAGAAGTTGGAATTCACAGACATGATATTTAAATATTTTTTTTACATTTTATTTATTTTTGAGAGACAGAGAGAGACAGAGCACAAGTGGGGGAGGGGCAGAGAGCGAGGGAGACACAGAATCCGAAGCAGGCTCCAGGTTCCGAGCTGTCAGCACAGAGCCCCACGCGGGGCTCGAACTCACAAACTGTGAGATCATGACCTGAGCTGAAGTCGGATGCTTAACTGACTGAGCCACCCAGGCGCTCCCTTTTTTTTAATTTTTATTTTTTCACAGACATGAAATTTAAAGCAACAAATTAATATGTTAAGGGCTCTAGTGCAAAAAGTAGACAATATGCAAGCACAGATGAGTAATGTAAACAGGGAGATTAAAACTCCAAAAAAGGTCAAAAGGAAATGCTGGAAATAAAAAGCCCTGTAACAGGGGCACTTGGTGGCTCAGTCAGTTAAGCATCCAACTCTTGATTTTGACTTAGGTCATGATCTCATATCAGACTCTGCGTTGACAGTGCAGAGCCTGCTTGGGATTCTCTGTCTCCCTCTCTGACCCTCCCTGCTCACTCGCTCTCTCTCAAAAATAAATAAACATTAAAAAACACTGTAAACAGGAAATGTAGAATGCCTTTAAAATGCTCATTAGTAGACTGGACTCAGCTGAGGAAAGGATCAGTGAGTTTGA
Organism: Panthera tigris; assembly: GCF_018350195.1. Taxonomy (NCBI): domain Eukaryota; kingdom Metazoa; phylum Chordata; class Mammalia; order Carnivora; family Felidae; genus Panthera; species Panthera tigris. The sequence goes on along the minus strand of NC_056665.1, from coordinate 12,990,374 downwards.
AGATAGGTTAAAAAACAAAAAAAAAAACAAAAAAAAAACCCAAAAAAAACAAAAAAACAAAAAAAAACACTTCCCCCAACAGAAATGCAAGAAAGGAAGGAAGGAAGGAGGAAAGGAAGCACAGAAAGGAGGGAGAAAGAAAAAAAGGAAGAACTTTAATAATAAAACCAGATGAATATTAGAAGAAAGGAAAAATACAGACTGATAACTCTTAGGAATATGAATACAAAATTCTAAACTAATCGTTAGCAAATCACATCCAACAATGTATAAAAATAATTATACACCACAAACAAGTGGGATTTATTTCAGGTAAGAAAGGCTAATTTCATAATCAAAAACGAATAAATGTAACCCATCATATCAACAGCCTGAAGAAGAAAAACCATGATCATTTCAATTGATGCAGAAAAAGTATTTGATAAAATCCAACACCTACCTATTTTTGATAATAACTCTAAGCAAACGGGAAGTAGGGGGAAATGTTATCAACCTGACGAATACTGTCTACAAAAACCCTGCAGCTAACATTGTATTAAATGGCAAAAAAATGAATGCTTTCGCCCTGAGTTTGGAATCAATGCAAGCGTAGTCATTTTTCACCATTCCTATTACACACGGTACGATCAGTTTCAACTAGTGTAAGGAGACAAGAAAAAAATAAAAAGGTATGTAGATTGAGAAAGAAGAAATGCAGTCTTTCTTCATAGATGACCTAATAGTTTAGGTAGAAAATCCCAAGGAATTTACCAAATAAGTCTTGGAAATAATAAGCAAGTACAACAAAGTCACATGAAACAAGGTTAATGTACAAAAGTCAATTGGTTTCCCGTATGTCAGTAATGATCAGTTGGAATTTAAATTTTAAAATAAATATTATTTAAAAGTAGCATCAAAAATTAAAATCCTTAGGTATGAATCTGAACCAATATGTATAGGATCTACATGTGGAAAAATACAAAGCTCTGATGAAAGAAAGCTGTATCTAATCAAATGGAGAGAGATTTCATGTTCATGGATTGTAAGATTCAGTGTTCCTGCATATATTTGGAGACTCCATAGAAAGATGTATGTACGTTTATAATCATTGTATATTCTTGATGGAATGACCCTTTGTCAGTACATGATGTCCTTTGTCTCTTGTAATAACTTTTTATAAAATCTATTTGGTCCGATATCAATATAGCTACCCCAGGTTTTATTTGCTTTTTGCATGGAACAGAAATAATTCCACTTTATTTTTTAAAATGTTTTATTTATTATTTATTTGTGAGAGTGGGGAAGGGGCAGAGAGAGAGGGAGATACAGAATCCGAAGCAGGCTCCGGGTTCTGAGCTGTCGGCAGACAGCCCAATATGGAGCTCGAACCCACAGACTGCAAGATCATGACCTGAGCTGAAGTCAGACGCCCAACTGACTGAGCCGCCCAGGTGCCCCTAAATAATTTCACTTTAAACTTATGTGCGTCTCTCATAGACAACTTAGCAGTTAGATTACATGTTTTGTTTTTTTGTTTTTTTACAATTCTTTCTGACAATCCGTCTTTTAATTGGTGAGTTCAATCTGTGTACATTTAAAGTAATTACTGATAAGAAAGAACTTCTGTCATTTTACTATTCACTTTCTACAGTCTTATATTCCTTTTGTTCCTCATTTTCACTATTACTGCCTTCTTTTGTGTTTAACTCATTTTTTTCCCCTTGTGTCTTTTTTATTTCTTTCTCATTTCCTTTTTCTGTATATATTTCAGTTCTTTTCTTAGCGCTTACCCTGGGTATTACAACTAACATCTTAAGTTTATAACAATCTAGTTTGAATGAATACGAACTTAAGTAATATACAAAAACTCTACACCTATACAACTCTGCCCCCCTTATATTGTTATTTTTTTTACATATTATGCTGCTATACATTGTGTTCCCATTAACATAGATTTATAATTGTTTTATTCATGTTCCATTTGAATAACATAGACATAAAAATGAGTAACGAGTTAGGGGCGCCTGGGTGGCTCAGTCAGTTAAGCGTCTGACTCTTGATTTCGGCTCAAGTTCTCATGGTTGGTGGGTTCAAGCCCCATGTCGGGCTCTGCATTGGCAATGCGGAGGCTGCTTGGGAATCTCTCTCTCTCTCTCTCTCTCTCTCTCTCTCCTTCTCTCTCTGCTCTGCCCACTCACTCTTCCTCTCTCTCAAAATGAATAAGTAAACCTAAAAAAAGTAACAAGTTAAATATAATACTAGGTCTTATGTTTATCTGTGTAGTTACCTTTACCTGTGTGTTTTGATTTTTCATATGGCTTTATTTTACTCTCTAGCATCCTTTGATTGTAGACTAAAGAATTACCCTTCTTGTAGGGTAGATCTAGAAAAACGATGAGCTCCTTCAGCTTTAGTTTGTCTGAAAATGTATTAATATCTCCTTCATTTTTGAAGAATGGTTTTGCTGTGGCTACAATTCTCCTGACTTCCATGGTTGTCAGTGAGACATGGGCCATTAATTGTATTGAAGGTCCCTTCTACGTGGTGAATTTGGCCTATTCTACTTCTTTCAAGATTCTCCCTGTCTTCGTTTTTGACAGTGTGATTATAATGTGGCTCAGCGTGGGTCTCTTTCAGCCTGTCCTACTTAGAGTTTATCGAGATTTTTGGATGTGTGGACTCATGCCACTCATTATACTGGGGAAATTTAGGGAGATGATTTCTTCAAATATACTTTCTATTTCTCTGTCTCCTCTCCTAGGATTGCCTTTTTGGACATGTTGTCACACTTTACGGCGTCCTTTATCTCCTTAGGTCTGTTCTAGCAAGTACCATATCCAAGTTTTGTCAGGGACAGTTCTATGAAGATTTTGCCTTGTTGGTCCAAATAAATAAAAGCAATACTATCTTGGTCTTTGTAGATTTTCTTTGTATTAGGTCACCCTTCACAGTGCTAAGCCAGGCCATTTACAATTCTACTTTAGCTTTTACTTCCTGCTTGCATGGAGCCTGTCAACCAGCCAGAGCTGAAAGCTTGTCTTCTCATTTCTTTTCTGAGCCCTGGACATATGTGTAGCCTTCTAGATTTTTGAGCATATTTGTGTTTCCAAACCAGCCGACAAAATTCCTGAAAATTTAACATTTGGCTTACACGAGTTGCTCTTAACTGGCATAAACTGGCTGAAAGACACCCCTGATTTAGTGCTCCCAGGAGTAAAAATGTAAAGAAAGCAGAAGGGAGAGAAATCAAGCAAGGGTATTTTTCAGGCAAGCTTCCAGCCTCAGCTTAGTCTTGCAGGGATGCCTAGGAGTGGAAATTATGCCATGGAGATTATTACAGGTTGTAGAAAGGGAACTGGGCTTCCAAATTCCTACGTTAATCAGTTTTTAGCTAAGGGCTGCTTTGGGGATGTAAACTACCAGGCACTTTTGGCTCTCCACTTATTGGACAAAGGGGATCTGGCAGTCTGAGGGCAGTCTCATCAAGAGAATTGCAAGAATGGGTTCTTAGAGACAAAAGGGTAACAAAGCTGGCAGGGGCGGTGGGGGGTGGGGCACATAAATAATAAAAGAGAATTACGGGGACCTGGGTGGAGTATGGACGTGTTCATAGAGTCCACTCCTTACACCGGTCTGATCCACTTGCATCTTGTGAATTTCAGTCCATCCTGTTACAGCTTCTTAAAGATGTTGGAAAGGGAAAAATAAAAGCATTATGATAGGAGAGCTTGTAGGATGGGCTGTAGTTCCCACTGCTGTAGCTAATGTTTGTGAATTTATGCCGAATTTAAATACAATGAATGACAGTGGGATAAAAATAAAGTCGAAGGGACTGTATAAGTTCAGATAAAGACTTCAGGAAAAGATTATGACCGGGAATAAAGAAAACCATTACATAATGATAAAGGGGCCAAGACATCAAGAGAACATAATGATCTTTTTTTTAAAAAAATTAATGCTTATTTATTTTTGAGAAAGAGAGAGAGAGAGAGAGAGAGACAGAGAGACAGAGAGACAGAGCTGAGTGGGAGAGGGGCAGAGAGAGAGAGAGAGAGAGAGGGAGACACAAAATCCGAACCAGGTTCCAGGCTCTGAGCTGTCATCACAGAGCCCAACACGGGGCTCAAACTCACAAACCATGAGATCATGACCTGAGCTGAAGTTGGATACTTGCCTGACTGAGCCACCCAGACACCCCATAATAATCTTAAATGTGTAAGTACCTAACAGAGAGCTTCAAAATAAGTGAGGTAAAGCCTTATAGAACTGAAAGGAGAAACCAGGCAGTGTCTATAACTATGGTTGGAGATTCCAACTCCTTTCCCAGTAATTTGTAGAATATCTATTGTTTTACCTAAGAAAATAAAAATGGGTGTGCACGTAAATAGTTGTATGTGGTTTTTCATAGCGATGTTATTTAAAATAACCCAAGCCTGGAGTATCACAGATGTCCAACAGCAAGTAAATAAAAAAAAGTGTATAATTGGAGTATGCTTTGACCACAAAATAGCACCGAGTTACTGATACATACAACAGGGTAGATGAACTTCAAAAATGTTATGCTGGGTCAGAGAAGTCAGATAAAAAAGATTACATACTCTATATTTCCATGACACTCTGGAAAAGAGCAAGCAATTATGACAGAAGTAGATTGATGTGGGGGTACCAGAGCGGGTAACAGAGCGGAATGCAGGCGAAGGGGAATGAGGAAATATTTTTGGTGTGTTGAAATGTCCTGTATTTACGCAATGTCGGTGTTCACATGAGTATATATGTTTTCTATAAACTGTTGAACTGCACAATTAAAACTGATACATTTTATTGAATATAAATTAAACCTCAGTCAAAAGAAAAGCAAACATTCATCCAGAATGGAAGGTAAATCACACAAGGAGATATTATGTAACCAAAATTGTTAACAATCACAGCTACACGCAATAATAGGGATGAGTATCAAAAACAAAATATTGAGAGATAAAAGCCAGACCTTGAAGAGTATGCATTTTATGATTTCAATTATATTAAGTTCAAAGCATTGAAATTGAACCTCTGCTGTTGGAGGCTAGAATGGTGTTTACCTTTGAGTGGGTGGTGGGTGGTAATAGGAAGGGATCTGGGATGCTGGTAATGTTCTATTTCCTTTTTTTTTTTTTTTCAGAGAGAGAGAGGGAGAGAATATCTTAAGCAGGCTCAACTCTCAGCATGGAGCCCAACTCAGGGCTCCATCCCACAAGATCCCGTGATCCCATGAGATCATGACCTGAGCTGAAATCAAGAGTCCGATATTTAACCAACTGAGCCACTCAGGCACCCCAATAACGTTCTATTTCTTAATCTGCAGGGTCAAATCCTGGCATAAATCAAAGTATGGTCAAAGAGCTATTGAGAAGGCAGAGCAGAAGGAACGTACAAGCATGACTGGTGGAAATGTAACCACTCCAGAAAACCTCGGTCAGTTTCTCCAAAGTTAATGTATGGGACCATGTGACCCTGACATCCCACTTCTCGGTATGCATTCTTGAAAAATGAAACTTACGTTAAATCAAACACTATCCATGTATGTTAGTGAACTAGAATTTGAATAAAAACTTAAAAAAACAACCTATCCGTGAATATGTGTAGCAGCATTAGTCAAAGCTGCCCATACGTGGAAACAATCCACATGTCTTTCAGAAGGTGAAAGGATAAGCAATCTGTATTACATCCACACAGTGGCATACTTCTCAGCACTAAAAAAGAATGAGCTATTGACACATGTGATACTACACATAAATTTTAAGAGAATTGTGCTACGTCAAGGTTTTTCAAAATCATGGCTCTTGACTTTTTTGGGGGGCTGTATAATTTGTTGTGGGGCTATTTAACCACATCCCTGGAAAGGCCACCCCTATGCATAGGAGGCAGTACCCCTCTACCTTTCCAACTTAGTACAACTAAAAATGTCTGTAGACATGGCCAAGTGCCCTGATGGAGAACCACTGTGCCGTGGGAAAGGCCATAGTCTTAAAATATTACATATTGCATGATTTCATTTATAGGACATTCTGGAAAAGTGAAAGATATAAGAACGGCAATCTGATCGGTGTTTGCTGACGGTTAAAGGTGGGGAGAGAGTCTGAACACAAAGAGGCAAAAGCAGGGTATTCTTCAGAGTGTTGGCATTGTTCTGTATCCACTGATAATTACTGATCTATGCCTGGGTAAATAACAAATCGAAGAAATCAAATCGAAGAAATAAAATCAAACCCAACAAAATAAGTACAGTATAAATGGAAAGTCATACTTTGACTTGCCAGTCATGAGGTGATCTTGGCAGAAGGGTTTTCAGTGAAGGTTGTGAGAGAGGCAAGGATGAGTCAGTTCTGTAGGATGTCTAGTAACTTCAAGTTAAGGACAGTGAGAGTAGAAGGGTCTGCCATTTTGGAAGTGCATCCTAGACTCTTGCTTTATGGGGAGACCATAGAGGATAAGCAGAGACATAAGCCAATATTCCTAACAAGGGTGCACACAATGCAGCAGGGAAATGCCCTCCTGCTAAAGAGGGGCATGCCCAGTGTGAGTCCTGGGTAAACCACTGGGCACATTCCCCATGGACTTCCCAGAAGAGTTCATCCTATGCCTATAGTGCACTGTGTGTCCTAACCTCTCTCAGGAGGCTGGTATGAAGCCCCAGTGGGGGACTGTAAGGCAGAGCTCCTGGGTTGGGGGTTACCGAGCTGCTCTTCAGAAGTGTATCTTTACATACTCTCCCCAGAGCCCACAACTCCTATCTCGGGGTTCTCTCCACTGAGCCATCTGGAGTATTTGGATGCCCTGTGCTCTAAGTTTTTTAGTGACTAAAATTGTTCTTGGAGATCCTCTGTTCTGTGATCTGCACAGTAGCCATATCTGTTCCAGGGACGTGCTAAAGGAACCTAAGCTAGGGTAGATTATAGCAGAGAAATTGAGTTGAGATGACCTTTTCCAAGACCAGGAAGTATGGGCATATCTGGCCTCCTGGGGGCGGAGAATGGTCTCTGGATTGGTTGATTTCCTAGGTTCATCATGTTCTGTTCTTCATTTATTTTCTAGGAAACCACCTGGAGATGCAGAAGACAGATGATCTGCAGATTGGGACATGGAACAAGAAGGTGAAAAACACAGACCGTACCTTGCAGACAATGGAGATGTCAAAGGTCAACTAGATCTTTAGTCAAAGGGTTAGAGGTCAAAATTAGATTGAGTGATGGAACAAGCCAAGTGTGAGAAGTGGGAAACGAATATGTGGCATGGTCCTGATCAGTTTTGCATATAAAATTCCAATTCCAAGAATTCCAAGTCATTGCATAGCCCCAGATTTTATCAGCTTGGGGGAAGCAAATCATCTGGAGATTCAGGGACTGGACAGATGGATCCAGGCTGGAGTTTAAGCTCTCACACTAAGGTCTCCCTGTAGGACATCATCGCATATATCTGTGAAGGTTGGGGACTGCGTAATTCCAATGGGTCCGACCACACCACATCTGGTGACACCCCTGGAGTGCTGGGATCAGTTGTGCAATACTCCATGGTCTCTGCAGCTGGATTCCAAGAACATGAGGAGGTCTGTTAAATTTTTTTGGTGATGGCAGGAAATATGAACAGAGGAAGAAGGGGAGGAGGGTAGAGAGAGGGAATGAGGAAGGAAGCCAGACTGAGAGAGAGAGAAAGAGGAGGGGGGGGAGGAGCAGGGGAAGAAGGAGAGAACACTTGAGTAATAGTTATAGTGATCAGATAGTTTATTGTAAAAACTGAACTATTTTATTTTATTTTATTTTATTTTATTTTATTTTAGTAGGCTTCACACTCAACATGGGGCTTGAACTTACAACTCTGGGGTCAAGAGTTGTATGCTGTATGGAATGAGCCAGCCAGGTGCCCCAAAGGTGGGATAGTTTTGAAACAATAGCAGAAGCTATAGCTACACAAGAGCCATTAAAATTGGACACAGTAATCATATGTTCACCCCAGGAATAGGGCATATGTCCCTGGGCTTCATTTGGTCCGGATGAGATTCCGTCTGCTACTTCTAACCACAGAGGGCTATGGAGTGTCGCCCACAGAGGCAGCAGAGGGCATCTGTGAAGCGTCGTAGGGACTTGGGGATCCAGCTCTAGCCTTTTTGCACAGCAAGAAAGCAAGCAATCGGGCAAGGCTTCTCAAAGTCCGATGCCCCAAATATGCTTTCTTAATTGTCTTGCCTAGGCCCAACCTCAAATGCGTTCCCTTCTCCGTCCCTGGAATGAAAACAGCCTTACTTGGACGTGTTGGTGATATCTTGCCTTCTCTCCTCTTTCCTGATGTTTTAGTAACTAGGCTTTATAACCAGCCAACAGGTTCGCTCTTAATGACTTAATCATTTCAGGGTTGTTTTGGCTTACCATACTTCCCCCTATATGATTATCAGGACTGTCTTTAGTTACACGTCGACCAAATATGGTTGTGATTTAATGTGACCCTTGCACACAGCATTATATGAAAAGTTTGTCAGCTAACTGGCGTATCCCAGGGGTTGCCCTGTTTTACCGACGAATACGCTATCAGTCTCAGGCTGTCTGAGATTTGAGGGGCCCATTGAAATCACGTGTGAGGTTGTGAACAAACCAGCATAATGTCTCTCCAATGTAAGTGTGCGTGGTCACCTGGAGAGCTGGTTAAACCACATTGCTGAGCCCTGCCCCCAGAGTTTCTGCTTCAGTAGGTCTGACGAGGGACATAAGGCTTTGCATTTCTTCTTCTTTTTTTAAATGTTTATATTATTTATTTTTTGAGACACACGGACGCACACACACACACACACACACACACACACAGAGCACAGACATGAGCGGGGGGTGGGGCGCAGAGATGGCGGGCTCTCTGGCTCTGAGCTGACAGCAGAGAACCTGACTCGGGGCTTGAACTCACGAACCGTGAGACCATGACCTGAGCCGATGTGGGTCGCTTAACCCACTGAGCCACCCAGGCACTCCAGGGCTTTGCATTTCTTTCAAGTTTCCATGTGATACTGACGCACTGTTCCAGAGACCACAGTTTGAGAACCACTGTCTGAAAATTACTGATTTGAGGGGCGCCTCGGTGGCTCGGCTGGTTAAGCATCCGAACCTTGATTTCGGCTCAGGTCATGATCTCAGCGTTTGTGAGATCAAGCCCCACATCGGGCTCCGTGCTGATAACGTAGAGCGCATTTGGGATTCTTTCTCTCCCTCTCTCTCTCTCTCTGCCCCTCCAGGGCTTGCTCTCACTCTCTTGAAATAAATAAACATTTGTAAACAATCAAAAAAAAATTACTGATTTGACAATGATGTAACTTAACGAGTACCATCACTGCAATTTCTTTCCTTGTTTGAAAATGTTGGCAGTCATTATTTTTAGAGCTAGCCAACTAAATGACAAATTGGGCTTATTATTATATTGAACACACCGCCCACTTGGTAGGGGCACTGGCATTCTCCAAATTCATGCTCGTTCTGCCAAGGTTGCCTCCTGAGTGAAAAAAACAGCTGAATAAGGCACATTCAAGTTAACACCGATCTGTACTAAGAATTTACACTAAGCCAGGCGCCGTGTTATAAACCTAAAAAGAGGCAAGATACACTGTGCTCTTAGGAAAATGTATACAGCCTACACCTTAGGGCTTCTTCTGAGCATCACACTAGTAAAATCTTCACCCAGTGGATGGGATTTGAACTAGCGACGGGAGGAAATCAAGACATGACTAACTATCACGGGCCCGAAGAGCTTGAGAACAGTTGGTAACTGTCTCGGGTTGATATGGTGGTAAAGGGGACAGAGTAGAATATAGACAATGGAGCCCCAATGAATTGTATCGTCCTATTTAGACAAGCCGGGTTCGGACAGAAGAAACGTGGATGGCACAGATACAAACGTTCAGTGATCCCCTAACTCTGCCCGTATACAAGGGTCTTCTCTAGCCTGTGACGGATAAAGCCCTATAGGAGAGCTGGGTTCATTTCAGCAGCATCAGCTGGTGCAGGCAATTATTTTTGTTCAATAAACTAATATATCCCGTTCCTCCCCGGGTTCCTGAAGATTTCTCACCATACCGTTATCTGAGCCTGTCGGTGTATTATTTATAATTAGTTTGTCGCTATTCTGCGCGCTTGTTAAAGCTTGGTGAAATGAGTTCCCATGAAAACGTCTCCCTAAGCAATTGCATATTCTAAAGTGCTTCGGAAATTGAGTTCCCAGGCCCGTGGGGCTGAGGACCAGATTCTAGAACGTGCTGCCCTGGCTGAGGGTGCAGGAGTAGGAGGCGACTCCGCGGCCGGCCCGCAGACTGAGAGTGTCCCAGCCCTGCCTCATGCTTCTGTGAAAGTGAAACCCTGTTCATAACTAGAAAGACACAGACTCAACTAGCGATCCGCATCGTAATGGATGTTTACAAGGAAGTGATACGGGGGCTCAGAGGAGAAGATTCCACTGGCTCTGAGCGTCTGCAAAGACTTCACGTAGAAGCTGCCACTTGAGATGTACCTACAACGATATGGCAGCTTTCTACATGGCAACAATGGAGTAGGTACGTGTCTAGACAGAAGAAAGAGCTGGGCTCCGATATTCCTTTTGTAGAGAGAAATCGTGCTTGGGTAGGTACAATGGTTGTTCGGTGGATGATGTACTACGTTCTGGAGAAGTGGGGAAGCCTTCCCCGTGAGGGCTACTGGTTTGATCCTGAGCGTTGCCCAGGGGCCTTTCGGAATACCTGTGTCTTCCCTTGGTCAGTCCTCAAAACAGCGTGGCCTGGGGAGAAGCAAAAAAGCAGAATCTAGTAGAAAGCAAGAAATACACAACTCAGCTGACTTGTTAAGGAAATGGCAGCCATTGCCCAGGAAGTAGATGTAGCAGGAATGATTTTGACCAGGGGCAAAATCAGATGTGAACTTGTATTTCTAACTACAGGATGGCGGGTGTGAGGATAGGTCCTGGGGAGATTTGTGTCAGTTCGGGGAAAGAACCAAGTCGTTCATGGAATTCCTTTGGCTTGGTTCTTAAGAGATTTGGGGATCTCAGCTTAGATTTGCTTTGAAACCAGGAGGTGAGGTCTAGGATTTAGCGGAAGGAACCGCTCTCAGACTGGCTGAAATTCTTAAATTCCTAAAAGATCTTCTGAACATCTTCTTTGGTTTCTTCAATCACCTTTAGAGGGAAATACTGTAGACCAAGAACTGAGAATCTATCTTCTGAAGTCAGCCCGTGTGGGTTCAAAACCTTGTTCTATCCACTTGTTAGCCATGCATACTTGGACGATTTCCGTACCTTCCCTGAGCCTCGGTTTCCTCACCTACAAAATGAGATCATCATAATGCCTACCTCAAGGAGTCATTGAATGAATTAGGGTAATCTGTGTCTGGCATAGAGTTGTTATTACTTCAGGAAGAGGGAAGATGGCTAGGGTGATCCTGACAGGCTGTGAGACTTGGAACAGTTAGAAGTGGAGATTCTACAAGAGCTGATGGGAAGCCAAGAGAACATATGGTTTCAGACTCTTGCCTTGCAGGTGGTGAGACAGAGGCAAGGGTCGGGGAGATTCTTAATTGCTGGGTGAGGACCAGGACTATAGTGCTGGGTAGGGCTCTTGTAATTGTTCAGTACCCATTTTGTTACAAGACCTCCCCTTCTAGAAAAATCCCTGAGTTCCTGAGTGCTACAGTGCAGATCACAACTGTGCAGATTGATATCCTGAAAACTCATGACCCCTGGCTTTTTCCTTTTTAGCTTCTCTTCAGTGCTACCTTCAGACTGTCACCTCTCACCTCCCCCCCCCATCCACCCTGTGCAGACAATTGTGTTTCTGACATCTATTTCACAGAAAACAATCATTCAAGCCATGGATGCTCTCACTTTATGCCCTTTCTTTTTTTCTTTTTATATTTTTATATTTTTTAACATTTATTTATTGTTGAGAGACAGAGACAGAGCATGAGCAGGGGAGGGGCAGAGAGAGAGGGAGACACAGAATCTGAAGCAGGCTCCAGGCTCTGAGCTGTCAGCACAGAGCCCGACGTGGGGCTTGAATCCAGGAACCGCGAGATCATGACCTGAGATGAAGTTGGACGCTCAACCAACTGAGCCATCCAGGCCCCCCAACTTTATGCCCTTTCTGTAAACCACTCTGCATTGACTGTACTCTTCACCTCTTCTCGCTTTGCCTCCCTTGACCTTCTGAGCTTTTGCGCTCTTTTCCATGAAGGACAGAAGCACACACAGGGTCAAATGCAGGGGTGAGGGCTTAAAATCTAAACAGCAACTGTTGGGTTTAGTGACATGGAAGTCTTCAATCAGTACCCAATTCCCCGCATCTTATTCATTCTTCCACCAATGGTGGCTTTTGCCAAACTTCTGGGATTCCCTTTGCCAGGTAACAAATACTTTGTCACCATCATAGCTGACCCCTTGGAAGCACTGACACTGTGGACCGCTCTGGCTTCTCCAAAGCTCTCTTCTGTCCCCATCGCTTCTGTTTTGCTTCTTACTTCTCTGGCTTCTCATTCTCTAATCCCTTTGCCTGCCTCTTTGTCCACTCCTTAAATGCTCATCTTCCCCCGGACCTTCCCCACCTCTCTCCTTTCCGCACCGTACAAAATAGACATGGCTGGATTTACCACCCACACCAGGATGACGTCTACATTCAAATGTCAAGCTTGGCCCTCTCTTTAATTCAAGACTAACCACTAGATAGTCCTGCATTGGTGCTGCAACATTGCCACGTGAGTGGCTCAAATCCATATTTCTATCTGAACTCTGTATCCCTAATATTCTTCTCTGGGGAATGATACCTCCATCTAGCCAGGTGCTCAGTCAGAGGGAAAAAATAAGCCTGGGGATTATTTTAGTTTCTTCCCTTTGCCTTAGGTTCCACATCCGCTCATGTTCCTGCTTTTCCAGATTGGGAATGTCTTCATATCCTCTTGTCCTTCCAATCCCACCATGAGGTCCTCATCCATACGCTGGGCTCTCATAATGGGTTTTTGCCCCCATCTCTTTCCTCGGTAGTGGCCGTCAGTAATCCACCTTTACCTTCTTCCCAAGTACTCTTTGCAAACACAGGTTGGATCCTCTCCCTTCCCATGCAAATGCCCGGTGGCTCCCTGTGGCTCACCTACATGATGAAATGTCCATTCCTTTGCAGAGTAGACTCTGTCAAGCCTTTTGATTTGATTCTTGCCTCCTTGGGTAGTTTTAATTCTTGTCCCCTTGCCCAAAATGTTACAGTTTGGGAGTAAGGTAGTCTTATAGATTCTTAGAGACAATGTGCTCCTGCCAATCTTTGGACTTTTGTGCATTAATTTTCTTTCCCCAGAATGGTATTTACTCTCCATTCTACAGGCCTGCTGGCCGAGTACCTGGGTCTTTATATGCTTCCTCCGAAGGCTCCTCTGTGCTCACCGGAGAAAGCGTACGATTATCCTCCTTCTTTCTTTCTGCTACATTTCGGAAACTCTCAAAAGAACGAAAACGCCTTACCTATTTTAAATGCAGGCGTGAAGCTCCTCGTTCAACAGTGCCTATGCTGATGCCAAGAGGGCTCTTTACTTTGAACTCAAACCCAGCTCAGGACACCACACCTGAAACTTCAATTAAGTTTGAACGAACAAATGAATGCAATCTGGTGCCACTGGTTGGCGGGTCAGGGGCTCACCAAGTCGGGGGGGGGGACGCTCAAAAATACAGATTCCAGGGATTTCTGAGTTAGAACCCAAGACACAGATTTCTAACAGGCTCCCCAGCTGGTTCTAATGCAGCCACAGAAAACATTTGGGAGTCACTAATGCAAACCGTCTTAGGTGCATGAACGCTGTTCTCTGACTCTGGAAGATTCCCAGTTCTCAGCTTCCTCAGGTAAAAAATCTGCTTTTGTTTCTAGCACCAAGATTCGATGATGCCACAGACACGCTGAACTGGCAATGTTGCAACTGTCCCCAGACATTTAACCACTGTGAGCACTCACGCATCCACAATTTGATGAGTATTCTTGCACATTCACATTCTGGGCCTCTCTCTGTATGCCATGCAGTATTGGGATGGCCCAGCAGATGGCAATATGGCCTCAGGAAATGACGTTCCGGGCCGGGCGGGGGGGAGGAGGGGGATGATTCATGGGCATGACCGCGAGGTGGCAGCATTGCACGGTCTTCCGATTTAAGGGAAGGCTGGAAATTCTGTTTTCACGGTCGAAAAGTCTCATATCCCTAATTGATTTCCAAGCACGCATTACTTTCTCAGGACGCTAAAAGTGATCGTTTCAAAAGCTGCATCCACTGCGTGAGTTGCGTCGTTTCAGATCAAACGGTATGTCCTTGGTCGGATAGTACCTGGAATGTGGACAGAAAGAAGGCTTTGTTGCTTTGTTTTCATAGAATGGCCCAGTACATCTTAATCAATCATTAGCGACTTAAGGTGGAGGCCAGAAGCAGGTTTGGAAAGGTTTTGTGAGGTTTGGAAGGCTCTGTAAGGCACAGGGGTGTGGCGAAATCCATTCCCCAGGGTGTTACCACATGCAGAGGTCTGAGGACCACAGGAGTTAGAAGCCTCCTGTAAAGCAGGCAAGACTGTGTGGGTTCAGTCAGCCCTACCCCAGCCTCCAGTTTTCAAGATCTGTCTTTTTGTTTTTGTTTTTGTTTTAATTTTAGTGTGGAGTCTCTCAATTCTCCCGTGTTGGCAACGGATTCAAATAATTTACAGCCAGACAAACAAAATACAGCCGTCAGCCAAGTTCAACCTTTGCCTGCCAGCCTGTGTTCCTGGAAGGGTTAAGAAGGGCAGGAGTGAGGCTCCAAGGTGTCAGAAAGGGACAATGGGGCCAGGACCACCACCACATTTCACTTCAGGCTTTCCCCCCAAGGAGAAGCATGTTTAAATAATCTCCGGAACATTCGCCACTAACAGAGAATGCAGGTTTCTGTGAAAGTGTGGTTTTCTTCAAAGACAGTCCCCAGAAGATGTAGTTACTATGTGAATTTTTTAAATAGTGTTGTTAGAACTGCTCCCTTAGGTTATTTTTGCTGGCTTTATTGGCAGGAAAATCATGCGCCTACTTGTGCCATAGAAATATTTTCATAAATAATAATCGCCATAATATTTCTATGTGACATTTAATTTTTGTGTATATTGGAAATTTATTTGTTATTTCTACTGATTATGAAAGTCATACATGCCCTTTGGGAGCAGCGAGTGGGGGGACCTCAAACACGATATAAATGCTTTATAAGTCATAAAAAGTAGAAAAATCGATGTCCCCTCACAACGCTCCCCTCCCCCTACATCACGGTAACAGCCTTGTGTGTGTTTTTACAGACTTTTTCTATGAGTCTCAAAGTGTCAATAGGAGACAAATACATAAATCTAAGTATTTATAATTTGTGTTACCAAACAGTGTGACACTGGTTTGAAGTCCACGTCTTCACGCAATAGTATTATTTGAAGAATGGGTTAATATATTGATGGGGGGGGGGGCACCTGGGTGGCTCAGTCTGTTAAGCAGCCGACTTCGGCTCAGGTCGTGATCTCTCGGTCCATGAGTTCGAGCCCCGCGTCGGGCTCTGGGCTGACGGCTCAGAGCCTGGAGCCTGTTTCGCATTCTGTGTTTCCCTCTCTCTCTGACCCTCCCCTGTTCATGCCCTGTCTCTCCCTGTCTCAAAATAAATAAAAACATTAAAATATATATATATATATATATATATATATTGATTGGGTTCTTCTTGGAAGATGCCATCCATGACAGACAGAACCAACCTGTGTTCAAATCCTAATCTGATTTCTGTCTCTAATGGAAACATTTCTGGTTTTTTCACAATTAAACATAAGGCTGGTTTGGATTTAGTATATGTAATAGTTTTATTGCTTTGGGAAAGTATTCACCTGCTTCTATTTTTAAAAAAGGATCAATTTTATTATTAAATCATGGGTAGACATCAGCTCTTATTAAAATGCCACCTTGATGTCTTCTGAGATATTGACCTTTTTGACCTTACAATATAGTTATTTGAATAGATTTTCTTTCAGTGCTCTATCCTTGTAGCTTGGTGCAAACTTTACTTACTGTGGCATATTTTTCTTGTGATCTTCTACATGATTCTCTTTTGTAGGATATGTGATTGGTCTGTGGTTTTCTTTTCCTACAGTTTTTTTTTTTTAATTTTTTTTTTTTAACGTTTATTTATCCTTGAGACAGAGAGAGACAGAGCATGAACGGGTGAGGGGCAGAGAGAGAGGGAGACACAGAATCCAAAACAGGCTCCAGGCTCTGAACCATCAGTCCGGAGCCCGATGCGGGGCTCGAACTCACGGACCGTGAGATCGTGACCTGAGCCGAAGTCGGAGACTCAACCGACTGAGCCACCCAGGCGCCCCTTTTCCTACAGTTTTTATGCAGGTTTCCTGAGACTTGGTTTTATTGTTATGCTGGTCTTACAAAAATGATTTTGAATGTGTTTTTTACTTTCTCTGGAATATTTATAGTAGTGTCAACATAATCTTTTATTTGATAATGTGATAGAAAGTTATATTGTTGGACCTGGTATTTTTTAAGATGAAGCTTTTCGACAGATTTCTTAGATTACGTTCATTTTAAAGCCAACTCCCTTTCCACTCTCGTAATTCTACTGTGTGGCTAGGATTGAGATCTCTATCTCTTCTTGGGTCAGTTTTAATAATGTATATATTTATTTAAAACATCTGTATCTGCTGATATGTGTATGTTATGTCCATATATGTATTTATGTTTAGTTTAGTTACTTTTTTTGCATACTGCTGAATATATGTATGTGTATATATTCTTTTCCAAGTCAGATTTGTCAGGGAAAATCTAGTTCCAAAAACAGAACCAGCTCTGGGATTGATTTATCATTTTTTACTAATTTCTTACTTTGTCTTTGGCCTTTTTAAAATTTTCTTTCTGCTTTCCTCATGTTAATTTTTGCCTTTTTATTACTCAGTTGGATATTTGCTTTTGGATTTCCTTTACTTTTTCACTGTCATATTTACTACTGTAAACGTGTAATATAAATTTGTCTTTGTACACAAATTTAGCCAATCTCTAAATATTTCATATTTGTTTGAGGTTCCCTATTCTTTTTTTTTTAAATAATTTTTTTAATGTTTATTTATTTTTGAGACAGAGAGAGACAAAGCATGAATGGGGGAGGGGCAGAGAGAGAGGGAGACACAGAATCGGAAGCAGGCTCCAGGCTCCGAGCCATCAGCCCAGAGCCCGACGTGGGGCTCGAACTCACGGTCCGCAAGATCGTGACCTGAGCCGAAGTTGGACGCTTAACCGACTGAGCCACCCAGGCGCCCCCACTATTCATATTTTTAATAATCTAAGATAAAGACCGAGTTTTATTTTTTATTTATTTTTTTTACTTTTTTAAAATGTTTATTTATTTTTGAGAGAGACAGAGCTCAAGCCAGGGAGGGACAGAGAGAGAGGGAGACACAGAATCCAAAGCAGGCTCCAGGCTCTGAGCTGTCAGCACAGAGCCCGATGCGGGGCTTGAACTCACAAGCTGTGAGACCATGATCTGAGCCAAAGTCGGCTGCTTAATCGACTGAGCCATCCAGGTGCCCCAAGACCAAGTTTTAAAATTATTGGTTCAAAATAGTGTGTTAGGTTTTTAAAATTTTTATTTATTTATTTATTTTTAATTATTTTTGAGATAGAGAGAGTGGGAGAGGCAGAGAGAGAGAGAAACAGAGAATCCCAAGCAGGATCCATGCTGTCAGCACAGAGCTTGATGCAGGACTTGAACTCATAAACTATGAGATCATGACATATGGAGAAATCAAGAGTCAGATGCTTCATCGACTGAGCCACCCAGGCACCCTAAAAATTTTACTATAGTTCTTTATTACTGAGATAATTTATTGTGCAATTATATATTTTAGAATTTTTATTGCCTAGTATAATTAATTTTTATAAATGTTTCATGGATATGTTGAAAAGAAGATATATTTTATGTTTTCTTTGTAGTACTTTACTGTGTTTTGTGTTATATGTGTGTGTGTGCGTGTGTGTATGTGTGTGTATATATATATATATATATATATATATATGAATAAATAAATATATAGCCTTTTTTTTTTTTACTTATTTCTCCTTTTATTTATATCCTGTAGATTTTGCTTCAGTAGTGTGGTATTTTATACTTTGGTACATAAAGATTTGTGATCATTATACTTGCATTATATATTATATACTTTATCATTATAAAATATACTTTCAATGTTTACTTTTCCTCATCTGGTAATAAATTGATGTCATTTCTTTCTTTTAGTTTTATTTTTTTAAGCCTTTACCTTGGAATCTCTGCTTGTCGTTATGTTTTCAACTTTCTTATCCATCTCAATTGACCTGTATTTCTTGTATGACTTAAAAATGTGGATATAACCTGAAAGATTTAAAAAAGTGTTCATCACTGTTTTCCTTAGGATTTAACAGGTCCTTTTGATCTAAATCAAGCAGAGTATTGCATAAGTATATATTCATTAATGACCCAGGGAAATGACGTTCAGGGCTAAACGGCTAAAGTATACCTGGGCATTAATGCATTAATTCTACTAAGGAAATCACTGCTGTCACTGCTATTTACCCCATTTGCAGGAAGTCCCCAGAAAGAGAGAAATAGACCCGAGCTCCCCCTGCTTCTTTTTCTTTTTCTTTCTTCTTTTTCTTGGGTCATTAGCTCTTGAATTAAAGCACAGCAAGGAGCATCTGCTGACAGCCTAAATCATGGGCCTATACCCAAATTGTAAGTGGGAAAGAGGATATTTATTTCCATCCTTTATAGTTGGAAGGTCTCTCCTACCCATTAAGATTGATAAGGTGAGGAATTCTTTACACATACAAAGCAGCTCAGATTCTAGAAAGCCAAAAATGAGACAAATGTACATTGCTATTCTTCTAGTAGTTACCTTTGTAATTAAAAAAGGACATATCTAAATCTCTATTTCTTGCTTAATGCCTTTAAACTGTCCTTACTGATGATCTGTTATGAAATACAACGAAATTAACACATGGTCCTTTTTTTCTCATTTCTTTTTACTTCTTCTACATCCTAATATTTATGAAATATATTCTTTTACATTGTCAACGCTTAAAATGTTGTCATTTTGTTCTATAATTTTAATTCCCTTAAGTTATCCAATGAGTGGAAAAAGTATTCATTTTGTATTATACTATAAGAAGTCAAGGATGCATATCATAACCACTAGTTTTAACACCAAATAATTGGAAAATAAACCAGCAGAGAGGAGAATAACATAATAAAGAAATAATTCATCCAAAAAAAAAAAAAAGCAATAGAGGAAGAAACAAGGGCCACAGAATAAGTGGAATTCATAGCTGGCTTGTTTAAAGGATTATTACTAAGTGATAAGAAAAAAAAAAAAAAAAAAAAAGACCCAACAGAAAAATGTGCAAGAAGTTTGAATAGGTGCATCTCCAAAGACAATATCCATATGGCTGATAAGCATGTGTAAGGAAAGTCAATCCCACAATGGAATAAAACCACAGAGGAAACACCAGTATAAACACACCAAAATAGTTAAAATTCAAATGCCATCAGTGTCACATATTTGCAAAAATATGGAGCAATGAGAACTCTTATTCTCTTCTGTAAGGGGTGGAAATTAGCACCTTCTAAAACCTGACATATCCTCTGACCTGCCATTTACTACTATGTATATTCCCTATAGACATGCATTATTTGTGCACCAAAGACCTACCCAAGAAGTCTGCGGCATCATTATTCATAAAAGCCTCAAACTGTAAATAATTCAAATATCCATCCGCAGTAGAATAAGGAAATGGTGGTGTATACCGTGCATACCACACATTAGTGGAAACAAAGTAACTACATCCAAATGCAAAAGCTTGAATGAATCTCACAAACATGATGTTTAATTACAAACTAAAAAAGTATACGCTGTGGATTCTTTAAGATGAAATTCAAAAGCTGACAAAACTAATCAATGCTAGCGATCAAGGGAGTGTGTGTGAGGGGGTTAAGAGGGAGCATGAGACAGGCTTGGTGGGAGGATTCATGTTCTATATCTTGGTTTGAGTTCTAACTACCTGGATATTGTATCGACTATGGCGTATAAAGTCTCCCCAAAACTTAGTGGCTTAAAACAATAATAATCATTTGTTAACTCATAGTTTCTGTGGATCAGGGCTTCAGAGATGGCACAGGCGGGTAGTGTGATTCTGCCTCATGATGTCTGGGGCCTTAGCTGGAAGCCTTAAAACCTGAGACCTGAATCACCTGCAGTCTTGACAGAGGCAAGAGATTTCACTCCCAAGGTGACACACTCACAGAGCTGGCGGGTTGGTGCTGGTATAGTCTTCCCTCTACAAAGGGTTGCCTGAGTGTCCTTGCAGATTTCTGCTGCCTTCTTCTGGAGTGAGAAATCCGGAGGCCCAGAGGGAAGCCGCCATATTTTTTATGACCTAGCCTTGGAAGTCACGCGATGTCCCCCGCAAAGTATCCTATTGGTCGCACAGACCAGGCACAATTCAGTACAGAAGAGAAGACTCAAGAGCGTGAATGTCAGGAGGCATAGCATTGAGGCTGCTCACCAGCACTGGGGGTGTTCACTTCCGCACTTCCCTGTAGAGATGCTGTGCCTCAATACAATGTGTACTCCAAATACGTTTTTATCAACATTGTTTAGAAAATAGTACCAATGATGGGGCGCCTGGGGGGCTCAGTATGTTAAGTGTCTGACTTTGGCTCAGATCATGACCTCACAGCTCTTGAGTTCAAGCTCCGTGTTGGGCTCTGTGCTGACAGCTCAGAGCCTGAAGCCTGCTTCGGATTCTGTGTCTCCCTTTCCCTCTCTCTGCCCCTCCCGTGCTCCTACTCGGTCTCTCTCTCTCTCTGTCTCAAAAATAAATACACATTAAAAAAAAAAAAAAGAAAAGAATACCAATGAGATATTCTAAGAAGATAAGTCCCTTTCTTAGATGTTTTCATCATTAACCATGATAAAATGAACCGACATGAACTCTATAATCATCCTAAGCCCTTCAATATAATAATACAGGGATAAAAATAGTACCTACCTCATATGGATCTTCTGACGATTAAATAAATGATCAGTCTTACTAGGTAATGAAAGCATGACAACTCCAATGCTGTATTGATAAAGGAGGAAAAATATAAGGGCATACAGAGCATATTTTAAACATTGTGATCACATGATGGTCAACTCTTAATATTTTTAAGATTTTTTTTTAACGTTTTATTTATTTTTGGGACAGAGAGAGACAGAGCATGAACGGGGGAGGGGCAGAGAGAGAGGGAGACACAGAATCGGAAGCAGGCTCCAGGCTCTGAGCCATCAGCCCAGAGCCCGACGCGGGGCTCGAACTCACGAACCGCGAGATCGTGACCTGAGCTGAAGTCGGCCGCTTAACCGACTGAGCCACCCAGGCGCCCCAATATTTTTAAGAATTTTTAAATGCACGACTGTTTCTGAAAATAGAAGCAAAATCAGCATGGCATTACCAAGATAACAAAACCTAAATAAGGCAATGGAAGTTAAAAATACGTGAACATTTTGTCAACATTTTATCTGGAATAAAGTTTTTAACCCGACAGTTCCTCCCCATAACACTCAGCTGTCATATCTCCATGGTGCTTTCTGGTTTGTAAATCTCTTTTGCCTTTACCTCCTTGTCCTCACAAATATTCACAGGGTCAGACAAATAAGTGTGGTTCTCATTTTACTAAGAAGGAAGTAGATGATCAAGGAAATGAATAATTTGTTGACTGTCACATGGGTGGGAAGCCACTGAGCCTGGACTCTATTTAATATATATTTTTTAATTGAAGTGTTCTGTTAGTTTCAGGTGTACAATATAGTTATTCAACATTTTTATACATCGTTCAGTGCTCATCATGAGACGTGTACTCTTAATCCTCTGTATTTCCCAATTTTAACATACTGCCTTCAGTAGAACAAGGCCAATTTAGACTTAAATTGTCCCAAAAGTTAAGTGTACGTTCCAAACGCTGTGTATAAGAAAGGCGCCAAATGTGCAGAGCATCTTAGAAAGATTTTAGGTACAGTTCATAAGCACTGGCAGTGCTGCTTGAAATAATCCAGGACGATTCCGTTCCCAAAAGCTTTTGAAGTTCAGCTTTATCTGGTAAATTTCGGGGAAGGGAGGCTGAAGGGTCAGCTTTAAAATGCTGGCAGTTGACAAATTATATTTGAGTTGACTTCAACGAGACGAAGATTATGATTCTCTACACCTATCATTTCACGCTTGTAGACTAGGTAGACTTGATAATTCTCGGTTCTTTTAGCCCACTAGAAAATGGTATGCTCTTAAATTGAAGCGAGCAATCCTCTCAGACCTTGCAGAAAATCTAGGCTAAGGAAGATATTTGTTACGTCTCACTCTTGAACTTCGTGTAAGACTTCATCTTTGCCTTCAAAATTGTATGGTTCACCTTCTCTACTTCTCAGTTTTTTCTGATTTGCCTAAACCACGCAGGGATTTCTGCATCCACAGAACCAAGCAAGTCCCAACTCTGTTTACATTCTTTTCTGCATATTTCTTTACCCAACAGCGCCTCGGCTCTGAAGAGTGTTCAAGAGTAAACACGATTCTTTATACAGGCTTGAAGAAGAGGTCACCCAGGCAAATATCATGTGACTCCAAGCCTTTGAAAGCTAATATTTAGCAACCTCTTGTGTCCTTCACTTTCAAAATATTTGTCTCTGGAAATAATGTGAGAACGAGTTTGTCAAGGGGAAGTCAAAGTGGACAAAACCCAATACTCAAATGTTTCCCGCTCTCTGTGTCCGAGCCTCGGACAGATCAAAGTAAGTACCTACATCACCTGCGGTTGTCTGCAACAATAAAGCCTGTAACCCGAGATTCAAACTCTACACCTCAGTTACCCTTGGGGGGAAGACAATGTAGGGCTTTAGTTCAGGGAATTTTAAAAATTATTTGGGATAAAAACAATTATGTGTTACCAAGACAAGGGTGCACATTGCCAAATTTAAAGCTATTTTCAATTTGGGGGTTTTAAATTCAATATTTTTAAAGTAAAAAAAAACCCTGGGTGATAATAAAAATTAACGCTTGCTATCATTTTTTGTTGTTGTTTTTTAGTAAATAAACATTGATTCTTGGTGGTTTGGGTTAAATGAAACATCAACTTTATATTTACATCAAATTTCTTTAAATTTTTTTTCGGTTTATTTATTTTGAGAGAGAGAGACACACACACACACACACACACACAGACTCCAAAGCAGGCTCCAAGCTCTGAGCTATCAGCACAGAGCCCAATGTGGGGCTCAAACCCACAAACCCCAAGATCATGATCTGAGTCCAAGTAGGAGGCTCAACTGACTGAGCCACCCAGGCCCCCCTACATCAAGTTTCAAATAACTTTTAAAAAGGGATGATAAGGTAAGTCAATAGGACACATTCTTTGTAGCAAATTTGAAAGATTTGTTAACAAATTATTAAAGTCCTGAAGGGTTGACAGGTTCAAGATCGTAACCAGATACAGACACGTGTCTTTACTTTGAGTCTTTACTCTGAAGGGTTAAATGAATTCAAACCCATGTTTACGAGTATTCCTGACCGTGAAGAACCAAATATCAGTCACATATTTAAAAAGAGACTTAAAGCGGTCATTCCAAATTTAATACGAGTTTAAAAACGAAACACAAAACTCACCTAAATAGGTAGCTGTTAATATTGCCACTAGAGATACAAGCCCTAAAGTAGTATTTGCAACTCGATTAGCCACAATCATTCATTCATTCAACAGAGCTTTAGTGGGTACCTTCTATATGTCAGGTGCCGTGCAGGGATTAGGTAGAATGCTGCATAGGCAGACAAGAGTCCCTTTTCTCGGGGAGTTGGGAAAAATAAATCAGCAGAAAACCGTAAGGGAGAGAGTTAAGTCCAAGAGAAGAGACGTTTGCAGCAGGCAAGACACAATCCATCCTGCAGAGTCAAGGGAGTGGTATACCAGTAGGATATTCAGACTACAGGTTGTTAAGAAGTGGCCAAGTGAAGGGGAAAGTGTTTCCATGCTTCATTTCCTTCTCCAGGGGGATGGACGACGACTTCACCGTGAAGTTCCATGAAGTGGTAAAGAGATGCCCTCTTAGAGAAAAGCTGGACACTGATACACCTGCTTTAGGTCAAGAGGCACGCTCGGGCCTCAGCGAGAGGACCGAGCACAATGAGAGAGGCAGCCAGGTACTAAAACGCCTGGGGTCATCTGTATCCTCTGAGGCTCTCTCCAGGGCTGGAAAATAGGCTGTATTTCAGGCGCCCGTGTCCAAAGGGGGTTGGGGAGTTCAGTCTCTTTCATGCTGTTGGTGATATAATGCTGTGGACAGGGAAGTGAGTTCGTCTCGGCCTCAGTGAAATTCAGCAGGTGGTACGGGCCCGTTGAGTGGGGTGCACCCGGCAACTGGGAGACGGGCAGGACTCACTGTAGGGAGAAGGCAGAAAGTTCTAGATGCATGCAGAGGAGGTTATCAAGAGCCACGCAGGTGGCCACCGTAAGAGATAACCTGATCGAGAATTTCAGTGGATTCCTCAGTCTAGCCCAGGAGAGAGCCAGCTACCAAGGATTGTGAACCCTAAGGAATTTTGGAAGGACTTCCAAGGGATGGCCTGGGGTGGGGAGAGAAGGGAGTGGTCGGGGGGACGCTGCCCAACTTTGTTCTGTTCTAGTTTTTCATTGTTTCTGCTCATGCTTCGCTTGAACAAAGGTTTATTTAGCTTTTACAAATTTTGATAACCTCCTATCTAATTGTCAAGGTATACATCTTAATCTGGTCATCTAGGGGCTGTGAATCCTTGCAGGAGTTAGCCTCTCTGGAGTTAGGGTTCCGTGAGAATCTAGAATATAGCACCTACTTTATAGGGCTGTTGAGAAGATTATATGAGCGACAGCATGTAAAGTGATGACCAAATGCCAGAAAGCTCACCATGTATGGTTGTGTAGATTGTGCACTATACAAATCCAGGCAGGGGTCTATGAGATGAGTTATAAAGTTCAAAATCTGTATGACCATATATGTCAGTCCTGGAAGACACGTAGTAAGAGGGTGATAATGATAACCATTGTGTTGAGGAGGCAAAACCTCACTATAAGAGTAGAATAAGCACAGTGGAAAGGGAGAAGTTTGCAACAGTCTGGGGTGGGTGTGAGGAACATTAAGGTGTTCGGGATACAACCCAGCCACACCAAAATTGAGCTGTAGCAGTGTGATGAAATCCAGGCCTCCCTGGCTGGTGCATCTAAGAGCCAGCTCAAGAATAGGGTAGGGCAGAGTTGTGTCAGTGGTCCTAAATATTGAGAGTCACCTGTGCCTGTCCCTAGGGAACCTTCTGCTAATCTTCCCGTGAGGAAAGTTCTGGCAGACACTGATGATTTCTGTGGAGTTCTCAAGTCCTAATAGACAAGAGTTCTATGGAATTGCAGAGGCACACTGGCTTCGTGGAGGAAAGCCAGACTTACAAGGTGACCCTGGAGAGCCTAATGTCAGCCGGTTAGCATAGCCACCTAGCTCAGAGGTATCCGAGAGCGGCTGCCATCATGAGCACTTTGTGGCTGACACTGGCAGGAGAGCAAGGCAACTTGTAGCAGATGCATTAGGTCCTTGCCTGGTAAGCGGCTTCTTTTGTAGGGATCCGCAAGATTCTTCTTGCAAAGCTCGTATTTCAACACATCATTGCACTCCCAGAACAAGTTCCTGTTCAGGGTGAGGAAAAAAGGTAAAAAGTAAGGAAATCAACAAAGATCAACTCGCAGACTATTTTATATGCCTTTAGATTAAGGAAACTGTGTTGCCTATTCATTTGAAGTGGTAGGAAAAGAAATGAAATAGATATTATAATCACAGCTCAATTTTCCTTTAATATCAGCTTTCACTCTACCGGTATTTCACACAAAAAAGAGAGGAAGAAACAAGACATCACTCTTGCTCAGGTTTGAATACTTCCTGTGTGTGTGTGTGTGTGTGTGTGTGTGTGCGCGCCCACACGCGCGCGCATGTGTGTTTAAATGCCAAACAGCAGTGATCATGTGGAAGTAAGCATGACCTCCTGGGATTATAAGATCCTAAAGAGCAGAATCTTTATGACACTGTTCTAAAGAAAGTAAGAAACGATCACCTTAATTATATTGCCTTGAAATGACCTTAAATTAGATCCACTTTAATCTTTGTTTAAAAATATGAAAATATGTGACCCAGAAAGGGAAAGAGACTTCTGTAAAATTAGAGATGAGAGCTGTTGGGAGACATTTCTTCATGGGTTTGTCGCATTTCTGCACATCTGTGAGAAGAAGCCTTGACTATTTTCCTTTTGTACTATGATATCAATGGTGTTTGTACAACCAACGGCCTTGGAGGAAAGAGACAGTATCTCCCTCTGAAGCAGAGGGCAGACATCCTTACTCTCCGTGATGAAAGAGTCAGATTCCTTCAGCTCAGGGCTTCTCTCCTGTAACATAATGCTCCTTGTGTGCACACAGCCATCTGGCTTTGTCTGCATCGCCCCCTGGGATTTGGGGGGCAAAGAGAAACTTGCAGGTGTGCTGATGTTCTTGCTGCTTGCTGTGCTGTGAGTAATAAAGTCTTTTGTCTCTGACCCATGAGTCTTGTGTTGTCCACCAGCATTAGGCTAACTTGTTGTCTTGCAAGTAAGATAAAATCCTGGACCCTTCACAGTTGATGAGAGCAAGGGCCTGAAAAGCAGGGATTTTGATTCTTAATCAGGGGCTCTGGTATTAGCTATTTGATAAGTTTGCAAAATAGTGCTTTTCCTAAAGAATGTGTTCTAAATGAGTGAAATACACATATATGCACAAAGATAGGTGATAGGCAGGTAGATAGATAGATAGATAGATAGATAGATAGATAGAAAGAACAAGCAAAGTTCAAGCCTTAAATAGGCTATAGATTACATGAGAAATCAGGGCATTTCCTCGTTCATCCTAATGCTTAGGTCATAAACCAAGCCAGAAACGGATCCATGCCAAGTGCTTGGTAATATTTCCAGGATTTTCTGTTTCGAATTGAAAATTAGGAGGCTTCGCCTCTCTTCTTTCGTACCCACTGCACTGTTATCCTTCACCATGTTTCTGTGGAGTGTGTCTATTATTTCCCCTGCCTCTCATTCTACCAGGAATTCATTCTCTTGTGTCTTCAAACTGAATTCTTTTAAAGTCTTTTTATTTTATTTTATTTTATTTATTTTATTTATTTTTTTAACGTTTATTTATTTTTGAGACAGAGAGAGACAGAGCATGAACGGGGGAGGGGCAGAGAGAGAGGGAGACACAGAATCTGAAACAAGCTCCAGGCTCTGAGCGGTCAGCACAGAGCCCGACGCGGGGCTCGAACTCACGGACCGCGAGATCATGACCTGAGCCGAAGTCGGCCGCTTAACCAACTGAGCCACCCAGGTGCCCCAAAGTCTTTTTATTTTTTTTGGTCATGAAGACATGTCTTGCCCCCATTCTGCCATCTTAGTTGCGTTTCCCGGCTGACCCCAACGCTGTCACTCACCACTGCCACCGTCGTTGCCCTGAGAAGCCTTCACCGTTGTCCTATTCTCCTGAGCACGTCTGCCATAAATCCTGTGGACTTCATTTGCCTTTTATCCTCCCTGAGGAACTGCTTGGTATTCAGACCAGCAGACTGGCTGCCTTTACGTTCCACTGCCTTCGTCTGGTCTGCTTAAGGAGGGACACGCACTTTTATCAGCATGACTCATGGCCTGCGTCCACCCTGTCTCTCGGCCACGGGCAGCGGGCTGCACTCAGGAGATCTGACTCGGGAGAGAAGAAGAGAATCATAGCTGCCAGGCTGAGGAAACCGAGGGCTCTTGAGGTGATCGCAGGAATTTTCTAGGAATAATGAGTGAGGATTGGATTGTGCACAGGCGACTGTACTCCTTGGCATTCGAGAAACATCTTAGTCAGGGCACCCGCGCCGGCCCAGACTAATAAACACTTCGGCCACGAGCTTGAGAACAGGCAGTCATTCGGGCTCTTGAACCCAAAAGCAAAATCATGCAGATGATCATTAGTTTGGAGATCTCTTCTACCCTTTCAAAGAGCACACTTTTAGTTTTCTGTCCTCTCTGGCTCTCTTAGCGGCCAAGGATGTTTCATAAACATAAAGAAAGTTGAGGATTGTGGATGATGTTTGGATATGGCCATGGATGCCCCGAAATACATTTTTTTGCTAAGCCAGGATGTCCCGTGAAAAGAAAAGATAGTTACGTTTTGTATATGGTACTGATTCTCTTCAGTCTACCTGTGACTTTTCTTCTCCAAAGGATTGTTCCTCCCTTTTTTCAAGAAGAATGGCACAGTTAGCTATACTATAAAACCTCTATGCTATCTCCTTTTGTAAAAAGGAAGCTCAGTAGAAGTTGTTAGCCTGGAAAACAGTCTGGTGGACAATCAAGGGTCTCCCTAGATAGCCTAACTAGGTAGGGTCTCCCTCGCCTAACTAGGTTCATTGAGGGACATTTTGCTTCTCAAGGGTACCCACCTCCTTTTTTATCTGACAGATGGGACATTCTTGGGGAAAAGCAGGGCAGTGGGAGCCATGGGGGGTTACACACGGCAGCCATGCAGCTCTCCTGGAACTATAGACTCTCCTGCGGAGACCGGATCCTCTGAGATTATCTCTACGTCTCGATAGCGTCAGCCCTTCTTAACTCGTGAGTAGCTGAGGATGGTCCAGAGGGCCACAGTTCTAAAAGTGCATCTTTTTTGGCGTGCCTGCATGGCTCAGCAGGTGAAGCATCCAACTTTGGCTCAGGTCGCGATCTCACGCTTCATGGGTCCGAGCCCCACGTCAGGCTCTGCTCACTGGCTTCATGGAGCCTGCTTGAGACTCTCTCTCCCTCTCTCTCTGTGCCCCTCCCCTGCTTGTGCCCTACATGTATATATAGATAAAGATAGATAGATGATAGATAGATGATAGATAGATGATAGATAGATAGATAGATAGATAGATAGAAATGCATCTTTTCTGTTTCCAGTTTTAACACTGTCCCATGAGGGGCATTTCTCCGTATGTGCATGGATGCTTACCTCACTTCTGTCCTCTCCTCCCTATGCCTGCCCCCTTTCAAGGAAGTGGATTAGGATTTTGAGGGATATGGTTGTCAAATCTATAAAAGCTCCCACTATCCCTCTTCTGCCTCTCCATCACGCGCGCGCGCACACACACACACACACACACACACACAAACACACACGTTACTGAATTCCAGGCATTTCTGAGGATGTAGCAGAGGTTATTCAGGACTCTTGTGAATAGATTTGGCTTATGATTTATGGCTTCTCTCCCTCACACCACCTGGCTAAAACCTCCCAGGTATGATTTCATGGAATCCTCAGTTTGGGAAGGAATACAAACAGCTATGATTGAATTTTATTTCTCTTCTCCCAGACAAGGAATGGTTTAAGCTACATCTCCTATCATTTAAGGGAACCCAGCGTCATCTCCATAAGTCTCTGCAAAGAAAGTGGCTTATGTTAGAGTTATCTACTTTAGCAGATAGAGCTGGAGGACGAGCAGGTCAAAAACAATGAGGAGGGCACCTGTCATCTCCAAGGAATTTAAGCCCTGAGGCAGAGTCTGCCATTTCATGCATATACCCTGAGGGCTATGTGCCTGAGTCGCCCAGGAATCTGGGACAGTATCAAACTAATTTTATGATGAAGAAATCCTTCCCTGGATTAACCCATTTTCTTCTCTTCGGACACCTATTGGCAATAGAGAAAAACCGGACTCTTCTTTCTTCTTAGAAGACCTTGAACTTGTGAGGCAGACTCTTTTCTATCTCCTTGTATAATTCCATTTCTTTCTTTTTTTTTTTAATTTTTAATGTTTATTTGTTTTTGAGAGAGACAGAGACAGAATGCGAGTGGGTTAGGGGCAGAGAGAGAGGGAGACACAGAAGCAGAAGCAAGCTCCAGGCTCCGAGCTGTCAGCCCAGAGCCCGACGTGGGGGTTGAACTCACGAGTCGTGAGATCATGACCTGAGCCGAAGTCAGACGCTCAACCGACTGAGCCACCCAGGCGCCCCTTAATTCCATTTTTTCTTTGCACCAGCTTGGGTGAGCTCCACACCTGGTTTTCAGCATCGGGGTGCACGCGTCAGAGACTGACCATGCTTCTGATCTCAGCGAGGGGAACTTGCCAGTAAGCAGTGTTTTCTGCCAAGACCATTAGGTTTGATTCCTAGTCAAGGGGCATGGGATTTCAACAGGAACGGTCCAATAGTGGACCGTTTCCAGAAAAATGGTCTTCTGATAAGTGACTCACAATGAGTCTTCTCCAGTTTACACATAAGGCATCCCAGCGAACTGCTCTCCCTCTGTTTCCAACCCCTTGCACGCATGCCTGTTAACACGAATCAATGACGCAATTATGTTGAGTAAGGGCTGCTCCCCTCAAACACTGCAATCATAGCATTTATTTTTGCTTAGCCTGCTTTTCTTGATTCTCCCCTTCTCCAAATCTGATCACGTATAATGATCAAAGAAGCTCTGTTGAGGCTGATCGTCTGCCATGCGTGCTCCCCCCCGCCCCCCTTCCCGTTCCTAGGCCATGTGTGATATTGAACTATCTTTCTTATTAAGGTGTACTCTTTAACCTCTGCTTCAATGTCACCACTTGCATTATGCTATCGGTCCCAGATCACAATGTATCACTGAAATGACTCTAGTGGTGGAAAATTCCCTAGCTCCTCACAGTGTCTTTTCACTGCCATCTTAGAAATGCTCCCTTATGTTGAGCTGAATTGAGGTCTCCCTAGACCTTCCGCCTACTGCTTCTAATCCTGTCCGGTTTCCTTTGTAGGTTGGTTGGCTGGTGGGTTTTGGAACTGATTGCACAACTTTGTGGTCGTTAGAGTTGAATTTCATCCATAAGATTCAGCTATTATTCTTCCATCCAATAGGAGTATAATCAACTATCAAATAAGTGAGCATTTTAATTTCGCCTTCCTTCATGTCATTTGCAAGTATGTCCGGCACGAAGTCAGATTCTTTGTTTTGTTGCGGACGAAAATGCTGATCAGAGCAAGACGGAGAACAGAGTTTAGGGCAAATCTGGAGTCCTTCAGCCTCGCTGGGACTGGTGGGGATAAATGCTCATTACATACAGATGCCTACAAGGAGAGTTACAGAAATATGCTAATTGTGGTGGTGTAAAAGTACCTAAGATGTTGGGATTTTTGACCTCAGGCTTTTGGAGGAACTTCAATTATTTCACAGGGGGTTGAAGTGAGGAATCACTGAAGATCCATAGCAGTTAGACTCTAGGAAGCATCTGTATGAAGGCTCCTAGAGTCACATTATCTTAACCCAAATGTAGCACTTCCCAGAGGGTATTTACAGGAGGCCGACACAGATTCCTTGAAAAACAACAACAAGAAAGTCGGCAAAATGTATGGAAAGTGCTGGCTTAGGCAAAGTGAAGCTGGTTTTTTTTTTTTTTTTTAATTGCTAGACTTCTTAGGGTTTTTCATACACAAATCGGCCAAGTAAGTTTCTTTACTGTATCAACTATGCAAAAATTCTTACATTTATTTGCTGAGAGGATCCACTTTTTTTGGGGGGGGGCTTGGAGCACCTTGAAGCGTTATGGTTCACTTGGGAAACTAATCGGGCTGTTCACTTACTACCTAATCAGGGCGACCGGGATGGGACAGGTGAGACATGAGCACTTGCACACCGGACAGCGAGTGTCCCCCTAAATTGTGCACCCCGGTCACCTCGCTTGCCTCATGCTAGTCCTGCATCGACACTGTGGGCTGTAGTGCACGTTCGTCAGGGAGAGGATTCTGGGCTCATGCAAAAAGCCACAGCACCATGTTCCTGCTGCAAGCAGGGGGGTAGTCCAACATTTCCTGGAGGAAGGAATTCAGAATAAAAGGGACGGGTGTTATCCTTAACCGGCAGCATCAGGAACAAACTAGTATCAACAGCTATTATGTGACAGCCTTTTTAATTTCCGTACTGTGGTGTGCGTAAACACACACGCACACACACAGGGACACACACACACACACACACAATCCAGGCACCACAAGCATGTACACAGACACACGGCATCTGGAATACCAAACTGAAGTCTTTCCCTGGTTCAATATGATGTGGGTGGCTCTTCTTGGCTAAACACTGTTGGACCTCAAGTCAACGTGGCTCACCCCCCACAGGGGTCCCGACTCATGGCAGGGCTTGAGGAACTTTTAGAACCCTGGTTTTCAGCAGCCGCCTCCAACTATGGCACATGCCCTTGGCTTCTACTTCCCCAACCATGGAAGGTGAGCCTTCCCCAGGATGTTGCTTCAGGACCAGGGCACCCTGTGTCTGTCTGGGAGAAGCCCCTCCTCCACAGTTGTTTAGTCCTCAGACCTTTATATTGCCTGTCTCCTCTCTTGCCTCCACCTCCAGTGGAAATCTCTCTGAGAATTAAACTTCGCTGCCTTCGCAAGGGGTAAAAATAACATTCCATGTCAACTCTACCAAGGCTGGAAGTTCTCTACTCACCTATCTCTCATCCCTCGTTTCCTCTGATTTCCTCCCGTCCCCTCAACACTTCATTAGCTGAATTGACTTGTCTTTAGCATTACCAAGGATCCCATCACAGGTTTCCATATTGATGTTGTAAGTAGCCACAGGGTTGAATGTGTACGTGTCTACGTAACACATTTTTTTCCTGTTTGAAATGTATATATGATCAATGAGTAGAGGTGCATTCTTGGAAAGCTGTAATTGGCTGTTTCTATCTGGTCAGTGTGTCTCATTGTCAGGGGACCATGAAAGATTGCCCAATTCTCTATTTTAAGTACTATATTGGGAAAAAGGCTCTTTAAGGTGTCATGGGTAATTAAAGAAAAAACCTCGTCTATTTTCTAGGGATGGCCATTGGAGTATTCACCACCCCCGATCCCGTGGTGCCAGCTGTTACACGCCAGATGGGGAGTGTGCTGTCTACACTGGGAGGGTCAGCAATCAGGCTGAGAGTCCTCATAGCCCACACTAACCGATTAAATAAAAACCTTGCATACAGTGAAACACACTCAATGGGATGCCATCACGAAGCCCAAAAGACGCAGCAGAAACAAACTCAAAAGATCCAGCAGAAATAAATTCAAGGGAGAAATCCTGGCTAGTCAAAGGCTAGATGTGTTCCCAGAAAAAAAAAAAATAATGGGAAACAAGAATTGTATTCAGTTAATTCTGTGGTAACAAGACAACATGGGGCTGAAAATTTTCAGGCTTTGTTTTTGCTTTTTTTAGGGTACCACAAATGAGCCATATCCAAGATGCCAGAGGAACAGGAGATCAGTGACCAAGACTGGAATTGTAAATAGGCCTCATTAAACTGAGTTGAGAATGTCTCCCACAGATTCCTAGGGTGGGAGTCTTGGTTTGCGTGCAGTGCTTCCTGGATTCACCCCAATGAACTTCTTGGTGGTACTTCTGAGAAATAGATGGGACTTGACATTTGCTGCTAGGTACGAATAGCAGTTCTGGTTCATTCTGGCCGGTGTCTTTGTTGGACGTTTCGTAGAAATGACTGGAATATACACGTGACTCAGTTGATTCTTCAAGCATGTAGATGCAACTCACGACAAAAGACCTATGTTGTAGGACCAGAAGAGGACTTCTCTGGGGATCAAAATATCCGAACCATTTATGCAGAGAAAGTTCCATGAGAGTGGAATCCAACAGTTCAGACTGTGATGTCCAAATCTCTTCATCACTGTGATCTCAACTGGGAGATTTAGGGCTACTTCCCATGGCGAACATTTCATGAATTTCGTTACAAATTTATGCTGCGAACAACGACCTAGCGAAAGCAAACAGATGTCGCTGGGAAAATTTTCAAACGAGGTCACTTACTTCCTTGTTTTCTGTAGATGAAACTGCCACATTAGCTACGCATCAAGAAGGATCTTTTCTTTTTTCATTGAAGATTAAAAGATTAAAATATTGGTCATATTTAAGACAATGCATTCATTTTCTTTTTTTTCTTTTAATTTTTTTTAAGTTTATTTATTTATTTTGAGAGAGAGACAGAGAGAGCAAGTAGGGGAGGGGGTTGCAGAGAGAGAGGGAGAGAGAAAATCCCAAGCAGGTTCTGCACTGTCAGTGCAGAGCCTGATGTGGGGTTTGAACCCATGAACTGTGAGCTCATGACCTGAGCCGAAATCAAGAGTCCAATGCTTAACTGACTGAGCCACCCAGATGCCCGCAATGTATTCATTTTCCAAATTCACACATTCTGACTAAATTATCTAGCTTTATATTCATGTGTTTATATAGCAAAGAATTTAAAATTTATGCAATATGATACCTTTTAATTTTCAGAAATATCAATTAATGACAATGATAACAAGTCTTTAATACATTATTTGGTTAATTTACATGATTTATTTATTTTCCATACACATTTTTTAAGACATACATCCTTGAAATCTCATATGGCTTCTACTATATTTTATACACCATATTCTAGACTATACTTTATATGTCCCCCAAGCCCCCCATATTTTGAAACCCTGATCTTTGTGGGTTCTATATCTAAACTTTAGAGTTTAGAAATATCATTAATATACAAAAGGTTAGGGTACAAAGCTTATCTGAAGGTTGTCGGGTCCCACAGAAAAGAGAGGGCACATTCAAACTGGGTACTTTTCAGAGAGTCTAATAAAGACACTCCTTGTGAAGATATGGGCAAAGTGTAGAGAAACTTGAAAGCTAGAGCAGCCTCCTAGGGCGGATACCATTTGGAAGCCATTACTCCTCTTGATCTGAAGTGACCAGTGGGGCATGCTGTCACGGAATGTGGGAGAGAGAAAGTGTACCCGAGGCATGAGCCATAATGTCAAGAGTTGAAGCAAGCTCGTGCAACTCGGAAAGCCAACTGAATAAATGCCCAGTCTTCATTATCTTTGCCCCCTCTCGTCACCAGCTGGTGCTCCCCATTGGCAAATTTCAGTGGTAAGCCAAGGTGGAGTCAGTTCATAGAGGTCAGCCTCCCAGGTCATATCACAGGCTGGTGTGGGGTGGAGAGTTCTCTAGAAGCATAAAAACAAAGGTATCTAGAACATCAGGTGCAGAAGATTCTATTCTGTGATTCTGAACTTCTTGCTGCTACGTATATGTCTAAACGTTGTTTGAGATGGTTTGAAGAGAAGATAGTTCACTCATTTTTCCCAAACAGTGGTCCTTACCTGTGTGTGTGCATTGGAATCTCACCCATGATGAGCTTTGTCAAACCCTCACTCCAGACCTATTCAATCAGAATTTCTGGTGTAGGTCTTAGGCATATAGAGTTTGGGTCTCTTAGGGAACTTCTCATATACATCTTAATTAAGAATCATTGATTTGGACCTTCTGACATATTATATTTGCATTTAGTCTGTCCACAATAGAGATCTGTTTCTGGATGCAGTATTTTGAATGTCTCCCCTTCCTTCCTATTTCCTGCCCATCACTCCTCCCTGTCGCAAAAAGAAAAAGGAGTTGCTTTTACTGTATTATGTTTTGATATTTGATGGACATTGCAGGAAATAGCCCTACTGAAAAACTTTGTTGGATTTACTGTAAAGATATTGTTGAAGAAATTGCTCATAATATTCTTTAAAACCTTTAAACCCCATGTAAGAAATGCCTTTCTATCTTGATTCCAGGAATAATTAGATTTTTCTTCTAATTTTTTTTTTTTTAATTTATTTTTGGGACAGAGAGAGACAGAGCATGAACGGGGGAGGGGCAGAGAGAGAGGGAGACACAGAATCGGAAACAGGCTCCAGGCTCCGAGCCATCAGCCCAGAGCCTGACGCGGGGCTCGAACTCACGGACTGCGAGATCGTGACCTGGCTGAAGTCGGACGCTTAACCGACTGCGCCACCCAGGCGCCCCTCTTCTAATTATTTTTTTTACAGAGATCCTGTGAGTCATAGTAATGATTGCACATTATTTTTTATTTTCTTTATTATTGATTGAAAATTCTTAGAATTCGATTTAGCCTCACTTTGACTTTGCCAATCTACTATTTTCTAAACATCTTCACAACATTCATTCCATTGAAAGATAACCAAGTTTCATCTTTAGCAGATGTGTTGTGTGTATTTTGAAATATGCTTTAAATCCAATTAAATTCCATTAATCTAATTAAATCAGTTAAAATATTGGAAAAAAGACCTTGAAAGAGGAGAGCTTTCTATTCTCTTTAAGTTTGGTTTACATACACTAATCTTGAATTATCAAGAATGATTAAAGTGTTTTTCTTTGTATTTCCCTTTTATACTCTACTATGCTCTAATAATAATATTCTTTTTTTTTTAAATTTTTTTTAACGTTTATTCATTTTTGAGAGACAGAGTACAAGTGGGGGAGGGGCAGAGAGAGAGGGAGACACAGAATCTGAAGCAGGCTCCAGGCTCTGAGCTGTCAGCACAGAGCCCGATGCGGGGCTCGAACCCACAGACCATGAGATTATGACCTGAGCTGAACTCAGCCGCTCAACTGACTGAGCCACCCAGGCACCCCTCTAATAATAATATTCTTGATGTGTATCCTTAGAAGTTACAAAGCATCTTTCCATCTAGTATTGCATTTGACCTCCGTGACATTCTGAAATAGACAGGGTAGTTCATTACCTTAATAATGCAAAAGAAACATCCTATTAACCTGTATCCCTAGAGCTTTAGGAACTGTTATTTTCTTCTTATTTTCATGGTATAGACATGAAATTTCAATCCTTTCCAATCTACAAACTTTCAACTATACTTAATGGCAAGGAGTAGAAAACACTCTCTGTTTTCATATTGTCCTGTTTTTACTCTTGTCCCCCACAATTTTGTTGGAATATTTTAAAAGAATTGATTATTAAAGGAGAAAAGATAAAGGCCCTCTTTGGTTGTGCATAGATCCATCACCAAAGCCTTTTCAAAGTAGGTAGAAAACCATATTAACACACTCTGTACAATCTGCTATTGCCCAAGGCAAGCCATTCTATGAGATATTCGATGTGTCAAATTTTATGCACAACGTCTTGGACAAATGTTTCTGATTCAATAGCCAAATCTCTTCTAAGTTGAAGTCACTCTAGCTGCAATCCTAGAAATAAAATGTGGATCGCAAACAGAATACACAAACTGTTTTATAATCTATACAACTGAACTATTGATCCAAGAGCCTTGGGGCTAATGCATTGTGCATTAGGAGAATAGGTAATAAATCAGAAGGAGAGAGTTAGTTAATTTTCAGTGAGTTTGTTTTCTTGGCAAACTGCTGATAGTAATTTTTGCAGGTGACCCTCTTTCATGCTTACCTTCTGCCTCTCTGCATTAGACAAGTCAAAGTCAGCACATGGTGATGGTCAAAGTGACTAAATGAGCTCTTGTTTATGGGTAATGATCCATTATATTTATGACATCCTTTGGCTGGTGCTGGATGCTCATTTGCAGGTGTCATGGAATTTGGATCACTGTTATCTCGATGGGGCTGATTAATTCACCTTGTAAGAAAAGGAAGCTAAGATGATTCCAATTAGATGCACAACAAGACATCAGCTGTTCAGATTAAGATGAAAAAGTCAGGCTGAATTAGTAAAGATGTCAATTATAAATGCATTAAAAGAGAAATTTACTGTAAGAGGAGAATGGAATCTATTTGTCCCTGTAACCAAAGAGAGAATCCACTAAATATGTTGTTACAAATTGTTTAAAAATTACGGTCAATACTATTGTTAGAGTTTACATGGATGCTCTTAAAAAATTTGAAAATAGTTTTGAACTCCTTACGAGTTTGGATGTGTTTTGTTTGATATTTTTTGCATTATTTATTTGCTTACACATTTTTTTTTTTTAATTTTAGAGAGAGAGAGATCACCAGCAGGGGAGAGGGGCAGAGGGAGAGAGAGAATCTTAAGCAGGCTCTATGCTCAGAGCAGAGTCTGGATGCGGGCCTCGATCCTACGACCCTGGTATCATGACCTGAGCCAATATCAAGAGTCGGACTCTCAACCGACTGAGCCACCCAGGCAGCCCACACTTTTGCTTTTTTTTTTTTTAAGAGATAGTCCAGGGGTACCTAGGTGGCTGAGTCGGTTAAGCGTCCAACTCTTGATTTGAGCTCAGGTCATGTTCTCACTGTTCATGGGATCGAACCCCACATTGGACTATGTGCTCATGGCAAAGAGCCTGCCTGGGATTCTCTCCCTCTCTCTCTTTCTGCCTCTCCCAGCTCATGTTCTCTCTTTCAAAATAAATCAATAAGCATTTAAAAAAATAAATAAATAAATAAATAAATAAAAAGACATAGTCCAAAAGTAAATTGAACGTAGAGCCTGACTACTCAGAGTGGCCTTTGGCCAATGGTATCAATCTTCCCTGGGAGCTTGTTGGAAATGTTGAGTCTTGAGCTGAACTCACACTAGATTACTGAGTTATTCTTTCTGTTTTTTCTTTCTCTCCTTTTTTTTTTTAATGTTTATTTATTTTTGAGAGAGGGAGAGACAGCATGAACGGGGGAGGGTCAGAGAGAGAGGGAGACACAGAATCTGAAACAGGCTCCAGGCTCTGAGCTGTCAGCACAGAGCCCGACGCGGGGCTCGAACTCACGGGCCGTGAGATCATGACCTGAGCCGAAGTCGGACGCTCAACCGACTGAGCCACCCAGGCGCCCCTCTTTGTCTCCTTTTTACTTTCTATTTTTTGGGTTGGATAATGTCTATCGACCTATTCTCGATTTTGCTGATCATTTCTTCTGTTATCTGCTGTCTATGTTAAAGGACTCTCTGGCATGGTAATCTGATGGGGGTTACGATGGGGAAAAGTTCTCAAGCTTGTATCAATGCTCTATTTGCATAGGATTTTATCTGGGTTTGAGGAATCGCTCGCTGACAGTATCAAACTTTAATATTCTAGAAATGTACAAGAAGCAGATTCCCATGCGTTCAGCCTTCCCTCGAGGATATGGCCTCTCCTATAACTCTTAGATAGGACCTGCAAAGAAATATAATCCTAGCCTTTTACTGCATTAACATGCAAGGAGAAAGATGTTTCAGAGTGAATGGGGTCATGTGATGCCTGCCATTGTTGTACCCTCATGGTCTAGACTAGATACCACGAATCTTGGTTTCACTTGGGGACAAATTGTGCCATATGCAAATTCTTTCCTGAATAAAGTTATGCACGTCTGGTGAACCCAGACTGGCAATTTGTTCTGTTGAATCTTGAAAAAAAAAAAAAAAGAAGATTCTTTTTACAGAAAACATGCAGAGTGTCTGAAATATTCCTTTCAGCCATTATTTTTATGCAAATACACAGCTCAAATTACTCTTCAAGGATGAAAGTGAGAAGTGTCTATCATGAAGACATGAAACTCAGGTTTTAACATGCAGGAAGTTAGGATAACCCGATTGTGGGGAGTTAGACTGAAGAAGGCTATTAACCAGGTGCAATTCAAGTACAAACCAACTCTCAGTGAGCGATACAACTTGCTCAAGGTAGAGTGCTCAGTATTTTAACTCTCCATAGCATTAGGTCATGGTTATTTCTTTTAAGGCCGGTACCACCTCCTACCATGTTGGATGCTCATGGGTTGCTATGGTGTCTCCTTTGGCCCTGCCGGGATGGAAGTGCATGTGATTTTCATCATTTTTGTATTTTTAAGTAGAAAGCTCTTTGGAGTGTATGCTTTCCCTCAATTGACAAAGGAGAGCCATGTAAAGGAGACCTCTAGTGCCTTTGGACCTCTAGTGCCTAGCCAAGGAGGCAAGAATGACTAAACCAAGTAAATGTAATGATTCAGGTTGTTATTATGTGCATGAGTTTTACACTAACTATGTAACAAGGATGCCTTCAGCGGCTTTGCTGTCTACCCAATTCTAAACGGACTCGGTCAATGATGACTTAAAATAACACTAACGCCTATAAGAGTAGTTATATCATCTTTATTTATAACAATTGAGAAGTAAAAATGACCTACACTGGGGCTTCCAAAGAGGAAGTTGTTGAGCTAAATTACATCCCAACAATGTAATGGAGTGCATCCTTAAAAACATCATGATATAGAAGATCATGTAATAATGTGAAACATGATCAAAATGTATACTACTGGGTCAGAAAGGATTAGCGGACATCATATCCCTGTTTGGATAATTATAAACAGATAAAAGACAAAGGACGAATATGGCAAGAAGAAAGAAATGCCAAAATGGTCACTTACATCTCTGTGTTGGATTATCCCAAGCTCTGTGGGATTATGAGCGAGTTACGGATTTGCTTTTTGGTTTATAATTACCTGTTTTTTACATTTCTAAACAAACATGTTTCTGTTTAAAGAAGAGACAAAAGTTATGTTAAAAACAATTAGAGCCCCCCAAGTACATAAGCATGAGAAAATACACTGGTTGTCTTATTCAAGACATTTCTAATTTCTACGATGACCCAACAAGGTAGACATTAGAATCCTAATACATTTATAGGTGAGAAGACCGCCCCCCCACCCCCCACACCGAGGAGCTTCGAGATTGTCTCCGAACAGGTAGATGGTGAGTGTTGGTGCTGCCACTCCCTTGCTGTCTCTCCCATGCCACCCCACCACCCATTGGCAGCTTCTGTGTGTGATTTTAATGGTTTTCCTCTTCTTTTTTCATTCACTGACCACTTCACGATCTCCTTCCCTCTGGCTTTCAAAGCAGTTTTCTATTTACCTCTCACCAGCTCACTCGCTCAGCAAATATTCATTGAACACTTGATAATCTATGCACGCAAGGAATAGAGTTATGTGCCAGCGAGGCAGAGATAAATCTGACATAAGCCCGAGCCTCAATGGGTTCACATCCCACGGCACAGCACAGAATAATAGTTCAACCCGGTTCTCCATTGGCAAGTGTTCAGGGATGAACCCGAGGCTTTGACAGCAAGAGAAAGGGGCTGGGTGAGTGTCATGAAATAGGGATCAGATGACTTAGTTTATTAGAATTGTGCCTAAAACACAAAGGAGCATGTCCTGGGGTCATCCGAGGCCAGATGCAATGGCTTGCACCTCAGATACAATGCTTTTGTCACTTTGATATGGTTGTTTTCTTCAATATCCTCTCGACATTGTTGGGCGTTACTGTAGTTTTGGTGTTGGGTCCTTCTGCAGATGTTTGCCTTTTTTATTTTTTATTTTTTGGTGGGGAGGGCTGTTTTCCCCAGGTCTAGTCCCACCAAATTGAAGAGAATTAAATGTGTGGACGGAAATGATCCCTGAGGGCAATTTGTGAATTCTTACTTTTAGAAATAAATACTTTGTATTATAAAGCTAGTAAAAACAACAAAAAGAAGACTTTTAATTTTAAACAGCCACAATTATTTCTTGAAGCCTAAAACACATTCTTAATCCTTTAAAATCTTATGAGAGATAATCTAGTGTGTGTTTTAGACTTAAT
The DNA here is from genome assembly GCF_018350195.1 of Panthera tigris. Lineage (NCBI taxonomy): Eukaryota > Metazoa > Chordata > Mammalia > Carnivora > Felidae > Panthera > Panthera tigris. The sequence continues at coordinate 12,948,875 of NC_056665.1, read as the reverse complement.
TACAAATAAGCGGTGATGTTCTCTTTTGATAATGCTACAATTTATAATTCCCCATAATTGTTACTTTTTCCCAGTCTTTAATGTTCTGATCAGGTTTATAAAATGAAGCCCAGCATGGCGCCTGAGTGGCTCAGTCGGTTAAGTGCCTTACTTTGGTTCAGGTCATGATCCCATGATTTATGGGTTTGAGCCCCGAGTCGGGCCCTGTGCTGACAGCTCGGAGCCTGGAGCCTGCTTTGGATTCTGTGTCCCCCTCTCTCTCTGCCCTCCCCCGCTCAGGCTCTGTCTCTCAAAAATAAATAAACTTAATTTTTTTTTTTTAAATTCGAAATAAATCCCAGAAATATCCACTCTGTTTTTCACAGTTTGAGTTGATTTCTTAGAAATGCTTGGCAAATGCTTCTTTTTTGTTGTTTGTTTTTCTGTGAAACCAAGCTTTAAAAAAATACACACATCTTGCTATGGAAGTGGCTGATACAGGCTCAGAATCTGTACACTCGGTCATTCCCCCCATGTAGACTTTATTAAACGTTTTTAATAAATCTGGTGATTACTGGATGTGTTTTCTGGCTGATGTGAACACTAACACTGTTGACGAATTGTTAATGTTCAATCAATACGTATTGATTAAGGTCTCCGACATGTCAAGCTTTCAACTTAAGAAGTCAATCTTGCTTGCAAAAGTTGAGGAAAATCCCATTTATTTAGAGCTAACAAGTGTTGTGTAATTGTTTCAGGATCTCGTTTTCTAGGACACTGGCAAAACCCAACAAGTAGTGTTTTGTGCTTTAAAATTCCCTAACATACTTCGCTTCTTTTCACCATTTTTTGGCTGGTGTGGTTTGTAGAAAATTGTAAACGTGTGTCTTTTCTGGAGACTTGAGGAGCATTTAATGGAGTTCTCTTCCTAACAATAGAAAACGCCCATTTTCCTCCAGGTAGTGTTTGTAGGATACGAACAGCTTCCTGAATTGCTACCCCTCCAAATGTTACGATTTACAGTAGCCAAAAGAGTGTGCTTCGGAAATAATATCGGAGGAACTGGGTGCTTCGGTTTGAGACGCGGGAGTCGGCCTCGGCGACGGCCATGTTGAGAAGAGCAACATGCCGGTGAAGCGTGGGGGTGCTGGCGCCACACCCGGTTCAATCCTGCTTCTGCCTCGACTGGCTATGTGCTTTGGGGGCAAATCTCTCACCTTCTCTAAGACCCAGGCTTCCCGGCAGTAAAACGGAGAGTCCCACAGCCTCGCTGGGACTCTAAGGATTAAGTGGCATGTCATCTAGAATGCTGGTGGCCGGGGGCCAGGCGCATTGCCAACAGCCTTGATCGGAGTCCGTGGATGCTGTTTTATGAAGGGAAGTGTGTAGTCATTCTTCCGCTTCACCTTGTTTTATGCTGTCTCTGTCTCCTACTAGTCGCATGGCTGGGATCCTGTCACTTCTTATCGATCTTCAAGTTTTTCTTGGAAAGATGCAGTTACCTAAAGCCTGCCTAGCCCTGCATCTGTGTTTACCTGCGCGATTCTGTCACATCCCAGTGAAAAGTGACTTTCCAGAAGGAAGAGCACTTATCAAGAGCCTGGGAGCTGAAGCCGATATGCAAATGTGCTGGCCAGATGGGGCACAAGCTGTCTGGCTGCAAGGAGGGTGATTGCCTGACAGGGGATAGCTTGCTATTCTCAGGGTGGCCCCGGCCAGTGACCTGGCTAGTGATGCAGGTGCAGACCCCTCTGGGGTGGCCCTCAGCCAATGAGTAGGCAAGCCACAGTGTGAAGGGCTGGCCGTTCCCCCCCACCCCCCGCCCCAGAACATTCTTTGCTAAGAGATGCCCATCTGCTGTGTTGTCATGCTATGACCACTCCTGCCCCTTTTCTTCCCACCGTTCTTGTTCCCTAATAAACTTTTCTCACACCTCACTGTCTCCATGTCTGTGCCTGGAGGACCCCACCTGAGACAGGGACCAAGGGTAAAAACTCAAGAGGCACCAAAACAATCATCAGGATTGGGCAGGTTGCTGAGAATCCGATCAGGTGGAGAGGGTCAAGCCAGACTGAAGGGGACCAGCTAAGGCTGTGTCCGAGGGGTGCCTTGGAGGGATTGCCCAGTGCGGGTCCTCTCGGGAACATCAAATCACCTCACTAATGGAAAAGTGCTCTGCAAACTCCACAGCACCATCCAAACGTGAGCAACTCTTGGTCTGTGCGTTGTTTTGCACCCTAGAGGACCAGGCACCTTCCTAACAAGGTTGTGGGGAGGCCAGTGCTGTTCGCAGCCCTCCCTCTATTGGCAAAGTCGATACATATGTTTCAAAAGCAATCCCGGGCAATTTGTTCTCTGCTTCCCCCAAATGTCATGGGCGAAAGGTGACAGAGGTGCAGAGCCCAGGTCGGACCCACTGCCAATCCTTAAAACCTTTAGGGGGCGCTCTAACATTTGACAATATTTGCTCACCACCCAGTAATCAGCATCTGGGGTCAGAGCTGGAACACAGGCCTGCGTATTTCTGGTGTGGGGTGCTGGGGGGGCACACCGCCCCACGCTTATCCTCCTGTGGACACTGACCTTATGTCGTTTAAGCCAAATGATTCATGCCTAGCCTGTTGCTACAAATGTTACACCTAAGAGTTAATGCGATAGCAGTAAAATCCAGAATATATGGAAGAAACACAAGATCTTTGAGGCATGTGGAGTTCAGAGTTTTGCTCTGGCCTGCCAGCTCCAGAGTCTCACCTTAGGGGAAAAAAAATGCACGCTTCAAGGGTTTCAGTGACCCGAGCTGATGCCACAGAAGATAAGAATGCAGAATTGTTAGAAAATAGTCCTCAGTAATTCCGTGCCTCTGTCCTGGACCTTTATGAGGAAGCCTGTTGAAAAATAAACAGATACATTATTAATTTTAGATACGGACAGAATTATGGGCATCTCATTCAGCATGAACTTCAACGGGCATTTGGTAAAAGGTTTAGGAGAGAAAACACTGCTAGTTACAATCATTGTTTTCGAGCTCTCAGGATGGAGACATTCTCTTAAGCTACATAAAGATCTTGGTTCCACTGTATCTGTAACCTATATATCTGCACTTTTTTTTCGTTTTTCTTTTATATTGGAGACAGTGAGAGACAGAGCATGAGCAGGGGAGAGGCAGAGAGACGGAGACAGAATCTGAAGCAGGCTCCAGGCTCTAAGCGGTCAGCCCGATGCGGGGCTTGAACCCACAAGCAGTGAGATCATGACCTGAGCCAAAGTCTGATGCTTAACCAGTTGAGCCACCCAGGCACCCCTGCACTTTGTTTTTTCTTTTCAGCCAGGAGTCCCCTTCGCGACCAGTTTTTATAGAACTTTTCAGTTTCAACGTGTAGCAAGACAAATTAGCTGTAAAGGTGTGCCCGACCCGTGATGCTGTGTTTTCCACTGTAAAGATACACCTCGGTACTTTCCATTAAGGGCCCGAAACATGCAGAAATGTTCAAGTCATTGGAGCACAGTCAATCTGTATTTTCGATCTTGGGAAGTGTGAAAACTAATGAAAATGTCTTTAAAAATGTTTGCTAGTTAGGACCCGAAGAGTCGTGAAATTTGCTTCTCTTACCGTATTTGGTACATTACATTTAGAAGCATGATTACATTTAAAGGTGTTTATGATAGTATAGGTTTTCCAGTTGAATTCGCTTTTCATTAGATTTCATGTGTGTTACAACTAAAGCTTTAGTCCTATTCTGAATCTCAAACTGAACTGTAGACAACACCCTGGCCATTGTAGCTTCACTCAGTAAATTACCCTGAATTTTGACCTTTTCTTTTCAGCGTTAAGTGACTGGGTACAACACACCTTACGAGTAACAGATGGAAATTAAAAAGAAGAAAAAAAAATAAACTCAACTTTTGCCATCTTGCCTAGTTATCTTGCTTCTCTGGCTATTGCAGTCAAAGTTTCTTTTTTTGATGCACTTTTAGGATTTTTATTAATTTCGGATGTACAGTGTTTTATTTGTTAGAGGCAAGCCACGAGGGACGGTTTCTGCAAAAGAGAGACCCTAGAATCTAAGTTCCATTACTTTACCACTGAGTTCAGTGACCCGGGCTGGTCACCAAACCTCATGCCGAGTCCCCTTATGGTTGGATAGAAGGGCTAAAACTGGCTTGGCTGCAAAAGTCTCTCTCGCTCTAACATTTTATAATTCTCTACTCTTCCCCGCGCTTGCTGTTTCTTAATTTTGCACTTTTCCCAAACACAGATAAAATTGGACGCGACACAGAAGCTGGAGGTGTCTGAAGTAAACCAGAAAAGGCATCTGACACTATATTATGCTAACTCCTTGCCACTGTGGGCCAGCTGCACTCCTAGGGAGACCCGGGACTGTCTACCACTCGCTCACCTTTGACAGTAACTTTCACAGCATCACATCCTGAGAGGTCTTGCGTGTTTCCTAATCCCTTCAACGGTAGTAGAAGCAGAATCTCACTTTTATTACTCTGTGCCTTGAATCCAAGAGATTTGCAGAGTATGAATTTTTGACAGCAAAATTATTCTCTTTTCCTAACAGGCTTTTTACTTGGCTTGGCTTTGTACTTGTAAGCAGAGATACACTTGCATTAGTTGGGTCATTTGGGAAAGAACATCTGACAGATGTGCACTCTGTGATTCAGATATTGTTATTGCTGAAGACATACAATTTTTTTTCATCTTCAGCGAGCTTGACAGTTACATCCAAACACGTTTTCATTGATTGCAGTGTTTGTTGTATTTCCAGATACCTTAAGAGCCCCAACGATTACAGTTTCATGAAGAATGAGTTTCTTATTTTCTTTAGCAAGTGCACATAGGCTCATACTGCTCCTCCCCAAGGAGTTTCTATGGAGTTGGGTCAATGTTGTGTGCTCAACCGTACTTTTCTCGCTCTTTCTTGAAGACAAGTCCTAGAGAAGGCAGCCAGTAGATGGCTTAGCTCTTACAAACCAAAAATGAACTGGATGTTTCCAGTTTCTCAAGCAAAACATTCAGTTCTCCCTGAAGATCAAAACGTGTTTTGCTTTTGGTGTCAAGAATATGTTTCTGTTCCTCTTCTACTTAGGGATGACATTGATCTAGTCCCATTTATAATTTCCCAGTTACATGGGGTCATGATGTGACTTCTACAAATGACATGAACATCTATTATGGAAATAGCACAGGTACCAAAGATTGTCACTCACTAACTGTGAACTCGGTCACTGCTGTCCTACCGACATTCCTGTAGAAATGAAGCAAAGGAATATACAGGAATTTATAGAAGAGTGCTTGGTAAGTAACCCACACCAAAAAATTAAATGAGTATTTTGGCATGGAGAAACATATATCTGATTCTATTGTCTGAATCACACTGGCCATTTTTTGAAGTTTATTTATTTTTTGAGAGAGAGAGGGGGAGAGAGAGAATCTCAAGCAGGCTCTGAGTTGCCAGTTCAGAGCCTGTCGCAGGGCTCAAACCCATGAACGGTGAGATCATGACCTGAGTTGAAATTAAGAATCGGACGTTTAACAGACCGAGCCACCCAGGCACCCCCATATTAACCATTTTATTTATTAAAAAAATTTTTTTTTTAAACGTTTATTTACTTTTGAGACAGAGAGAGACAGAACATGAACGGGGGAGGGTCAGAGAGAGAGAGGGAGACACAGAATCTGAAACAGGCTCCAGGCTCTGAGCTGTCAGCACAGAGCCCAACGCGAGGCTTGAACTCACGAGCCGTGAGATCGTGACTTGAGCCGAAGTCCAGCGCTTAACCGACTGAGCCACCCAGGCCCCCATATTAACCATTTTAAACAGTACTTTATAATACAATTCAATAATATTTGTAAGCAGAGGAATAAGGTTGGACAAAATATATCGCTCTGGAAATTTCCCTCTTCATTCTGTGAGCTACGCACATTTAGGATCAACTGTTGAATGAAATTGGTACAGGTCATTGGAAATGTCTCCTTATTTTCCCTGTCCTGGGTGTTAAGAAAAGTTTTAAGCTGTTTCTTTCTTTCCTTAAGCATCTGAAAGGCAAGTAGTATAAATCAACTCATTAATGCTTGCGAAGTCCTAGTCCCGATAGACATTGAGAACTTAGGGCAGGAGATGGCCATTGTCCAATGGCGTGCTGCTAAATGCTAAACAGCTCGTTCTCGAAGGAGGTACTCAGAAGACCCTTACCTACGGCGCTTGCCAGTTGCCGTAAATAATCCACCACGGCTGATTTCAGGGTAGCGGTGTGAAATCACTGAACACACAAGGTGAGTCGAAATACTAAGAATCGGCTCCCGCAAACTGGTTTAAGAGCCAACACACCATTGGCTCTTTCAGTAACACTGGCCCACCCGTGCCTTAATCCTTGTTGGCTTATCATAAAATGGAAACACTTGGGATGCATCCTTTCTTTTAAAACTTCTATTCTCTTTTTTAGCAGGGACATAGGAATGAATCGGATCGAAGCAGACAGAGCAGAAGGGGCGTGTTGTATAACGTGGGGAGTGCCATTTATGCCATAGCCCAGAGTGCCCCCCGGGGTGGTACCAGCTAGAGCTTGGCGTAGCTGTGTTTGGTGGCCCTGTTACTGCTCCTCTGGCTTATACTCACTCCCCCCAGATTCCCCCAACACCCCCCTCCCCAGCAACTCATGGTGCATTACATCATATCTACTGCTCTGGGAGAGACGGTTATCCCGTTCCCCTGTTCAAATCTAAACCTGACCTGCTTCTGTTTGGGCTTGTGTATTCCTGGTTCTCCTCACAGGCAGTGTGAGCTAGACAGGAAGAGGACCCAGAGAAAAGTAAAGGGGGCACTCTCACGGCTGAGTCCAGAAGCTATGCGCGAAGATGTGTCAGGACACAGCCTGGGAGGGAGGGTTGAGGAATCTGTGTGCCCACGGCCCTGTCACCGAGCCAGGAACACTGAGGCCCAGTGTCCATTATCTGGGGGAGGAAAAAAGAATAAATCAGCACTTCTCCACGCAGCTAAATTACCCTTAAAAGACCTCACAACTCAGTTGGCTTCTCCAGCTGAGTCATGGCTTCCTGAGAGGCCAGGGGGCCTGATGAACACTATGTGGGTGGCTCTGCGTGGGGCAGTAACCCAGTGCTAATCCCAACTCCGTGGACGTGAGCTTTTGAAAAAGAACAACAAGTCTGCTTGATTGATGGTGTTATTTTGGCCTTTCTTGGGGAGAAACTCACTTCGGGAGTAGAGGGAAACAGATTCTCCGCATGGTGCTCTGTGCCTGCAAACCCAGGGAAGATTCCCAAAGGGCAGAACGTTGTGTGCTCAGTTGTCTAGGGCAACATGGAGGGGAAGCTCCATCTGGCCGACTGAGATTCAGGGGGGCCTGGCGACAAGTAGGGCCGGGCTCTGAGGAAGGCACAGATCTAGGATTGGTCTGTGTCTGGGCTCACCGCGCTGAAGAACCGCCCCCACCCCCTCCACCTACATGCTTACACACGCTCATCACTCTTTCCAAAAAGGAGAGGCCAAAAAGAAATACCAACGGAGGCACTGGCACACATCGTGGCTACCATGATCCTCCCTGCCAAAAATGGCCAATAAAGTGGTCATTATAGTTTTGCTGTGAGATGATAGATCCTTCAAACAGAATGCCGGTCTAGAAAGATTTGTAGAGTATGAGCACAACGTATGTTATAAAGAAGCTATTGGTCGCAAGTAACAGAAGACCTACCTCAAGGCAGCTTAAAAGGAAGAGTGAAGGCATAGGGCGGGGGGGAGGTCACTGGGGAAAAGGGGTTAGTAGAAGGTCATTAGGCTGTTTCATGGTAGCCGAGAGCGTAGAGGCCGCCAGGCCTATGGACTGGAGCCCGGACTGGATCTGCGGGTAGGGCGCGTGGGAGGCCCTTCATGGTTTTGTGCCTTCTCCCCACAGTACTGAGTCATGCTTCTCTAGCTGCAGCAGAGGTCTCCGCACATATATCCATAGGACAGAAAAGGATGACCAAGAGTTCCTGAATTTTCCATGTTCCAGCCGAGGCCTTTCTAGCCTAGCCTGCAAAATTCCCAAGGGAGAAACAGAAGTTTCCCAGCGTGGCCAGGTGCTACCCTTGATCGACCAATTGTGGGAAGGTCGTAGGGTCTGGGGAAGGAACCTGATTCGCCCACGGGAGGTCTCCACAGCCTGAAAAAAGTGAGTTTTATTTTGCTTCCCGCTGGAATCCCTCTTTGTCCGTGACAACATACACGAGAGCAGAAAGGTCAGGGGTTTCGAGCCCGGCCAATCTGCACGTAGACCTCACTGTCCGATTACTAGTTGTTTTAACTCAAGACAAATAATGTAACTTCTCCAAAATTCGAATTTCTCACAATCACAAGAAATTCAGGTTGTCTGGAAGAGTGGGCCTCGGAGTGAGTCCTGGTACCATCGGCTTCAGCCATGACTGGAATTTGTTGTAAGTGCAGATCCTCACTCTTTCCCAGCCTGCATCAGAAACTCTGGGGGTGGAGCCCAGTGACCTCTGTTTGGACCAGCCCACCACCAGAAGCATGCTACAGTTTGAGAACTGCTCCAGGGTGCTGGAGGGACCCTCCAAGGGCCCTCACCAGTGGCCTACAAAGTCCTGGCTGAGGGCCCATTGGGACTGCCAACCCCCCGCAACCACCCTCCCCCACGGCTGTCTGTGCAGGGACACTGGGCGAGATGCCTCTGGAATCCAAAGTTCTTGGGACCCTAAGCCGTCTGCCATAGTTTTCCTGAGAAGTGGGGTTTCTCCACCCTGAGTCAAGGAAGGATCAAAAAGTAGAGGCTCAGTTGGTCAAGCGTCTGACTTTGGCTCGGGTCATGATCTTTCGGTTCATGGGCGAACTGCATCGGACTCTGTGCTCTCAAGGCAGGGTCTGCTCCAGATCCTCCGTCTCCCTCTCTCTCTCTGCCCCTCCCCCACTTGCTCTCTCTCTCTCAAAAATAAACATTAGGGGTAACTGGGTGGCTCAGTCACTTGAGCATCCGACTTTGGCTCAGGTCACGATCTCGCGGTTCGTGGGTTCAAGCCCCACGTTGGGCTCTGTGCTGACAGCTCAGAGCCTGGAGTTGCTTCAGATTCTCTGTCTCTCTGTCTCTCTGTCTCTCTCTCACCCTCCCCTGCTTGTGCCCTGTCTCTCTCTGTCTCCAAAACAAATAATAAACATCAAAAAATATTTTTTAATAAAAAAATAAAATAAACATAAAAAAAAAGTAGAGGTATTTGAAAGACTAGGGAACCGGGTACATCCTGGATGGGTGCTTGTTCGGATGCAGAAGACTATAGACCCATCTGATACTTTTCCAGGAAATTCTTGGGAAAAGATCTCTCTCTAACCAGCGCCGCCCGATGCCGAAGAGGCAGGGGAAGCCGAGGGAACGAGCAGAGCCCCTCTCACTGAAGGAGAGGCAAACCACACAGGCGGGAAGGGTAGGAGACAGCAAAATTACAATAGACAGGATGAGACTTCACGCATGGGCATGGCACCATATTGATTGCTGGAGGTGAATGGAAGTTCTGTGATCTGACCCATATGGCAGCGCAGCTTGACAAAGAGATACCCAAGAGCAAGGTTGAAGGCAATCGCTGGAAAAAAAAAACAATGACTGTTTGAGATGCTACTTGGAAAACACATACACATCACAGATGCTTAATAAGCAGCTGCCACTTACTGAGTGCCTGGATGAACGAGACTCTTAGTGAAGCAACTAAAGAAAAAAAAATGATGTCGTTAATTTTTCTGATAACCTTCTGAGGAGGTTATTATAATTCCTCTGGTACAGAGAAGGAAACTGAGGCTCAGAGGAGGTTAGTTAAGAGGCCAGAAGCCAGAGAGCAAGTCAGCAGAGCCAGGCTGAGCCGGGGCGGGGCGGGGGTGGGGGGTGGGGCATCCACTTCTTTGTGACCCCAGAGCCACGTTGTAACTGAGGCTTCTTCATGGTAGCTATTTTAATAATACGCTAATCCCTGAATCTGGGATATGACTCATTTCCTTCCGGGATGGAATCCCTGAGCGTTCCAGACTGCGGAACTGGAATAGAGAGATTACCTCTCGGCACTTTATTTGTCCACGTGGCTCCCCACGCAGGGGTCCTGCTCAGCAGAGTCACAGACCTGCTGTTTCAGAACCAGGAGGCCGCTTTGCTCAGCTGGCATTTACGTGCCCCCCCCTTAAAAATTCAAAGGCAAAGTCCAAGCGTAATTGGTAACTTTTGCTCCTCCGGGCGAAACTCCAGGGGAAGCCTAGGAGAGACCTTTGTAAATTGCAAAAGGCCAGGAGTCACTGGGCTCCACTCACAATGGCTGTGACAGTGGATCCCTGCAGGTGGGGAGCTGTGTGCTTACCGCGTCCCGCCTCCTCCCTGCAGGTAAAATCGGAGCCATTTATTGCCTCTGTCACTGCCTCGCACACACACCTGTTTATGAGCATGAATCACAGATTTCCAAATAACAAGGAGGACTGTTTTTTTTTAACACCCACCCCACGGCCCAGCGCCTTCCAGCCTCCCTTCCAGCTGCCCGTCAGGCGGATTCTGACCAGCCCAGCGGAGGTGCAGGGGTGGTGAAGCCATCAAGTCAGTCCCCAGGAGCTTCAACACTCACAGCAATTTGTAGTGCAATTACCAGCTGAACTTGGTCTAGGTCCCGGCCGGAGCCCTCGCTGAAGGGTGTGGTGTGAGAGCCCAGCAATTGGCCGTGGGTGAGAGCCTTGCAGGGGATTACTGGGCTGAGGCTCAGGTCCAGGAAAACTGAAGGGGCTGGAGAATGTACCAGAAAAGCTTACAGCCGCAAGACTGTGCTCGGGGTCAGTCCTTCTCCTTTTTCCGCCTCTAGAAATGCATCGCTATTAATTCCATTAAAACTAGGCGATGCGCAGGCCGACTGCCTTACAGAATAACCCTGAGAGCTTCTTGTTTGGGGGAGAGGCAAACATGTCAAATCGACAGAGGGACTTAGCCCTTAAGGAGTCAGATGGCTCTTGTACGCCCCTGCTCCCCCTGTTCAGAAAGCTATGTCACCTCCTGGGACTGTGCCCTGATAAGAGAGGTATGCTACCCTTCCCGGAGGAGGAAGGGCCAAAGTCTGGAGGCTCAGTAGAATTCTGAGTCCTCCCCCAACTTTAAGTCACTAATAAAAGATGAAGGAATGCTCATACTTCATCCTTGTCGTTGTGTATTTACTATAGATAAAGCGCTCTCTTAGGTATATTTCCTTTAATATTTATAGCTAACCTGGGTGTGGGCTTGGAAGCATCATTTGACGAAAGAACAATGGAAAACATCCAAGCATCTGGACCAGCGCAGTTATGGATGACACTGTCCAGGGCTTTATCCAATATGTTTATCAATAGAAAATGTTTCAGGTCAGATCTTTTTTTATTAAGTTTTTTTTTTTTTAATTTTAAATCCAGTGTAGTTAACACACAGTGTTCTATTAGTTTTGAGTGAATAATATACTGATTCAGCAGTCCTGTGCATTACTCAGTGCTCATCATAAGTGGACTCTTAATCCCTTTCGCCTAATTCCCCTACCCCCCCACCAACCTCCCCTCTGGTGACCATCAGTTTGTTCTCTGTGGTTAAGAGTCTGTTTGGGGCGCCTGGGACTGGGTGGCTCAGTCAGTGGAGCATCCAACTTTGGCTCGAGTCATGATATCACGGTTTGTGAGTTCGAGCCCTGCATCGGGGTCACCGTGGTCATTGTGGAGCCTATTTTGGATCGCTCTTTCTCTGTCCCTCCTCTACTCATGCTCTCTCTCTCTCTCTCAAAATTAAACATTAAAAAAAGAGTCTGTTTTTTAGTGTGTCTCTTTTTCCTTTGTTCATTTGTTTTGTTTCTTAAATCCCATGTGTGAGTGAAATCGTGTGGCTGAATTTTCATGGCTGAATAATATTCCATTGTGTATATATAATAATCCACTGTGTATGAATATTCTTTATCCATTCATCAGTCGATGGACACTTGGGCTCCTTCCCTATCTTGGCTATTGTAAGTGATGTTGCAATAAACATAGGGGTGCATGTATCCCTTTGAATTAATGTTTTTGTAATTTTGGGGTACTCAGTCAGTAGTGTGATTATTGAATGGCAGGGTAGTTGTATTTTTACCTTTTTTAAAGCTTCTTTATTTATTTTGAGAGAGAGAGAGAGAGCGAGAGAGCGAGCCAGGACGGGCAGAGAGAGAGGGAGAGACAGATAATCCCAAGCAGGCTTTGCACCATTAGCACAGAGCCTGACTCGGGGCTCGATCTCAAAAACCCTGAGGTCACGACCTGAGCCGAAATAAGAGTCAGATGCTTAACTGACTAAGCTACCGAGAGGCCCCTGTATTTTTAACTTTTTGAGGAACCTCCATACTGCTTTCCTCAGTGGCTGCACCAGTTTGCATTCCCATCAACAGAGCACGAGGGTTCCTTTTCCTCCACATCCTTGCCAACACCTGCCGTTTCCCGTGGTTTTGATTTTAGCCATCCTGACAGGTGTGAGATGACCTCTCATTGTAGTTCTGATTTGCACTTCCGGGATGATGAGTGATGTTGAGCATCTTTCCATGTGCTTGTTGGCCATCTATAGTTCTTCTTGGGTCAGATCTTTTAATAATTTATGCTCAGAAAAAAAAAAACACTACAAAAAGCATTTTTCCTTGGAGGCCAGAGTCTCTCCGTGGTTGCATAGCTCATCGGGTGTCCCTTTTCCATTAGGCTGCTGGGAAGCCCAGAAAAATAATCAGTGAGCAGTTATTGCAACTTTATTGGCACTGTGCCTAACACATTTGCTTTCTCCTTTCCTGCAGTTGCCTTCTCCCCTTCTACCTCTCCTCTTCACCTACAAAGATCACAGATTCTTTGGGAAACAGAGGCCAGCATGAATAATCAAGGAATGTAATGAATAAAATAAGGAGCAAACAAACAAAAATGTAAGTGGCAGAGACTGGCCTCAAAGGCGGATCTCCCAATGCCAAAAGCTGCAATTTTCCACCTCATCACACCGCCCTTTCTGGCAGTTCTGGTGTGTTTTTGCCAGAGGATCCCCCAGGAATAGATGTGTTCTGGTTCCTGGGGTGCGGAGGGGTGCACAGTGTTGTCACCTGGATGGGGAGAACGGGTGCTGAGGACAGAGATCTGACCCCACAAGGGCCAAGCCCCTGCGTAAATGTGACTCGTGTGTTTCTCCCCCAAACAAGCAGCTTTTGGGTTATTTTGCAAGCCAGTCAGCCTGTGCATCTCCTAGTTTTAGGAATTAATAGCAACATGGAGCCCCTGGGTGGCTGGGTCAGTTAAGCATCTGACTTTGGCTCAGGTCAGGATCTCAGGGCTTGCGAGTTCGAGCCCTGCATCGGGCTCTGCTCTAACAGTGCAGAACCTGATTGGGATCCTCTCTCTCTCCCTCTTTCTCTACCCCTCTCCCACTTATGTTCTCTCCATCTTTCAAAATAAGTAAATAAACTTAAAAAGGAGGAATTAGCAGCAATATGTTTTTAAAGGCTGAAACAGGAGTGAGAGTGGCCTCGAGCCCTTGGGCCACCGTGGCCCCACCCCTGTGCCCTCACCCACCTGGACAGCAGGGAGTCCGTCCTTATCAGAGCAGAGTGGTCTGGAAGTTGCTGGCCACCTGCCACTGACTGTCTTTTCCTCAGGAGCAACCCAGCCGTCTTTCCTTGAGGGGGGAAATCTAATTACAAGGAATTTACAAACATATTTGGAAAGAAAGGTCAGGCAGTCCTTTCTCAATTAGATAGAAGTTGGTTTTAATCACCTCCCTGGCAACATGTCCCCTCGGGAGGCAGGCGCTGGTGCAAATGAAGACCGGAGCAGAGAATTAGAGCGTGTGTGTAGGAGTGTGTGCGCATCTGTGTCTGTGTGCGTTAAGTGTGTGTGTGTGTGTGTGTGTGTGCGTGTGAATTGCATGAGTGAGCATGCGAGTGTGCGTGAGCTTGTATACGTGAGTGTGTGTTGGAGGGAGTTTTTTAAGTGAGTGTGTAGGTGAGTGTGTGTGCACGTGTAAGTGTGTGCATTCTGCATGGGGGGTTGCTGGAGTCTTTTTTTTTTTAATGTTTATTTATTTATTTATTTTTGAGAGTGACAGAGCAAGCAGGAGAGGGACAGAGAGAGAGGGGGACAAAGGATCTGAAGTGGGTTCTGCGCTGACAGCAGAGAGCTGGATGGGGGGCTCCAAGTCCCAAACTGTGAGATCGCGACCTGAGCTGAAGTGAGACGCTTCACCGACTGAGCCACCCAGGCGCCCCACTGGAGTCTCTCTCCTTGCGTGACAGGGAGTCACGGGGGAAGGAGAATGAGACCGGAATGGTAGCTTGCCTGACCTTTCCCTGAACTGACAGAAAGGGTGGACTAAAGCGATTGGCCTCAGTGACGATGCCTCCCAGTCTCCCCCACACACCTAACAGTCCTTGAATAAATAAGGAAAGGCAGACAGGCACAATTCCCTAGAAAATAAGCTCATCACATAATCTTCCCATTAGCTTCCCACACGGGCTCCACAGCTCGACTGGCGTGTGAAATGGCCCACACGAGGTTCCCGGTGAGTCCCGGACCCCCCCCCACCCCCCAGCCTCTCTCAATTTCACAGGTGGGTTCTGGGGCCCAAGGAACCTTGGGGGCAGCAAGCCTGATGATGTCATCATAGCCATTACAGTGCAGAGAGGGGTGTTGGTTCCCCCATGTTCCGAGGGCACAGAAGAATCAAGGGCAGAGCTGGGGCCAGAGTTCCCGATGCACACGAGAACGTGATTTAGCCTGGTTTCCTCAGAGACGCCGCCTATCTTGTCCTTTCTTCATGTCCATCTCTCCCTTGCCATCCCTTCCTCTGCTGTCTAGCTTGTGGCTGGATTATTTATGGGTCAGTGTGAGTGGTCTCCTTTTCCCCCTTATTCCATAAATCACTGCCCCACCGCTTAATCAAACTTACAATTGCCCTGAGTATATTACTCTGATGTTCAGGGATATTCAGGGTCTCCCCACTACCTACAAAATAAAATCCAAGATATATAATTGGCATCCAAGATCCATTCCTGTCTAATATCTATCTTTCTTATTTCCTATGCACTTGGATCAAAACTGGCTTACTAATCGCATTAAGAATATACTTTATTCAGTCTTTCATTCAACAAATATATATAGACTACTTTCCACGTCCCAGTGTGCCAGCCCCCTAATAACATAAGAAGTTCTTATAACATAATGACATAGACGCCATAAGAACCTACCGTGTGCCAGGTACACTTCTAAATTCCCTACGAAATAATCGCTCTACAGGGCTTCTGCATGTACAACTTCGGGGGGCACCACATGCACGGTGGATGCAAATATGATGATGCCTTTTGGATTTTGCAACCCATCCACTCGGCACGTACTTTCCACCACAACCTTAAAAGAGATGTGATTCTATTTAACCCATTTTATTCCCGAAGGAACGTTAACGGTCGCATTAACAGATAGGTCCATTATAGGGTAAGTTTCAGTGTGGGCACTGAAACCTGTTTGATGGCTTGGAATCAGAACCCACATGCCTGACCTTTATACTACACCACCCTTCCAAATGCGCATCGTCTCGTGAAACACTCACCACCATGCAATGAGGCTGTTGCCAGCATCACCAATTTATGGGTGCAAAAAATACGGGCTTCAGAAGAGTTAAACGATTTGTCAGGTGGTTAGTAAATTTCCCATCAAGATTTGAAGCCAGGTTACATCAGGTTCTCTAAAGCCAAGTGACAATGTTTCTAATTCCAATTACTGTTCCTTCTGGCAAGAACCTTAAGTTTGCATCGCGGAGGACAGGGAATATGACTTTGCCATTGTCCAGCACTGATGTCCCTTCTCTCTGGAACTCTGTTTCCTCAGTGGCAATATAAAGGGATTCGACCATATCAGTAGTTCTCAGTCTAGGGCGCACATGGGGAGAAACTGAAGAGTTTTAAAAAAATACACCCATCTGTGATTTTTTCCTAGATGTTGATTTAGTTGATGTGGGAATGGGCTCAGGCAGCAATGTTTTTCTACAGGGCCGAGGTTGAGACTACCGGATGCTCCACAATCACCACCTTGGGAGACTGGCTTCTGTTGCCTCTCTCATTTCAATGGCTTTCTTTTCTGTTCAAGTCAACGCGTGGCCGTCCACTTGAAAGGCGTCGTTCTGGGGAGCTAAGTTAGGCAAGCTAGGCTAGGTTGTGCGGCAACGCCAGACGACCCTGAAATCTATCCTAGGTTGTTTTTCTCACTCATCGTAGCTCAGCCCACACTCTGGGTCCATATTTCCTCGGCTCCTAGGCTCAGGCCAACACAACAGCATCTGTCCAGAAGGACGCCAACAGGTGGAAAGAAAAGACGACACACAGTACTTGTCCTTCAAAGGGACACTCGTTGCTTCTACTTATAGCTCATTGCCTAAACAAGTCACAGGGCCAAGCCCAAGGTCAATGGCGTCTGGAAGCATAACCTACCCTCAGAGAGGGCAAATGGTATTTTTGTGCAATAATGCAGCTACTATAGGTAGTTTGTTTTCCAGCCCAGCCCACGACCCTCATGAGGACCTTCCTGACCCTTCATGGGCTTTGCTCACTCCCTACTTTGAATCTCTACAGCACTTGGCGAACCTCTTTTTTCATCACATAGTAATCTGTGTGCTAGTTTTATGCCCTACACAATGTAATAATTTTTTTTTTAATGCAGGAGCTATATTTCGTCATCTTTAAGATCTTTATGCACTGGAAGTATTCATGGGGGCATCAGTAAGTCTAAAGAAGCACTTTGAAAATTAATGTGGCCATTTATTTGCCTGGTTGGAAATCTTTTTTTTTTTTTTTTTTAAAAAAAATTTTTTTAACGTTTATTTATTTTTGAGACAGAGAGAGACAGAGCATGAACGGGGGAGGGTCAGAGAGAGAGGGAGACACAGAATCTGAAACAGGCTCCAGGCTCTGAGCCATCAGCACAGAGCCTGATGCGGGGCTTGAACTCACGAACCGCGAGATCGTGACCTGAGCCGAAGTCGGACGCTTAACCGACTGAGCCACCCAGGTGCCCCTTCCTGGTTGGAAGTCTTATTGATACATCTGCATTGCTGAATTTATTTCTTTTCAATGAATATTTATTGGATACTTACAACGGCAGAGTAGGAGTCCGGTGTAATCGATAGGAGAATCTTTGGATTTGGAAGCAGCAGATTTAGGATTAAATCCTGACTCAGTCGGGGCGCCTGGGTGGCTCAGTCGGTTAAGTGTCCGACTGTTGATTTTGGCTCAAGCCACGATCTCAAGGTTTGTGAGTTCGAGCCCCATGTTGCGCTCCGTGCGGGACTCTGTGCTGAAAGTATGGAGCCTGCTTGGGATATTTTCTCACCTTCTCTCTCTGCCCCTCCCCCACTCTTGCTGTGTCTGGCTTTCTCAAAATAAATAAAACTTACAAAAAAGAAAAAAAAAAAACACCTAAATCCTGGGGCACATGGGTGGCTCAGTCAGTTAAGCGTCCGACTTCGGCTTAGGTCAGGATCTCCCAGTCTGTGAGTTCAAGCCCCATATGGGGCTCTGTGCTGACAACTCAGAACCTGGAGCCTACTTCAGATTCTGGGTCTCCCTCTTGCTCTGCCCTTTCTTTGCTTGCTCTCTTCTCTCTCTCAAAACAAACAAACAAACAAACAAACAAACATTTAAAAAAAAAAAAAACCTAAATCCTGACTCAGTCACTTACAAGCTTTGCTCTGGAACAAGTTACTTCACCCCTCTGAGCCACATTTTCCTACCTATAAAGTAGATTTTCACAATTTCATAAGGCTTCTGTAATGGTCAAAGGAGGTAATGTATATACCTATAGTATTACGGGTACGCAAAGTGATCAGCTATTTTTTTCAAAGTAACAAGTTATTATTTTCATAGTCAAATTTTTCTATACAAATGCTGATTTTTTTTTCTGTTTTAACTCAAACAACATTTCCTTCTCCTTCTCCTTCGCCTTCTCTCACAGCCATGGAAAGGGGAAAACTACGTTTAATTTTAATCTCCTGAGTCCCAGCGTGGCCTAGCATTACCCTTTTCTGTAGGATCTCCAGGAAGACGCAATGACCACGTGCCTTTCTGCTTTTGAGTTTTTCCTCACATGCGCCAGCCAGAGATACTGCAGAGAAGTAGCCACTCCACTCTCATCGAGGCCGGCCCCGCCTCTTCCCTTCCTGCTGTAGCTCGATTAGCCCATCTAAATTCTAGATGGCACCGACGTGTTGACACTGAATGAGTGTGTGTTTGGAGTCTAATGCTCCCGGCTTCTGTCTTGGTAACTTCCCACATCCTGCCAATGGCAGAGGACTGAAGAGTGCCATCAGCCTCTAGCATAGTATAAAATGAAGGTCAATCAGGAGCACAAAGTTCCCAGTGTGTGACTGAAGTTACCTCACACGTGATAAGTGCTGAAAATCCCTTTGCTGTGGTTCTAAGTAGCAAGTTCACGGAGCGCCTGGGTGGCTCAGTCGGTTGAGCGACTGACTTCGGCTCGGGTCATGATCTCGCGGTGTGTGAGTCCGAGCCCCGCGTGGGGCTCTGTGCTGACAGCTCAGAGCTTGGAGCCTGCTCCGGATTCTGCGTCTCCCGCTCGCTCTCTGCCCCTCCCCCACTCGTGCTCTGTCTATCAAAACTAATTGGATGTAAAAAAAATTTTTTTTAAATTGTTCTCATTGGAGGTTCTTGATTGTCTAGAAGCCTCCTGACTCTGCTTACAAGACATGGTCAAAGAACAGTGGGAATGGAATATACAATAGCAGAATTAGTTCAAATATTTGAGCATCAGGATCATTGTTTTGCATTTGTTACACCTTGTTGCTGCTAATGATCGTCAACCCGGGCCACAAACCAGAGGCATTGAAGGAGCTTTTTTTATGCCCAGATTCCCAGGCCACTGGCTATATCTCTGAACCGGATAGAAATCCAGGTATCATTATTAAAACAAAACAAAACAAAAACATTCCATTGTTTGATTCTAATCAAAAGCATAGCAAACATTGAGAAACACAGACGGTGATAACTACCAGTGATGATTAGTAAACATCAGTTTCCAAGGTCACTTAGTAAAACCACAGACTGGAGTTCAATCCATCCTGATCTCACAGCGTGCAGATGTAACCTCTACGTTTGACAAAAGCAGGTGCAAGAGTGCAGAGGAATCCTATGGGACGTGGAGGGGCCCCGTGTGTGTTGTTTCGATTTGGTGGGATAAAGAAACGGGCCAGAAATCAACATTTAAAATTTTTTCATGTTTTACTCTTTTTTGAGAGAGAGAGAGAGGGAACAGGGGTGGGGCAGAGACAGAGAGGGAGAGAGAATCCTAAGTAGGCTCTGAGCATCAGTGCAGAGCCCGATGCAGGGCTTGAACTCACAAACCATGAGATCATGACCTGAGCTGAAATCAAGAGTCTGTGGCTTAACTACTTAACTGAATGAGCCATCCCGATGCCCCTCAGAAATCAACATTTGAAAGAGCCCTCCCTCCAACCAGGCGATTCTGATGCAAATGATCTGAGGACTGTGTTGAGACAACTGGTCTACCTCCCCTAATTGAAAGAAAGAAAGCAATGCCCTTTCTCCTAAGCACTTGGCCTACTTGTCAGCTTATCTAGCCAATTAGACCATTTCCTTGGATACATCATAGATCCCATTTTTTTGTTTCTCCTTGCTGATGGTTTTTCTTTTCTTTTGAAGGCAGGAAACCAAATTATAGATCTGTTCAGTCGAGTCTAGAATTCTAGAGTCAAACCTTTTCTCGTGAACTTCTGAGCTCTGGACTAGGTCCACTCACCTTGCTTCTCCTTCCTCCATCTTTAGTCTGATCTGCATCATCTGGCCCATCGCACTGGTTCTAGCCAAGAAGACAGGAACAGCCACAGGACATGGTGAGCACACAAAGGAAATCTCCACTTCTGCTTGTCTTTGGGTAAATGGAATTCTCTCCCAGCCAGTTCAGACTCTCAAGTCTGTTTCCCGGGAGAGAGGGTTTCTGTTCACAATTGTCCTTCCCAGATCTGCTTCCTGTCACCTGCCCAATGTCATTTTCTAGCACATTGCTCCCGTTCGCTACGATGTCTGCCCTGGCTTCCTTTCTGTACATATTACACGACATCTAAAGAGTGAAGACCTTCCCATGTGCCAAGTGATCATTGTCCTTTAAGTGAGAAATGGTATCGGGTAGTTGAAGGTCTTGGGTTTTCAAGCATACGATGGCTGTCCCTGACCATGGTGTGTCTGCCCAGGAGGGAATCTAAGCTTTGCCATGCAGTCCCCATGGCAAGTTAGATAAGCTACCTAGACTTTTCGGGTCTCAATTTTTTCACACACAAAGTGGCGATAAAGGTAGGGCAGTTACAAACATCAAATGATGTTTATATATCGGGGCACCTGAGTGGCTTAGTTGGTTAAACATCCAACTTTGGCTCAGGTCATGATCTCACGGCTCATAAGTTTGGGCCCCACGTCGGGCTCTGTGTTGACAGCTCAGAGCTTGGAGCCTGCTTCAGATTCTGTCTCCTGTCTCTCCCCTGTTCACGTACTCTCTCTCTCTCTCTCTCTCTCTCACATATAAATAAAAACGCTAAAAATAACTAATAAAATAAATGATAACATAGGTAAGCGTTAGCTGTTATAACTATATTTGAAGCCAGGGAGACTTGGATTGAAATTCTGCCATGTGCTTGAAGTTAACCTCAAGAAGTCTCTGATTCCTGGTCTATAAAGTAAACGTAACCTCGTTTACCTCCTGGGGTATGATGAAGAGAAAGCACATGGGCTGATGTTTCGAAAACTCCCAGAATGTTACCGGCACATAGGAAATGCTCCATAAAAGCTAGTCATTGTCCTGAGCTGCGCTTCCAAAGGCCTGTCCAAGGAGCCTGTGTTGCTGACCAATCCAGGGCGCATTGCCTCCTAGAACCCTGGTCGCCGGACCTACCCAGAGGGGCCAGTGCAGAGAAGGTGGCTCAGCAGAAGGAGGTCCTGCAGCATCTTGGTCCCAGAGAAACTTGCATATGCCAGAGTCACATTATAGGCGGGCTTTTCTTTTCTTTAAAAAAAATTTTTTTAAGTTTAGTTTTAGTTATTTTGAGAGAGAGAGAGAGAGAGAGAGAGAGAGCCAGCGGGGAAGGGGTAGAGAGAGAGGGAGGGAGAGAATCCCAAGCAGGCTCCTGATATGGGGCTCGAACCCATGAACCATGAGAGCCAAAATCAAGAGTCGGATGGTTAACTGATTGAGCCACCCAGGTGCCCCAACGCAGGTTTTCCTTTTAAAACCAGAAAACTACACACAACATCTCTCAGGAAAACGACTTCTGTGTCTGTCTTTCTCCTATCAATATTCCCTCCAAGGTTGCAAATGCATGACGTCTGTGTCATTGTCACCTCCGATCGTTCTTTCTGGCTGAGTCTCTTGACTGTGGCCTCAGGATCCTTCTTAACATGGCACTCCATGACACATTACCGGTTAATCGTGTTTGCATGCAACGGGGCAACCCAGTTCCTCTCTCTGCCAGAAGAGATCCCTGAACTGAGCTCGGACTTCGATCGATTGCATATCTTGCCCTGAACCTCCCGTCTCAGAGCCATGACAGTTGGCCTATTGTTGGAGTCACCCACTTGTCACATCTGTGGTCATTTGATCACAGTGCCTATTAACTTCAAATTGGCAAAATGGCTCAGTCGGCCCAAGTGAACCAGAGGTATATTCCCCCCTTTATTTTCTTCAAAACTTCTAAGAACAGCAACACACACACACACACACACACACACAATTTTTTTTTTTTTAAATTAAAAGAGAAGGAATCCCTGGAGCCTTTCATCCCCATTTACTTCACTGTTGGGGTGTAATCTGAGGAGACGCACTAAAAATGTCAGAAGTGAACAGCTTGGAAGGAGTGTTTCAATCCCCCAGGCATGAGACCAACTCTCCAGGAAAGTCATCTCGCAAATATTTGGACTTGACCGCATTGCTTTAACCCCTCAAGTGAGCAGTGGGGGCTCGTAACCTTGCCTGCTGGCTGCAAAACGGCCCACCGAGGTGCAGTGAGAAGAAAGTCCCCTTTTCCGGTTCCACGGCCCGAGGCCGGGGGCCCTCATGGCGGACACACCTCTACTTCCTGTTTGTGCCATTTCTGGGTGCGGGGCACGCAGGTCTTCAAACCGTTCCTCGGACTGGGCAGGGCTGATTCAGGGGACCCAGTTCCTGCTGACCGAGGATCTCCTGTGCCATGCCAGCAAATGTGTCCCCTTCCCTTTGACAGGGGAGGCTGAGTGTTCTGTAAGACTGATGCCCCCGGGGAGCAACGTGTCATCTTTTGTTGCCGCCCCCTGCTGTCCCCGTCGTTTCAACCCAACTGAGAATTCCTTGTCACGTCCTGTTCTGGGCCGTTGTCCGGTGCTCCTCACCCGCCAGCTGTGGCCCAGCTGCTACGTTTCCCATCAGGGGGGGCGTCACGCACCTGGTGTGTGAGCTGATCTCCCCCTTACCCCTGGCGCTAGAAATGTAAGCAAATGTGGCTATTATCCCTAGAAAGCTTTCAGACTAATATAATTCAAAACAACACCCACCATATGCGTGGTGTCAGTGTCACCAAGAAGAGTTAGTTCAGTCTTGTCTGCGGGGGCAAATGAGGGCCCATCTTGGTGGATACCGGAGTTTGTTTTTACGGGAACTGTGTGATGACTGTTGCCCTTTTCTTGTTTCATTCATTCACAGCCAGCATGTCAACCTCAGGAGAATTTATTTACTTCCCTGGTGTTTTGCCTTCCTTGGAATGTAAACGTTCCACAACCACACTGAAGGCAGGATGAACAGTTGAAAGCTGACAAAACGCAAGACGTCACCTGAGCCCTGGGTTATTTAGGTCTCGAAGGTGCGTATTACAATCCGTTGCGGCTTTTTCCCTTTCGTCGACCTCGGCTAAACTCCTGGGAAAAATCTAGCTGGATTCCGATCCTGCTGGATTCACATGAACAGGACTGGGCTTCTCCCAAAGGGATCTCTTGCTGGTAAGCTAAGAATTATTTATGTCATATGAATTCCTAAACATATTTCCAACATTGATTTCAATATATGCCACACTCTGAGGCGGTGTCCAGGTATGACTGATAGTTACGCGAAGGCTAACACCTTGTAGGCTTGCCGTATTGTGTACATTTCCCATTGCTGATGGAACAGGTCGCCACAATTTTAGCGGCTTACAAAGAGCCAATTGATTATCTTACAGCTCTGGAGGTCAGAAATTCACAGCGTGTCTCACTGGGCTAAAATGAAGGTGTCAGCAGGGATCTGTTCCTTCTAGAAGCTCTAGGGGAGAATTCGTTCTCTTGACTCATCCAGCTTTAAGAAGCTGCCCACATTCGTTGACTCACAGTCTCATTCCTTGATCTCTGAAGCCAGCAATGTTGGGCCCAGTCCTTTGTAAACTGGTGTTTAACTGGTCTTTAACTCCCTGGTCTTCCATCTGATTCCCTTTTAAGGACACTTGTGATTATATTTGTCCTATTTGGATAACCCAGCACAATATCTCTAAACTAAGCTCATATGAGTAGCAATCTTACTTCCATCTTCAAACTTAAATCCTCTCTGTCATGTAAGAGAACATATTCAGAGGCTCTGGGCGTTGGATGCGGGCAAGGTTGGGGGGACAATTATCTGCCTACCATATGCATTGATAGGCATCAGAGGTTTTAAGACAACTAGCTGGGGACGAAAAAAAAAAAAACCACAATACTTGAGTGAAATTCAGCAAAGACTGAGGATTGGGGCTTGAAGTAGATTAAAACAATAAATAAGAAATCAATGTTTTGAGTGTTCTTTGAAGTCTCAGTTCTCCGCGTGAGAATTGTGTGTTGAACATTTACGAACAAGAACTTACTCGTTACCAGACACTGTTGAATCTGTGTGTGTTGAAACATAAATGAGAAAGTCCCTGTCTGTCCTCGGGGACGCTATAACCGGGAGGAAAGGATCAGTATGTCAGCAACGTCTACAGGGTGGGAGATACTGACTGCTGTGGTCCACACCAAGCACTGTTTCATCCTGGAAATGGCACTTGGAAAGCCTCGCAAGGGTGGCACGTGTGGGGCTGAATATTTGTCATTGAATGAATGAATGAATGAATAAACAAACAAATGAATGGATGGGCTTTCATGTTGAGGAGGTTCTAAGAGTAAAGATTAGGCACAGGGAGATTCAGGTTTTGGGGGCCCTGAAAATATACCATCTGGGGGGCTCTTCTTTTTTCTAATATTTTTTAATCTTCATTTTTCAGAGAAAGAAAGAGAGAGAGACAGACAGAAAGACAGAGTTCAAGTGGGGGAGGGGCAGAGAGAGAGGGAGACACAGAATCGAAAGCAGGCTCCAGGCTCCGAGCCGTCAGCACAGAGCCCGAGAACTGGATGCCCGATGTGGGGCTCGAACCCACGAACTGTGAGATCATGGCCTGAGCTGAAGCAAGACACTTAACTGACTGAGCCACCCAGGCACCCCAATTTGAGGGGGGGGGCGCTCTTCTTGAGAAGAAGAAGAAGGAGGGGCACGTGGGTGGCTCAGTCCGTTAAGCATCTGACTTTGGCTCAGGTCACGATCTCGCGGTTCGTGAACGCAAGCCCCACTTCAGGTGAGCCCACTTCTCTCTCTCTCTGCCCTTTCTTACTTGTGCCCTCTCTCTCAATAAAGAAGAAGAAGACGACGACGGAGAAGAAGGAGAAGAAGGAAAAAATCATGAATGCAAAATTAAGTCAAAAGTAAATATTTATTTAGGAAAAGAAAATGTTCCCCCCAAATGGCAAATACTACAAGCATCACAAAATCTGCAGTTATAATATAATATAATATATTAATTAGCTGCCTAACCCAACTCTCTAATGCCTTCTCTCTTCACTTTTGGCTACACACGCTTTTGTCACTTATTCATGTGACAATAGTTTTGCTGTATTACTTTATTTTTTTTTTAATGTTTATTTATTTTTGAGACAGAGAGAGACAGAGCATGAACAAGGGAGGGGCAGAGAGAGAGGGAGACACAGAATCGGAAGCAGGCTCCAGGCTCCGAGCCATCAGCCCAGAGCCCGACACGGGGCTCGAACTCACGGACCGTGAGATCGTGACCTGAGCTGAAGTCGGACGCTTAACCGACTGAGCCACCCAGGAGCCCCTGCTGTATTACTTTAATAAAGGTACTTGAAAGAAAACTCCTATTTTCTTTTACATGGGTGATCTCTTCTTCTTCTTCTTCTTCTTCTTCTTGAGAATTAAGATGTCAAAAACACGTGATTCGCTATACAGATGCATTTTTTGTTTGTAGTGTTACTACAGGATTGAATACTCTACCTGAGGAATTTTGTTAAATTCTATTTTGTGTAACTCCCATAAAAAATAAAGAAGTATGTTTATGATTGTATACCCTCCATTATGACATGCATTTCTGGTAATAGGGGCTCTCCCAATTCTGATGGGGCATTAGAAAGAAACAAATTTTCCACTTAGAGTTTTATACATTTTTAATTTTTTAAATGTTTATTTTTGAGACAGAGAGAGATGGAGACAGAGACAGAAAAAGAGCACAAACAGGAGAGGGGCAGAGAGAGGGAGACACAGAACTCAAAGCAGGCTTCAGGCTGTCCGCACAGAACGTGACGCAGGCTTGAACTCACGAACTGCGAGATCATTACCCAAGCTGAAGTCGGACGCTTAGCTGATGAAGCCACCCGGGGCCCCTGGTTTTATGCATTTTGGAATGAGTTTTCCTAGAGTAACTTCTAGCTCTGTGTATTTCACACCTTGTGTCTCCGACATGACCCATATGCCACCAGGCCCCAGGGTACCGGCTATCATTCCCACACAGCCTCTGTTACAGCGACAGGAAAAACTCGGGAGCTGTTCCTATGCTAAGATAGCTAGAAAGCATTTATCTATGCACAGTATTGGCTACCAACTACATAAATACCCTCCATTAATCCCCAACTACAAGTATTCCCAGCTCAAATATTCCTTAGCAAGATCCCTCAACTGCCCCTGGCTACTCTAATGCCACTCAATACAAGTAGAAATGTAACGGAAAAGACACCAAAATGGACAGCTGTTGTCTGTTGTTCTGTAACAAATCACCCCCCAAACTTAGTAGCTTGAAACCAAAGTCATCATTTATTATGTCTCCGTTTCTGTGGGTCAGGAATTCAGACGGTACAGCAGGGCCTCTGCTCCATGATGTCAGGGCCTCTGCTTCCGGGGAGCTAAAACGATCTGAGGGCTTGACTGGGACTGATCAATCAATTCCTATGTGAGCAATCTTGTGCTAACACGTTGGTTTCCCTCTACATGGGTCTCCACACAGGGCTGCCTGGATGTTTAATATGGCGGCTTGTTTCCTCCCGGGTGAGCAATCCAAGAGAGCGAGATGGAAATGGCAATATCTTTTATGATTTGCACTAAGAAGTTATATGTTCCCTTATGGTCGCAAAGGTAGCCTCTTATTCACATGACAAGGAGAACGCAGTGGCTTAATACCAGGAGATGAGAATCGTCTACGTTATGGACTGAATGTCTGTGTCCTTCTAAATTCTTGTGCTGAAGCTCTAACCACCAACGTGATGGTATTTTGAGGTGGGACCTTTGGGAAGTAATAAGGTTTCTATGACATCAGGACAGAAGGTCGCATGATGGCATTGGTATCCTTAGAAGACGTAGAGAGACTAGAGTCTCTCCCCCACGTGAGAAGGTGGCTGTCTGCAAACCCACAAGAGGGCTCTCACCAGAAACTGAATCTAGCTGGCAACTTATTCCTGGATTTCCCAGCTTCCAGAGCTGCAAGAGACAAATGTCTGTGTGTAAGTCACCCTGTCTACGGTGTTTTGTTATAGAAACCTGAGCTGACTAAGATGGTCGGAAACCATCTTGGAAGCTTGCAGCACAAGCGATGTGAGTCTTAAAACAAACAAACAAACCCCAAAACAGCAACAACAAAAAAACAAACCACAAAATTAAATTTTCTCATGTTGGCATATTCAAACAGTTATACGACAATGTGGCCAAATCATTAGGGTGTCTCTCAGAGCCTTGGAAAAGGGAAATAAGAGAAAACTTAAGCAAAATGTTTGTTTCTTTTCTAAAAGGTAGACTTCTTTCTGTGATTTATATTAACTCCCACAAAAGTCTTCATTCCTTGAGCAGAGTTTCTCACATACAGCAAACTCTATTTTTATTTCTACCATAAGCCTGAGACACAGGAAAGTTCAGGGTTAATACTAACCACGGGGTTCCCAACATTCGTCTACGTCACCGGAGTCAATTTTAAAGGAATACCATGAGCAACCTAAAAGGGGAAAAGAAGTCAGGGGATAGGGACCTAGAGCCTGAGACTGGGTGAGTAGAGGTCTAAAAGAGCATTCTCCTGTGGTCGTTTTGGGACTGTGAACCTCGGGTCTTATTTTGAACATTATGACACGTGCCCCTAACCTCCCCTGAGAATCTATCCTCCTGTTTTTCCTTTTAGAGTAGAAGCTTCCCCTACAAAGTGCATGACACTTTTATCAGGGAATTTGGCTTTCCGGCTATGGATGCTACATTTCACGGACTCTCTTGCAGCTAGGTGTGTGATTGAGTTCTTGCCAATGGAATATAAGTGGGAGTGATGTGTATAATTTCGTGTCATTTCCTCTGCAGGGTATGGCTAGTTCTCCACTGCCTCTCTTTCTCCCTTCCTTTTGGTGAAGGAGTGGAAAGAGCCAGGAAATGTTAGATCCTAGCATGGAAGCCACGTGTTGAGGATAAAAGAAATACCAACCCCATCACTCTATATAGGTCACTCCCCTCTGGACCCTTTTGAGAGAGTAGGAGATAAAAATGAGTTTCTGTTTTATTTAATCCATGGAAGTTTGGTGTCTCTTAGTTATACCTCCTTAAATTGACCCTTCAAATAGTAAAATTACCAGTTAAAGACTCATGTCCCTTCGGACAAACATTTTTTTTTTCCTCCAACAATGAATTAGTCGTTGCCCAGACGCTTGATGGAAAATGAGTCAAAACCCAGGTTAGAATAATCCAGGCATCTCCTCTGTGTTTCCATGCTCTTGCCTGACCTTGGTGGTCTTTACTTCCAGAATTAGTCTTTTTTTTTTTTTTCCCCCAGCAACGTCCTTTGAATGTGAAGAAACTATACACGTGATTATTTCATCCCTGTTGTCTCGTCTTTGCAAAGATGATTGGGTGCTTTGCCTGTAAAATTCTCATGGTGGAGATTTTTGCTATTTTTTTTTCCTACTCACCTGCTCTTTTTTCCCCCTCTATGTGTTATTTCAAATCTTGTAGTGGGAGGAGGAAACCTGTCAGCAGGTGTGGGTGACAAGAGTGAGGTGAGAACTGGATGTACGGTCTGAGGTTACAGGAAATGGTTGTTTATGTAGCCCCATTGGTACTCAGGGGATTACAAGATGAAGCGTTAAATTCAAAAGTTCTGACTCACAATTCCCTCGAGCAAAGGACTTCAGAAAACACAGGTGTGCGGTCTACTGAGCTGGTGGTTTCCTTTACCGTTTACTTCTGAAGAAAGAAACTCTGACATTCTACCCCAAGGGTTGCAGCGTTTTACCTCCCAGAGAGACCCCTGGGGTGATGTGTATTTTAGTAACCTTAGACATGAACTTGTATTTAGACAGGGTTCACTTTTGGTGATATCACCCACTCCCAGTTTTCCTTCAACTTCACTGGATGGTGCCTCCTGGACTTTACCTCTGGCTCTTTTGTTTGTTTGTTTGTTTGTCTGATGACTGCTCCTGAATCAGCCTCGAACCTCTTTCTCTTAATTATAAACCGGCCCCATGTCTACATACCATCTATGTTCCAATGACTCCCAAATGTCCACCCCTGATCTCTCCCTGGAACCCCAGACTTCTACATTCCAAGGGCTTACAAGGCAAACTGCTTGTCTAACGCACATCTAGAACTTCACGTGGCAAAATACAGAGGAAAGCAAACACACACACACACACACACACACACACACACACATCAACCCTCTCAATTTTGCTTGCCTTTTCCCCAAACCTGCTCCTCATCCAATATAGGAGTCGAAGAACTTTTAGCGCAGGTAATGCTGTAAAAACCCCATAATGGCTCAAACACAATAGAAGTGTATGATTTCTCACTCATTTGGGGTTAACAATAGGTGTTCCTAATCCGCAGGGGCTCTTCTCCAGGCTGTGCTTCGGGAACCTGAGTCCCGTATCTTCTTGTTCTACCATCTTGAATATATATATTTTTTCTGGCGTTGCCATTGCCTACCCACTGCAAGGAAGCAGGAGACAGAACAGCATGGAAAAGTCTGCGTGGGGAATCTCTATGGACAGCCCCAGGTGTGACACATACCGCGTCTACTTACGTTTTATGGCTAAATATCACTCCAAACTGCAAGGAAGCCGAGAAATGAAAACTATTTTGCCTCCTAATACTTTCACCATTGTAGCCCGAACATACCCTTCTTCCTGGTCCTGTCCCACAAAACACAGTCCAAAGTCCAGCATCTCCAGCTGTTGTGCAAAACCCTCGATCAAGTGTGGGTGAGACCCGTCAACCAGACTTCCGGTCAGATGGCACGTCCGACCCTGGAAGGCCCATCATCTCTTAATTCTCTATGTACGTGATGGTCCCTGCTTGCAAAGGGCCAGTTCTTGCCTGAGCTCACCTCTTCTTGTAGTACCCTAGCAAAGGCAGCCATAATAGCTAACACATAACACTTTTAAGTTCGTCCAGCCGATGGGTGAGCCCAGAGCTCCACCTCAGTGCCTGCCCATTAGGCAATGTCATTTACTACTTTGTTTTTTCTTATGACAACACTCCCTTCTGGAATTATTTCCATACAGTAGCAAACACACTAAAAAAAGTCAGGCATTTTGAAGGTCCTATTTCTCTTTGTACCCTTCATCATTGTTTCCTTCATGAGCTCCATACTTTCCCTGGTTAGAACTCGTCGGTGGATTCCTATTGGATTTTAAATGGAGTCTAAACCCTGGACCACGGACTCTAAGGCTTTGTGTCATTGGGTTGTCACCTACATTTCCAACCTCCCCTGGCACCACTCTGCCCCAGCCCTTGCCACAGTTACTTTGGGCCATTTGCTGTTTTCAGAACAGGCTCAGTTCCTGTCTTGGTGTTAGTGGATACCCTCGCTCAGAGATCATTATCTTCCTCATTATTGTCACATGAACTTCAAAACAAAATCCGCTTCGTTATTCCATATGGAGGTTTAAATGTAACCTTTTCTGCATGGCACTTATTAACATCTGATTTTCTTTTGCTCTCTTTCTCTCCCTCATCCTTTTCTGTGTTCCTTCTCTCTTTTGTCCCTTCCTTTTTGCTCTCTACTAGTACGTAAGCTCCACGAGACGAGAAACCGATTTAGTTTTATTCTGTGACTTTCTATTCATGAGCAGAAACAGGGCCTGGCTCTCATGATTATCTAAGAGATATTTGTTGAGCAAATGAATGACCTCATCTTCTTGAGGAAATGCCAGTACTAAATTTTACAGCGAATCCTAGAAGTCTAGAACTGAAAGAGACTTGATTAATAATTAAATGCGTCCAACCCCCCGATCTAAGACATAATAGCTTAACCAAAGTTGCAAGTCTGTGACTCTTTGGAACATCGTCTCTTCTGCTTACATGTCCTATGATTGTGTGAAGCGATAATTTCAAATGTCCAACTAGTAATTCCTGGAGACCAAGAACGACCATGTTATAATCCATTTGGGACCAGTGATCAAGTCACAATGGTCCCTGTGT
The DNA here is from genome assembly GCF_018350195.1 of Panthera tigris. NCBI lineage: Eukaryota > Metazoa > Chordata > Mammalia > Carnivora > Felidae > Panthera > Panthera tigris. The sequence goes on along the minus strand of NC_056665.1, from coordinate 12,918,102 downwards.
GCCGGTTCTTCTCTCTGCTCAAATTAGTCAGTCAATGGGGTCAGAGATAAATGTATATGTTGACATGGGAACTCTCAGAGGATTTCAAAACTCTGATTCCGAGGGAGGATAGAACATTTTTGCCATGAAACATTGATCAGCTGGTAAATCAGGAGTTGGCAAACTGCAGCTCACGAACCAAACCTGGCCCACCACCTGTTTTTGTAAATAAAGCTTTATTGGAACATAATTCTACCTATTCATTTATGTGTTACCTGTGGCTGCTTTTGCACCACAGATGCAGAGCTGAGTATTTTCTTCAAAGACAGAATGCCCCTTAAAGCCGAAAATACTTAACCATCTGGCCCTTTTGGAGAAGTTTATTAACCCTGTAATAAACTGTTTCCCCTGCAGCCCTCAAGTCCACAAATCCACTTCAACTTATTAAAATATGTCACTTTCTCCAAATACAGGACTCTGCAAGAGGACCTTTGTAGCTAATATCTTATTTGGCTTATCCAAAAATTTGAAAATATAAGTTCCCTGTTATCCACGTGCAGAACAATTATGCTTCTTTTGTTAGACATTGTATCTAATGCAAAGCCTCCTTTCTTGAAAGGATTCTGACGTCTAAAAATGTTTTCAAACAAAACAAAATGAAACAAATGCAAACTCTGAGACAACTAGAGATTCAATTACAGGTTATGTGGAACAGTCTGTTGGCCGTCTTCAATATTTGCACTTTTTTGTTTGTTTGGTTGATTTCTTTTAGTAATTGAATGACGGGATGTTAGCTGGGCAGGTAATCACCCTGCTGAAATTGTATCTTCCAGCCTCTCTCGAAGCTTATGTCCTTACGTCCTGGCCAATGATATGTGTGCAGAGGGGAACTGAGCAATTTCTGGGCCCTGACTTCACTTTTCCCTGTGCATTTCCCAGTGGCAGGAATGCAGATATAAAAGTGGAATTTGGGGATGCCACCTCAGGCCATGAGATGAAAACTTTGTAGTGAGGCAGTCAGAGCCACAAGAGAGTAAGGGTGGGGTCCCCCACCCATCCGTGGTGTAAACCCATCATGTTAAGTTGAGGAATGTTGATCCTTAAACTCATATGGAGAGAGAAAAATTAATCAACACTTAAGGCACTGTTATTTTCCAACCTTTGCTACAATCATTAATGTTCATAAATACAAAACCAATACCATTTGTTGAGTATATACAGTAATACAGGACTCTGCAAGAGGAACTTTATAGCTAATATCTTATTTAGCTTATCCAACGTGGATGTCACTTTTAAAATATAGAAACTAAGGCTCTCACAGCTTTCGAGTTTCTGGGAGAGGCATCCACTCAGCAGCATGAGGGAGATTTATATCCAGTCTTTGTTTACTCCCAAGACTATAATCTTGGCCATCAATCATGCCACATCCCCACAGTCAGCCCTCTTTCATGTCAACACTCTGTGAAGTGTTTTAGAATCTCTCTCTTCATTTTTTTTCCCCTGTAAGAAAATACAACATCCGTTATCTCAGCGTTCTGCGAGAGGAAAGCCTGAGTTTGCCATCCAGGACCCACTCCCGAGTCTCTATGTTGCACAGCCCTCGAGCCCTGATTTCTCTTCAGAGAAATTCATTCGGAATTCAATGCATTCAGAATTGCCAGATTCTGAAGCAGATGAACACTCGAATCTCATGCAAGTGTGGAAATTATAGTGATGAAGCAAAGGTATGTGGTAGATTCTGTTAAGCCAATCTTGCAAGACGGGAAAAGAAAGGAACAGAGGAAAGGAAAGGAACAGAGAGGCTGAGCAACTTTCTCAGGTTGACAGAGGAAGCACTGGCGAGTCAGAGTTCCTCTTCCGATCAAAGTCAGCAGGCTTCTGGGAAAGAGTTGCTACGTGGGTGGCCCCCAGTGAGCCACAGCTTCTGGCATTTCGTCTCTTGTGTAGTTTCCTCCCACATTGACTAAGCTTGGTCTTGAAACTAGCTTTGGTGTAATACCAGTGCAAAGTAAGCTGAAGCTTGATAAGTGCTCCCCGAGTCCTGTCCTTCTGGATTGCTGGCTCTTGGGATACACCCTCTCAGAACCCAGTTACCATGCTGAGAGAAGCCCAACTAGCCTGGTGGATAGGCCACATGGAGTAAATTCCAGGCTGACAGCCCCCACAGAGCTCTCGGGGGGCAGCCAGCACCAACTTGTCGGCCATGTGCATGAGCCATCTTGGAAACAGGTCTTCTGGGCAGAGTCAAACTGTCCTATCTCATGCCAGGGGGAGCAGAGACTGGAAATCCTGACCAAATCCCTGAGCCGTCAGCAAATACACATGATATGTCTTCTGTTTGGAACTCTAAGTTTGGGGTGGTTTGTTCCCCAGCAATAGACAACCAAACATTTCTGATTACTCTTTCTGCTATATCGCATGCAGCGCGCTGGGTCACGAGCAGAATGGTTAAGGTTTTCCAAACCAAGATGTCACCAACACCTTACCTCTATAGGTCTAGGAAAGCCTCAGACCTAATCAATACCTTGTCTTCTATGTGCTGCTTTATAGGAAAATAATGTTACTCACTCACTGAATATAAGATATTTCCCTTCCCTGTCTCCATCCACATGGTAGGAAGAGCTACCAGAGGGTCCAAAGTGGGAAGGAGCCAGGTGGTACTGAGGTTGAATATTCCCTCAAAACTGTGGCTTTGGGGGCACCTGGGTGGCTCAGTCGGTTAAGCGTCTGACTGTTGATCTTGGCTCAGGTCATGATCTCGTGGTTTTGTGGGTTTGAGCCCCACAATGGGTTCTGCATTGACAGTGCAGAGCCTGCTTTGGATTCTCTCTCTCTCTCTCTCTCTCTCTCTCTCTCTCTCTGCCCCTCCCCTGCCCTCTCTCTGTCTCAAAATAAATAAATAAACTTAAAAAAAAAAAACATGGGGTCACCTGGGTGGCTCAGTCAGCTAAGCGTCCGACTTCGGCTCAGGTCACGATCTCGCGGTTTGCGAGTTCGAGCCCCGCGTCGGGCTCTGTGCTGACAGCTCAGAGCCTGGAGCCTGCTTCGGATCCTGTGTCTCCTTCTCTCTCTGCCCCTCCTCCGCTTGGGCTCTGACTCTCAAAAATAAATAAACGTATAAGAAAATTTTTTAAAATAAATAAAAATAAATAAAAAAATAAAAAAATAAATTAAGAAAACTATGGCTTTGGCCAAGTGACTGGACCTATCTGATCATCTGTTTTCATATTTCTAAACTGTAAACGATGATCGCTCTCAGGTTGTAGGAAAGGTCAGTCCTGGTGTGTGTATGGCCCCAGCATCGTATCTGTCCTATAGAAGGTCCTTAATATATGGTAGCTGCTATTGTCACTTTAAGCTATAACTAATATACAGTTTATTGTCTGCAAAAGTGTGCTCTCCAAGAATTGAGCAGCTGTCTGAGGTCTATAGTTTATGCCAAGAGGACAGGTTTCTTGATGTAAAGCTCTGCCTCTGTGTAACCTTACACGTGGTGGTGAAGGCTTATAAATCCAATCCCCTGATAGCAAGAGGGAAAGAATGCTGTAGTTTTTCCAGAAACCGGGAGTAGAAACCAGCCTCGCCAGTGAGACCTTCTCTGCCTTTCCCATTCCTAGCAATGACCCCCTGGAACTTCAGAGCCTGGAAATGTGAAAGCCAAATTGGAGACTTCTCTTAAAAAGCATTTTCTCCTCCATCACTCCTGCCCCCTCGATTCCATTCTGGCGTAATTCGGCCTTCAAGATACGCCAATGATTTCCTCATTATTCTCCCTGAAGCGCTGCTGATAGATGGGAACTTTGGGAATGAAATGGTTGAAAAGGTTTGAGACCAGTGACGCGGACGCAGGTGCTGGAGAGCAGCTCAGCCTTTGCACACGGGAGCTACCCGGGGGTCTCAGAGGGAGCACGAAATGCTGTGATAGGGGGGCAAGATTGTGCAATTCCCTTTGTAAAATGCCCCTCTTCTTCTCAAACTCTCCGTAAGTCGGGCAGTGCTCTCTCTCTCTCTCTCTCTCTCTCCCTTCCCGGGGGAACTTTAGGAAGGAGGTGCAGCAAAGGAATAAAAATAACCAATGCACGCCTGGCGGCGCGAAACAGGAGGGGATGATTGATGTGTGACAGCACGCACATGGCGCCTTCCCCTCTGTGACATTAACTTGCAATCTGCGGAGGGAACCGTGCTTGAGATGCTCACCGATCAGAGCACAGTGGGGAAAAAAAAAAGTGGGATTCCTTTGGGGAAGGGGGGGACTTCAGTCCAATCTCCATGGCAGGCAAGAAGAGAGCAGGAAATCAAACATTGAATGTTGAAACATTGATGACAGCCTGAGTTGAGGGGAAAAAAAAAAAAAAAAATATATATATATATATATATATATATATATATATATATATATGGCACATCTGGAGAGCTTATTCTTAGTTACTGGACCTGTCTGTCTGCTTCTTCCTCCTGTCTCCCTCACCATTGTGTGACAGGTTTGAATCGAGGGAGCTCTACCTTCATTTGGGCGCAGCTAGGCAGCCTCATCTGCTGGCAAAAGCGTTCGTTGTCCTGTGCGGGGTTTTGGAAGAGGCTGGCCATCTTATTGGGAAGTTGGTGCTGATGTTCACAGAGTGTATCAGCGACCCGAGGAAGCACCGTGGCTCTTCTGAAGAAGCCCGGGCGGGGGAGTGGGGGTGCCTGGGTGCGGTTACGTGTCCGGCTCTTAGTTTCTGCTCGGGTCCCGATCTCGAGGTGGGTGAGTTCGAGCCCCTGCGTCGGGCTCCGAGCTGACAGTGCGGAGCCTGCTTGGGATTCTCTCTCTCTTCCGCCGTCTCTGCCCTCTCCCCTGCCCACTCTCTCTCTCTCTCTCCTCCCACCCCCCAAATAAACAAATAAACTTAAAAAAAAAGAAGGAAGACTGGGGGATACTACTGATCCTCTCGGCAGAGGAGGGCAGAATGTCAGTGACGTACTTGGGATATGAAACAAAATGCACACCCCCAGGTTCTGAACTCAGATAAGGTTCCATGAAGATGAGACTAGCATCACGAGATGTGCCCTCGAGGGGAGAGAGCACGTGCCCTCAAGGGCCGCACCGTCAACACACGGCCGGCGTCAGGGATGCCAGCGCGCCCCAAGCACCGTGACCAAATGGAAGAGTCACAGAGAATGTCTCAGTTTGTGTTTGGGTTTCGAGAGCGTTCTGAGCAGGACAGTTGACAGGCCCTTCGTGCCTGGTTTCTTCTTCCCTTTGAGCACATTCCCCTGGATGTTTCTCTGTCCCAGTCCTCGTGTGCATGGGCTCCTGGCAGACCCGTCCACCGGGCTGGCCGATACACTTGACGTATGGGAACCGCCTGGGCACGTCAGGGTTGCCGAGGTACAGAGATTGGGGGAAAGTGTGCTTTGAGTCCTGCAGAACCCTGTGGAGTAAGTGTCTTTCTAACATCCACTTCTATACGACCTGCTTCCCTTTGTCTAACCTCCCTTCTTAACACTTGTCCAATTCACCCTACCGTCTATCCAGCCTGTAGGATTTGTCCGGCCACGCCAAGCACTGTATTACGCCTGGGCGTCGGTTTACCCCGTTCTTGATCACCTGTCTTCTCTAGCTTCCTGATCAAGACTCGCTTATCCTTCAGGAATCAGCAGAAATGCTTCTCCCCTCTCCAGTTGAGACGCTCTTATCCGTGCTCCCATAATCCCTTGTGCACACCTCTATATATCCCCAAGTCTGTTACAGGGTGAGTGAATCCTTTTTCTTTTAATGTTTTTATTATTTATTTTTGAGAGGGGAAGAGAGAGAAAGAGAGAGAGTAGGGGAGGGGCAGAGACACAGAGGGAGACCCAGAATCTGAAGCAGGCTCTAGGCTCTGAGCTGTCAGCATAGAGCCCGACGCGGGGCTCGAACTCACAAACCGTGAGATCGTGACCTGAGCCCAAGTGGACGCTTAACTGACTGAGCCACCCAGGCGTCCCCAGGCCGAGTGCATTCTTACTCGTTTATCTCCTGCTTTAAATTCTGAGCTCCTCAAGGGCAAATTCTGCCTTATTGTTGTCTTCCCTATGCCCGCCACACAATTTGACATGAATAAGTGCCCAATAGTTGTTGAGTGGAAGTCAAGATAGATGTTCATGTTCACATCAAACAAAATAATGCCTGTCAATATCACCTGGAATTCTCAATGACACCCATTGAAAGAGATTGTCCCTCTGTCCTCTGGGAACGAAATGAAGACACATGAATACGGAATGCGTGTCTGAAGCAATGATTTCAACTCAGATAGAAGCCAATGCCCAGAATGTGGGGCTTTATCTTAATGCGCTCAAGAGTAGCAGGGAAGGTGGGGCTCCTGGGTGGCTCAGTTGAGCGTCCGACTTCGGCTCAGGTCACGATCTCATGGTCCATGGGTCCGAGCCCCGCGTCGGGGTCTGTGCTGACGGCTCAGAGCCTGGGGCCTGCTTCAGATTCCGTGTCTCCCTCTCTCTCTGCCCCTTCCCCACTCATGTCCTATCTCTCTCTGTCTCTCAAAAATAAATAAGCAGTAAAACAAAAGAGTAGCAGGGAAGGTAAAGGGAAGAAGTGACTGCGGTTATCTGTACTTCTGGCCCCTGTGCTCCTTCAGCCTCCTCGAAGACTGTGCAAATCTCTCTTAGCAAATGATAACATCATCGTTAGCCACTTTACTAAGTAAACTCAGAATGGAAGCAGACATGCCATGTTGAAACAACCGCAAGAAACTTCACTGCAACCTCTTGAGAAATGACCACAACTGGCGAAAAAAAAAACAACCACTAAAATGATAAGTCAAAACAAAGCAGAGCAAAACAAGACAAACCAATAACGAGCTTTAATAGCATTTTCCCAGGAACTGAGGTCCCCTTGAAACTGTAGCATATAATAAAGTGGGGCTCTAAGGGCTCTTGGGATTCCCCTGCTCTGAGGCTGTTGGCCTGAAGTCCTGAGAGACCCATTTCTTCAAGACCCAGTCTAGGAGGGGTGGTGCTGTCTGCAGTCTGGCTGGTGTGGGAAGCCAGATTTCTAACCTGAAGGTCACCGGGGCGTTGGCACTCAGCCGAAGTTCAGCTGTGACTTTTCACGTTCTTTCTTCACAGTCCTCTGCCTTCCAGTCACGTCATTTACGTTTCTTAAATCCCGGGAGCTACAATTTCGCTCAAGTTTTTAGCAGGACTGCTCATAGCATGAGCCTTTTATAGGGAAAAGGGGAAAGCAGATGCCTATTTTATTGCTGAGCTTTTATAAACATAATTTTCTGGTTTCGTGCACACAAACGCGATGGCGCACCTAACGCCGTCCATTCGCGTCTTCGCCGCGCAGCCCAGCGTTGAGATCGGTGACTCTGATGGACGCTGGCTGGGCTGCTCTTTCCACAATGGCTTTGTGGTTCTTGGAGGAGACCTTGTGAGCAATTTCTGCACAGGAGGATTTGTTGCACCTCAGCTCCTTGACACCGTGGACTAGGAACTTCCAGAAGCCACTGGGCAGCACCTGCTTTGGCTTCTTGTTGCTCCCGCAAACCACATTGGGCGTCAAGATCTGGCCCTTGAGTCTTCTGCGCACCCTATTGTCAATGCCTCTGGGCTTCCACCGATTAATTAATTTTGACATAGGGGTCTGCCTGGTGCCAGATGAATTTCTTGGTCCACTTTTTAATGATCTTGGGGCTCACCAGAGGTCGAGGGTGGCCGTGATGCGAGAAAGAGAGGTTTGCCACCTCCATAGGCAGTGCCGAGGACGAAAGGGGGCGTCGCCCAGCTTTTCTAAAGAGAAGGAACCGTGGTGGGGGTGGCACCTGGGTGGCTCAGTTGGTTAAGTGACGGGCATTGGTTCAGGTCACGATTTGCAGTTTGTGAGTTCGATCCCCACATCGTGTGGTCTGCTGTCAGAGCGGAGCCTGCTTCCGGTCTTCTGTCTCCCTCCCTCTCTGCCACCCCCCGCCCCCATGCTCTCTGTCTCAAAAATAAATAAATACTAAAAAAAAAAAAAGAGAGAGAGAGAGAAGGAACAAAGCAGTCCCTTTAATGAATGGATTAATCATGATATTTGCTAATCATGAGGCAAACATGGATTCTCATCTTCTATCACAAATGACTTCTTACATCTATGTAGAGGAATAGTCATATATAAAGAATTACTTTAGGGGCGCCTGGGTGGCTCAGTCGGTTAAGCGGCCGACTTCGGCTCAGGTCATGATCTCCCGGTCTGTGAGTTTGAGCCCCACGTTGGGCTCTGTGCTGACTGCTCGGAGCCTGGAGCCTGTTTCAGATTCTGTGTCTCCCTCTCTCTGACCCTCCCCCGTTCATACTCTGTCTCTCTCTGTCTCAAAAATAAATAAACATTAAAAAAAATGTTTACAAAGAATTACTTTATTTTTTAATATTATATAGCGTATACATAGTAGTAAATAAATCTGCATGCAGCCATCACCCAGCTTCCACAGTTATTAACTCATGACAGTCGAGTTTCACCTCTATCCCTACTCACTTTCTCCCTCACACACGGATTATTTTGAAGCAAATCTAAGACGTATCATTTCATTCATAAATCTTTCAATATGTATAGGAGTGACTTTAAATATTATGAATTGAAGCTCCCTTTTCTTCAGTTCACTAGATTTAAAAACAATAATCTTTAAGCAAGAGAGAACAGTATTGATCCAAATAACTTAAAGTAACTGGCTTCCTGCCGATAATATAGGAGGCCTCTTTCTCTCAATTGACATTTACATTCCATTTGACCTATCAATACATAGCAAAAGAAAGAGTTCTGTAATGAATAATAACCTGTAGATAACATGATGAATACCGAATTGCCCTTGCTCATTCCTGTTTAATCTTTGCTTTTTTAACATCTTCCATTGATTAATTTATTTATTCAGCTTTCACAAGGGATATTCTGAGAACCGATGCGGGGCTCGAACCCATGAACTGTGTGATCATGACCTGAGCTGAAGTCGGACACTTAACTGACTGAGCCACCCAGGCACCCGATTTCTTTCTTTCTTTCTTTCCTTTTTTTGAATAAGCCACAGATTTTTTTTTAATGTGGTGATAGACATAATAATGTTTATACAGTAACTCATCATTCTCCTGGCGTTTAGAGGTTGTTACCAACAAATAATAATATTTTCAACACATACTAAGATCACATGTATGTTTTGGGATTTGTTGCCTAATCTATTCCTAGCATGATGTATTGATCCTCTTTTTTCTTTTTATGCTAACATTACAGTGTTTTAATTATTATAAATTTATAACAAGATGATTTCTGATAGTTCTACCTTGTTCTCTTTCTTTCTTTCTTTCTTTCTTTCTTTCTAGAATTGTCTTCACTATTCTTGGCCCTTTATACTTCTATACAGATTTTGTTTTACTTATTTTACTTTAATTTATACTTCTGTATAAATTTTAGAATTAATTTGTCTGTATTCATAAAAAAAAAAACCCTTCTGGGGGGGTGCCTGGGTGGCTCAGTCGGTTGAGTGTCCGACTTTGCTCAGGTCATGATCTCACGGTCTGTGAGTTCGAGCCCCGTGTCGGGCTCTGTGCTGACAGCTCAGAGCCTGGGGCCTGCTTCAGGTTCTGTGTCTCCCTCTCTCTCTCTGACCCTCCTCCATTCACGCTCTGTCTCTCTTTGTCTCAAAAATAAATAAACGTTAAAAAAAAACCTACTGGGATGTTAACTGTAATTTTATTAACTCTATAGATCTATGTGGCAATATTCATCATCCTAAAAATATTAATTTTTTCCACTCATAGACATGTAGTACCTTCTAATTTATTCATATAGATCTCTTGTTTTTACATTCTTCCATACAGGTCTTGCTTCTTCTTTTGATGTTTACCCTTAATAATTTCAATTGCTCATTTGAATGAGATATTTGTTCTACCTAACAGTTTCTCCAATGGATTATCTTTTTTTTTGTTTTTAATATATGAAATTTATTGTCAAATTGGTTTCCATACAACACCCAGTGCTCATCCCAAAAGGTGCCCTCCTCAATACCCATCCCCCACCCTCCCCTCCCTCCCACCCCCCATCAACCCTCAGTTTGTTCTCAGTTTTTAACAGTCTCTTACGCTTTGGCTCTCTCCCACTCTAACCTCTTTTTTTTTTTTCCTTCCCCTCCCCATGGGTTTCTGTTAAGTTTCTCAGGATCCACATAAGAGTGAAACCATATGGTATCTGTCTTTCAATGTATGGCTTATTTCACTTAGCCTCACACTCTCCAGTTCCATCCATGTTGCTACAAAGGGCCAGATTTCATTCTTTCTCATTGCCACGTAGTACTCCATCCAATGGATTATCTTTGAAGGATAGGCATGCTACTGTGTTTTCCTACAGTTAGCATGCGAGCAGAACTCCCTATGCTATTAGTTTGACCATAGAGACGATTATACCTTCACTTTGGACAATCACGTGTCTGGGAATAACGCCAGTTTTGTCTCTCTTTGGCTGGCTCTTGTAACTCCCTTTATTTTTTCATTTATTTCATTGTCTTGGGCCTCTAATACACTTTTGAAGAGTAGAGTGATCCTGACTTTGAACCAGACTCAAATGGGTATACTTATCAACATTTATCACATAAATATCGAGATTTTTCTTATGGTAATTTTGTAAATGTTTCCCACTTATGCACCTACGCACATACCTATTGGCACTTATGCTGGATACTTCTCGAAGCAAACGGGTGTGCATTATTTACTTTTATTCTCACACCAAATTTATGGGGGAGGCACTATTATTTTACCTATTTTGAAGCCGAAGAAACAAATGCACGCCTGTGGTAACACAGCTGGTAAGTCAGAGAGCAAGAATTTCAATCTAGCAAGATGTCTTCCCCCAATCTTCCGTTCTCAGCCCCCATTCAAGAGTCACCCCCCCTAAGTTCGCAGATACTTAACATCTACTTTAGATGAAACCTGTAATGGTGCTGACCTTAATATTTTTCATTCTTGCCCTGTGTTTCCCTGTCTTATTTATCATATTTGGAGAGAGGAGTGCTAAATCTCTCACTAGGATTGCGCGTGTCAGTTTGGTCACATAAGTTTTTTGAAGTACAGTGTAACATTCAGAACGGTTGTATTTTAGTCGTGGATTACACGTTTTCACTGTCTTCTAGCTTTAAGAATTGTTCTTGAGAAATTCCTCATTACGATGATTCTCCACCTATTGTATGATATCTGATTTTTCTCTATGAAGCTTTTTAGGGTTACTTTATTTTTCTCTGAAGTTCTAAAATTTTAAGATAGGGGCGCCTGGATGGTTCCGTTGGTTAAGTGTCTGACTCTTGATTTTGGCTCAGGTCATGATCTCACGGTCATGGGATGAGCCCTGTGTTGGGCTCTGTACTGACAGCACGGAGCCTGCTTGGGATTCTGTCTCTCCCTTGCCCTCTGCCCCTCCCCTGCTTGTGCGTGTGCGTGCACACATTTCCTCTCTCTCTCAAAATGAGTAAATCAAATTAAAAATAAAATAAAACAAAATTAAGTGCCTTGGTGTGTGTGTGTGTGTGTGTGTGTGTGTGTGTGTGTACTTTCTCATTGTTCTGGATATGCGATAATGTTCTTTAAACTAAAATACCAGTATTTTAGTTCTGGGAAATTTTCCTGTACTATTTTTTTTTTATAATTTCTTCCTTTCCATTTCTTACCCTCTCTCTTTCTGGAAATACTAAGGCCAGATGCTGGATCTAAAATAATCTTCTAATTGTTTCTGCCACCCACCTCTTATGGTCAAATCTCTTTGACTTCTTATGAGTTTTCTATACTATATCTTCAAAAATTCTATTAAATCTTATTTTAATTTTCATATATTCTTTCTCGTTTGTTGAAAATTCCTTCAAAAAATTATGTCCTTGTCGGGTGCCGGAGTGGCTCGGTCAGTTAAGCGTCTGACTTCAGCTCAGGTCATGATCTCACAGTCTGTGAGTTCAAGCCCTGCGTCAGGCTCTGTGCTGACAGCTCAGAGCCTGGAGCCTGCTTCATATTCTGGGTCTCCCTCTCTCTCTGCCCCTCCCCCACTTGCACTCTGTCTCTCTCTTTTAGAAACAGATAAAAATTAAAAAATGATTTTCTTGATTCATGGAAGGAATACATTTTCTTATCTCTCCGTTTGTATGTGTGTGTGTGTGTGTGTGTGTGTGTGTTTAATTTTTTTCCCAGAATATGCATTGCTCTGTTTCCTCTGAATTCTTTCTTTTTCTGTTTCTTTTAATCTTTTAATTTATTGCAGGGATTTCCACAAATAACAAGGGATCTACTCTTCATTCCTAAATAAGGAAATAGTGAAATGTTGAGGGTAAGCCGTGTACGTGGTAAGATCTATCAACTGGTAAACTTTATTAGAGAAAGAAAAATTGAACAGGGATCTGGAAGTTTCCTTTAGAGGTGAATATCTGTAGGTCTTGTTCCCTTGGATGATTCTATTTTGCCAAATTAGAATCCTTACACATCTGCCCTTGGGGTTTTAAGCCTGTACTCTGGCACTCTGGGGACAAAGTGGAAAATGAGAGAAAGAAAACTTACTGTTCAATATATAGTTGTTTACCTGATCTGCCTTCTGGTGTTTTCAATGGCACTACACACCTGTCCTCGCCCATACCTTGTATCTGGGTGTTCAGAGCCTCGAAACAATCATCCTGTCCGGAGAGTCATCTTTATCTTTTGCTATCGTTTGCTTCTGTGCTTGGCTGGCTGCTTCCTCTGCTGACTTCTGGGATGGTTCGATATACCTGCTGCTTTTTGATACATAGAGTTTTAAGGGGTTGGTTTCAAGGTTGTCTCTTTTCAGTCCCTCCTTGGTTTCATATCAGTTTTTACACGCGTTTCTCAACTAAGGGTTTTCTCCACGCTGATCAAATTCGAGTGCCCGTGGGGCACCACCATCCGTATAAGCTTGGGTAAGTAGCCTTGTCACAGAACACATGGCTGTGTGGGGAATGGGAGTTTTGTACGTGGCTCAGCTTTTCCCAGATTCGAGGCTTTATGTAGGAAGCCCCCTTTGAGCTTACTGCCCTCTCCACTTCTCTCTGGCACGGGCTCTGGGCTTTAGCCCCAGAAAGAAAGCAACGGTGACATAAAGCCCAACCTCTAAGTTGTATGAGGACTCATTGTTTCCTTGTCTCACTGGCCTTCAATTGCCACTTCCTGTCGGGGTATGAGCTTGCCACGGTGATGGCATCTGGATGTTCCCTTTCTTACCTTCGAACTCTGACATAGTTTTTCTCATACTTCATCTAGTATTTCTGTTGTGGAGAACAAGAGGCAGAAAAGGGAAGGAATAGCCAGAGTCTTCATTTTACAGCTAGTCAGTTACGTGTGTGTGTGTGTGTGTGTGAAATATTCTTTTTGTGCTTTGACACATTCCACTCCAGGTACAAAGGAGCCCTAAGACATCTTACAGTTTTATAAGTGGAAGGAAGAATTCTTCCATTGGAGTAAAAGCACTCACACCAGAGCACCCTGAGCAAAAAAGAAGGGCACCTGGGTGGCTCAGTCAGTTAAGCGTTGGACTTCTGCTCAGGTCACGATCTCTCGGTCCACGAGTTCGAGTCCCATGTCGGGCTATGGGCTGATGGCTCAGAGCCTGGAGCCTGTTTCAGATTCTGTGTCTCCCTCTCTCTCTGCCCCTCCCCTGCACTCACTCTCTTGCTCTCTCTCTCTCTCTCAAAAATAAAATAAATAAATAAATAAAGAGAAATTGGAAATGTCTATTATTTATACTTACAGAGGCCCACAGAAACTCCCCTAACAGAATACCTCCCCGCCACCCCACCCCAGGCTACTCAAGATATAAAATCACACTCACATGGAGACATTTTTTTTTTTTTTTAACGTTTATTTATTTTTGAGACAGAGAGAGACACAGCATGAACGGGGGAGGGGCAGAGAGAGAGGGAGACACAGAATCAGAAGCAAGCTCCAGGCTCTGAGCCATCAGCCCAGAGCCCGACTCAGGGCTCGAACTCGCAGACCGTGAGATCGTGACCTGGCTGAAGTCGGACGCTTAACCAACTGCGCCACCCAGGCGCCCCAGCGAGACATTTTTTTTTTTAAAGTTAAGTGATCTTAATCCAGTCTCTCAATAGATGGGCATTAAGAGGTTCGCGTAAGTCCCCAAATTTTATGCAAACTTGTGTGGCTATGGAATTCTTTTTCTCAGATGGAATTATCCATTGTATCTACCTTTTGCTGAATCCATAACCCTAATGGTGAAATATGCCCAAGCTTTATTTAACATTTGTATGCTTTTGTTTTTCTTCTCCTTTTTTAAATGTTTATCTGTTTACTTTGAGAGTGAGAGAGAGCCTGCTCGCAAACAGAGGAGGGGCAGAGAGAGAGGGAGGGGCAGAGAGAGAGGGAGGGGCAGAGAGGGGGGGCAGAGAGAGAGGGAGGGGGGCAGAGGGGGGGAGAGAGGGGGGCGGCAGAGAGAGAGGGAGGGGCAGAGAGAGAGGGAGGGGGAGAGAGAATCCCTAGCAAGTTCAGTGCTGTCAGCACAGAGCCCTACCTGGGGCTGCAACTCAGCAACCATGAGATCACGTCTTGAACCAAAATCCAGAGTCAGTCGCCGAACCTACTGAGCCACCCAGGCTCTCCACCTCCTTTGGTTTCTGAAACGTTCTCTTGAGGGGATTAGTGGGTCCCCAAGGACAGGGACAGTGTCCACTGTTACTTCCTCCCAACCCGGTGGCACTTCCCAACCCGGTGGCACTTCCAAATCCATTATGTGCACTTGTCGAAGGAGCGGGAGAGAGAAAGGGGGAATGTTGGAGGGGGCGGTCAAGGGAGGCAACGGTGAATGAGATTCCAGGGATGAAGCCGTCGTCTGGGACAACATATCACCACGCTGAAAACCGTTCCCCAAAGAACAAAGGAAAAGTAATTTTGCCAAGCCCTCCGCGAAGAATTTCTCCTCCACGTTACCAAAACAACGGCAAGGACAAACCCTGCGTGTCCCCGTGCAGCAGAGGGAACGGATATTTCCGAATGCGAGAAGATCTACACTGGTGTTACTGAACACGAAGCACAGAAAAGAAACCGGGGGAGAGTCCGCAGATGGCCGTCCCCATTAACCCATTTAAAAAAGATGGGGGGCGGGGGGGAATGGGAAGGCAATTTGCAGATCAACTTCCCACCAGGCCTCAAGGGAGCCTCCAATTTTATCCCATCTCCATTAGGGCTTCATGGAAAGACACATGACTCCTTTGTCTCTCGCAATAAGAACCAGGCTCCTCGGACAGATGATGCAAGAGGCAATTATATGCACACCGATTGCTTCCACAGCTTGCAAGAGAAGTCACTGGTATGGAAGCTAGCTGCACAGCTTTTCAAAAAGCCTCTCAATCTGGCCTGTGTTCAATGGCATAAACCCTCCCCCCACCCCCCACTTCCAGTAGATTTTCTAGCTGGAAGGGAAGGGACGATTCAGCAGGTAAACTGCCTACGGGGGCACGTTGTAGTGGTTTTTTTTTTTTGTTTTTTTTTTTCTTTTTTTTCTTTTTTGAGGAGCTGCAGGGTTGCAACTTTGGAATAATGCCTCTGCGCGGGTCTAGTGGAAGCATGGTAAAAATAGATGAGGTGCACGCACGGTGCTGAATAGATACAGTCCCTGACGCCTTTTCAAATATTTCTACAGGTTTTCCGAGCAAAGTCTGCTGCCAATCAGCGATTCACTGGGGAGGAACACTGAGAGGGAAAATAAATCATATGCGGATTCTCGAAGTGGGAGAGAGGTGGGAGACGAAATAACGTGGCAGGGAGGTCAAGGAAATACATTAATGAATAAGTCAATTTCCTAACAAGTGAAAGACACCTTTTGAAAACTTCCAGACTGGCTTATCTGTACAGATCGCCCCCCACCCCCACCCCCAGCCCCAAACTTTTTTCCTCTGCTGACTATTCTACCATTCCTGTAATGTCCTTATTTCCTCCAGTAAATTAGTAAAGCAGGAGTTCTCTGAAATGAAGTCAGTGTTCAGAGCGAAGAAACCCCAAAGCTGCTTGAAACTAGCTGGTGCTTTGGAAACACGTTCAGAGCTGCTCAGGAAAGCACAAATCATTGTTCCCATCTTACAGGCTCTGCACAAGGGTTCGTGTCCCTCTGGAATCATAAATTATCTTTCCAGTAAGGGCACTGGTCAGGTATGGCAAGTCAAGGACAAAGGACAGGCCTCAGACCCCGTTCTGAAATAGGTTAAGCTTGTTATTAGACTACAGTCTCTGCTTTCTGTCCAGACTCTGACTTTCCTCTCTGCATTCCAGCATCTGTGTTTTCCAGAATTAACTGCTGGCCTGGTCCACCTCTCCACACCCACCCCGACTCACCAAATCTGACCTGCCTTAGACCAGTACTGTGTTCACTACAATGTTGGGGATGTGAATTTCTAGAGCTATAATGATATTTACATCCTCGTGGTTTAGATCTCATTTTCTATGTGGCTTTCTTTAAAAAAAAATTTTAATGTTTATATTTGACAGAAAGAGAGACAGAGAGAGAGAGAGAGAGAGAACAAGTGAGGGAGGGGCAGAGAGAGACAGAGACATAATCTGAAGCAGGCTCCAGGGTCTGAGCTGTCAACACAGAGCCTGACGCGGGGCTGAACTCATGATTCGTGAGATCGTGACCTGAGCTGAAGTCGGGGCTTAACTGTCTGAGCCACCCAGGTGTCCCTCTATCTGGCTTTCAACCCTACCCCCAGTCAATCACTTACTAGCTCTCTGATCTTGGGGCAATTATGAAATTTTTGTGAGCCTCATTTTCTCACCTGTAAAATGGAGATTATAGTAATTATAATTATTCAATTTTGAAAATTAAGTACACTATAATGTGTGATGTATGAGATGTTGCTCACAAAATACATGTGCAATACTCAATAAATAGTACTATTATTATTTTTGTCATTACTGTTGAAAAAGAGTATTAGCACAAACAGAAGATTTCTTAGTGGTAGCTCCTTATAAATCATTAAGGAAGATGTTGAATGGGAAAAGTTCTGTGTCATAGGCAAAGTCTATTTTTATGTCTGTCTGTCTGTCTGTTTCTATTATCTATCTATCATCTATCTATCTATCCATCCATCCATCCTTCTTTTCCTCCTCCACCTCCTTCTCTTTTCTTTTTTCGTCTCTCTCTCTCCATCTATCACTCTATATTGGGGCACATATGTGATAATGGGCAAGATCTGAAATGGGAAATAACTCAGAGTTTCGAGGGTGTGTGATTGTCATAGGAATAGGAACAGTATTAACTTACTTGAATGATGAGCGTGTGTTTATCACATCTCTGATTTTAACGACTCTGTTATTGAATCCATTTATTTATTCCATCGTTCCATCAATATTTCATGAGACCCACCATTTGCCAGCCCCTGAATGAGATGCTGGAGCCACAGAAACGAATCTCCCACAGTCCCTGCCTTTAAAAAGTTTATGGTTCCACCACAAAGCCAACAATTCAACAAACAATTTCAATAGGAGTCCAATATTGAATAAGCTTGTTAATGCCTGTTAAACACAATGTCTCTATGCAGAATCCTGACCTCAGCGGCCCCACAACTCATCCTCGAGGGGATGTTCTTATTAAGTGGCTCAGCCTCCCCAGAGGGACGTTCGCCAAACATCTCTTGTTGGGGGCTAAGGCTATTTTCAGTGTTGGTATACACATCTGTCAGCAATATAACCCAGAGAGTGCTGCTGCTCATTCAATACTGTTCAAAGGCTCGTTGAAGAGTGTGGTTTAAAAAGCACATGCCCTATGGTATCTAACAGTTTCCTAAAACATGTCGTTCATTGGAGCCTGATCAGCAGAGAACCAGAAGTGTGACTGCATTACCGTGATTATTCACTGGCTCCTACCCTTTGCTCTTGGCTCTTGGTCTATTATCATCGGCTGATACTGAGACTTGTGATAAAGATAAAATCCCAGAAAAATTATTATTAGATCAATTGAAAGATAGATTTGAGCCGCCCCTTGGACTGCCCCCCTCTTGGCTGCAATGTAGCCTTTTCATGACTGCACATGCCTCCCGGGATACAAACCTCTGTCTTGAAAAAAGTAAATATATGCCGTTGGTCAGATATCACCCTCAAGCCACTTGACCATCTCTGCTCCTCTTCAGAGCCAACTTTCTAGAAAGAGTTGACTCTGCACCCTGTCTCTGCATCCTCCCTCCTATTCATGTCCCCTCTCCTAGTCAGAAAAGTTAAGTGATATGGAAGATGAACATAGGAAGTATACTATCTACCTAATAACATGTCACTTGATGGTTATTTTTCCTCTTACTCTGTTTTTAGAGATTTCTTGGACTTTATGTTTTAGGTCAACAATTTGGTTTCCAGCAATTTCTGTTGGATCATTTTGCTGTTTTGTTATTTTTTTTGTGATCATATTTTTAACGTTTTCTTCATAGCTTAGAATTTTTTTTTACTCCTTTTTTTCTAACACCCTCTTCTTGTTTTATGGGTTAAATAGGCTCGTAAACCTCTCTTTGGATACTGATTTGATTTTTGTTTGTGTCGTGCAGTTCTTTTCCATTTTTCCCTCCTTCAGGCTATCGTTTTTTATTTTTCCTAAAACCCTTTCTTGAAACTCTTGGTTTTCCTCAAATGCTTGGTGACTTTTGGCTATCAGAATATGTTAAAAAGCAGCTTGATTGGTCCGCTACATGGAGTAGGGTGGTTTCGCCCATTATGAGCATGTGTCTCCTTAATGGGAACCCCCCTCCCCAAACCAGGAAAAATAACTGAGCTTTGTAGAAATCAATTGCACCTCTCCAGAGGCAATCTGCTCTATTTTGTACATGGGCAGGGAGCAGGCAGATAGCTCAGGTGCAAGCAAGTAGCAAGGATTAACTCTCAGGTTGGAACATTTTGTGTATAATTTACTCTCCTGGGTGCCAAGATCTGTTTTAATTTCATCTGGATCTTGTTTTAAGGACTACAGTTATCTCAAACTCTTCTCTGTTTTTTTTTTCTCTCTCAGACCTCAACACTTTCACTATGAGTGCTCTCTAAGATGTTATTCTAGTTGTTTAGAAAAGAGTTCATAGGATTCTACCTAGTGAGAAAATGCTGCAGCCAGCAGCTGCATAAATGTCAGTGATGGAAAAGAGTTGCACTATCCAGCTGATCTTGAAACGGAGGCTTAACCTTGAACCTGGATCATTGCCTCCAGCCCGTATCTGCTCTGAGTGTGTGTTAACCCCAACTCGGTGTCCCTCAGACATCTGTTGGGAAGAGGGACTCTTCTCTCTGCGGCAGCCTTTGCCTGTGGGTGTTCGTGGATTTCTGTGGATTTCTCTACTTTGGTTGTCTTCCCACTCAACCTCTTTTACTTTCTATCACTCGGAAGTAGCTCCAAATAGTATACCCACTAATGGTACCCATTTACATGTTGAGCACAAGTGTTTATTGTATGGTATCTTTACTATGATTTATATGGGAATTCGATTGATGTGGGAATTTGGGAAGGATGGGGAGTAAACACAAGGGCTCAATTCTACCATTATTCATCAGAAGCTCCTTTCCTGCAGCAGCTCTGTCTCCTTCAGCTTTTCTTTCTGCCTTCGGGATTCAAGACACTGGTTTCACAAAGCTGTCTTGCCATGTTTAACGCATCCCTATTAGTGACCATGATGCATTGGGGCACCATGTGAGATATAAGTGTGTTAACTGAAACACGTATGAGAAATGCAGATAGAGTCAAGTTTGGATGTAGTGTGGGAACAGGGGTCAATGTGACCATCTGGGGCCATGGATGTACACAGAAGAGCCAGCACAATGGTCTTTACAAAGGGGACAATTGAGCTAATTCTTGAAGAGAAAAAAAGGCACCCACGCCCAAAGGAGAAGACCCAAGACAGAGAGGACAGGCTGAATGAAGGCATAAAGTGAGAAAGTACTACCCATAATGGAATCCATGAATAATTCCATATACTGGAAGGGAAGGAGTGTGTAAGGAAGAAACAAGCTGCAAAATCAGAAGCCGGATCCTGAAAGGCTTTGTCTATTGTGCTAAGCAGCTTGGAATTTACCCTAAAGGCAGCGGTGACTCAGCGAAGGATTTTAAATATAGGGATAACATGATTAATAAAGGCTAACATTTAGTAAGGATGTTCCAGGCAATGTTCTAAGTGTTTCACATGGATTAAGTTACTTAATCCCCATGACAACCCGATGAGGCAGATGCTATTAATATCCTCATTTTTCAGTACAGAAACTATGAAACATAAATCCCTCAAGGACATGTCCTTCATCTGTGTACTGTTGAATCTTGAAGTTCTAGAACTGGGTCTGGCATGATGAACGCATGTTGAATGAGTGAATGAATGAATGAATGAATGTCTGGTAGGAGCCTAACAATAGAATGGAAAGCTTCGCAGAGTTACTGAAAATATAATCATTGGGTATTGATTTAAAGAATGGCACCGTGAAAATACTATAAATTTACTCTTTTGTTGTTTTGGATTTTTACTATCTTCCTCCACTAGAATCTATTCTCTGTGAGGTTGAAGATTTTGTCTATTTGTTTAGCATTGTAGCCCCTGCACCTCACAGAGTTTCATGCATAGAATAGTTGATCAATAAATACTTGTTGGATAAATGAATAAGCAAATGGTTACATTAAGGTTGCAAATACTGCACATCGGATCTCCATTTTGCTCATTCATGCCCCGCGTTAACACATTCATGGTAATAAGGAAACCTATTTCATTTTTTTAACCTCATGTTCCCAAATTTCATTTATCCTCACGCCCTATTCTATTCCTGGAATTAGCATTTTTCTTAGAATTTCTACAGTGGAATTAGAAAGACCTTGGAGGAACCTTCCTTCAGGAAGTTTCTACTCAATCTATCGCTATACTGTCAAGTTGTTTTATAGCCTTCAAAATATCTATATGGTACATATAGTTAGTAAGTAAGGCAGTTAGTAAGGCAAAGAGATGATCTTAGACAATGGCACAACAACCTGAGGAAATTAAGGAAAAGTGTCGCCAGTTGGGTTAAGTCAAGTGAGCCACATTATCTGGTAAGGCGGTGTGGAGTCTGTAGAGATTCCGTGTCCAAGGGCACTAATGTGGAAAACAAAGAGGCGGACACCCGCAATTCTAGCATAAGTCTGCGTGGTGGTATGGATTAATGCATAGATACCCGTGATGCTCCGGAGATTGTTCCATAATCCCTTGCCTTTCCCCCGCTCTGCCCCAAACCATTTCCCTTCAGAGAAAGGTAAATATGGTAGCTGTGTCTCCCAGATCCTCCTGTCAATTGGCTTCCAGATGGGGCATGTTTCGGCCCATGGGAGGCACCAGCAAGAAGATGGTAAGAGACGCAAGGGCATGTTTCTCCCTTCTTTACTGTCTCCCTTCTTTACGTGTATCTCCGGTATCGGTCACGTCCCCTCCATTGTTTCATTTCCTGCTGTACGAGACCACTGTGGTACCGGTTTATTTGGGATGACCTCAGTGCCAGGGATATTGGGACATCACTTCCTTCTTTTACCTCTCCTGCCTCACGATGGTGGTGGTCTCCTGACACTAGTACCCAGGCTGCCTCATTGCTCCCCATTTGACTTCTGGGCTTCTTCATTGCCTCTGAAACCAATGCCCTGCATTAAATCCCCTCAGCTTTCAGTACTTAGAGTTGTTTTCGTTTTCTTAGTCATGCTCTAAATGATCCAGTCAACAATAACAAAGGGAAGAGTGTTATTGGGGTCATCTTTCTGATCTTCAAAATGGGTGGTTTAGTTGCAAGATGAATTTCCATCTTTGAAATGTGAAGGTTTTATAAATGGCATTTCCTGAAGTATGGTCCAAGGATCCTCTGTTTCAGAAATCTCTGAGAAGTTGATGAAACATGGGGTGCCTGGGTGGCTCAGTCGGTTAAGCGTCCGACTTTGGCTCAGGTCGTGATCTCGCAGTTCATGAGTTCGAGCCCAGTGACAGGCTCTGTGCGGACACCTTGGAGCCTGGAGCCTGCTTCAGATTCTGTGTCTTCCTCTCTCTCTGCCCCTCCCCAGCTCATGCTCTCTCTCTCTCTCTCAAAAATAAATGAACATTAAAAAATTAAATATGGGGGCGCCTGGGTGGCGCAGTCGGTTAAGCGTCCGACTTCAGCCAGGTCACGATCTCGCGGTCCGTGAGTTCGAGCCCCGCGTCAGGCTCTGGGCTGATGGCTCGGAGCCTAGAGCCTGTTTCTGATTCTGTGTCTCCCTCTCTCTCTGCCCCTCCCCCGTTCATGCTCTGTCTCTCTCTGTCCCAAAAATAAATAAAAAACGTTGAAAAAAAAATATGTATGTTCCTGGGGGTGCCTGGGTGGCTCAGTTGGTTAAGTGTCCAAATTCACCTCAGGTCATGGTCTCAAAGTTCATGAGTTTGAGCCCTGCATCAGGCTCTCTGCTGTAAGCTCAGAGCCTGGTTCAGATCTTCTGTCCCCCTCTCTTTTTACCTCTCCCCCCTCTCAAAAATAAATAAACATTTAAAAAATGTATATTCCTGGACTCATCTTTGGGGGATGTGGTTGGGGAATCTGACATCCCAAACTCCCCTCCGAGAGGATCTTATAAAAAATAAAGTTTGAGATCAGTGATCTACCATTGATCTTCTTGAGAACATTTTCCAGAGAAGTGACACAATGTGTGTATTAAGGTGTTCGGAAAAGTTTTTCGTTTACTCCCTTTCAAGAAATGCCACCTGCCAAGTCAAGAAATTTAGATGAATTTGGTTAGTGTTTTTTTGCGGTTACTTTTTAGAATGTCACATTTTATGGATCTTCCAGAAGTCATCTCAAGCAGGGGCGAATATGTTTCACACACTTCTAAGGAATTTCACAACCTACAAAACAGTGCATATAGGAAACCTAAAACTATGTGCAGAATAAAATTTCATACCATTGTTGCTAGGCTAGTGACTGCCAAATTTGATTTTATCATACTTCGAGGAAAATTAACTTATGTAAGGGGTATCAAGAATTTTAAATGTCCAATAAAAATAAGTTTGTAGACATTGCTGAAAATATGCATCATCCAACACTTTCAAGAGAAACTAAACAGATAGTTGGTTTCAATTATAAAGTAGGGTAATAAACTTTTTCTCAGCTTAGGTTCTCCTAAAAAATGAAACTTGAAGCAAGCACTTGGGTGCAGGTGCTTTGTTTTGGGAAGTGAGTTCAAAAAGGAGGAAAAGGGAACTGGATAGAGAAAAAGCCACCCCAAGAGTGTGCTGTCGACAGTGACTAATGAAAGTGGGAGCTTGATCCTACTAGGAAGACTTTGATAAGACACCTAGAATAAATGCATAAATAAATCCAGTTGGATAGAAGAGGGGAACATTAATTCACCAGTCCTTCTCTTTCACTGGTCAAAGGTTGTCTAATGGCATCATTGACTCTTCATGATTCCGGGCAAGTGCATTGGTCACAATGGCTGAACTGATCTCTGTACCCACTCCACGCGGTGGTGGTCAAGTAACCCTGGGGCAAGCTGCTGAGAGTTTACACCTGCATACAGTTGTTGCTTAATAATGGCATCTCTAAAAAAAAAAAAAAAAAGGTGGGCAAAATATGACGTATGGCCCAAGAGGAATATGATACCTCCCTTTTTAGGTATTTAATAATCATCAGAGATGATTCCCCAGGCCAAGGAGTGTGGGTTTTCTCAAACACATGAATTATAAATGTTTTATCTCCAGAGATGGCTTTTGTATTTGTTAGTCTGGATCATGTTTATGCCTCATCTCTTCTCCTCCTGGCCTGATGGGAAACATTTATCCCTTTGTAGTTAACATGCAAAACTTGGAAAGAACCCACGAAATAAAAGCAGGTTAAGATAAATTCCCTGTAAGCTATGCCTTGAAATTGTTTATTTGCTAACTGGAGAGAGTCTTGCTGGACACTGAGCAGATTATAAATTTGTCACCAAAAGGACTTCTAAGCATAGGTTGCTCTTAAATCATTCTGATGGCAATGTAAGCTGTGACATAGTGGAACCATTTGAAAAAGTGCAAGCCATGTCCCCTCACGCTTTCTTAGAATAAGCACAATGACTCATTTTTTTTCTTCTTCCCTGGATGCTCTCAAAGTCCTCTATGTCAGTTTCCACCCTCGCTCTCCTCCATGTTTGTCATTCCTCCTTTCCAGACCCGCCTTCATCTTCCATTTTTTTTTTTTGTTTACTTGTTTAAACAGGAAAGGAAGTGAAGAACATTCTATGATTTCTGCCACTGTAGATCCGTCTTTATTTACTTATATCTAACCCTGCCTTCTTCTAGAAACTGTTTAGGTTGTCAATGCCGCCTTATAATCTGGGTCTTGTGCATCGGTAAGAACATGGACCCTGGAGTTTGTCAGTCCTGGGTTTGAATCCTGCTCCAACACCTGTAAATCGTTGTGAACCTAAAATGTCCTTAATTTCTTTGGACCTCATGCTACCTTCTGTGAAACAGGGCTAAGAATATCTCTCTTACAGACTTCTAATGAAACCTAAGTGAGAAAATAGATGGAAAAGGGTTTAACACCATGACACAAGATAAACATGCGGTAAGTGGTCTTGTCATCAGTACGTAGTACTCTCCACAACTTGTGGATTTTCTCCTCTCCATCTTTAGAATTTGTCTGCGAGTTGAACGGTAAATGTATAGACAGGATACTGGTAACAGGGGCTTGAAATCAATGTTGTGGACTGGCTTTGGCCTGATGCTCTTTGGTCTACAGGGTTAATGAACGTCACACGTGGAGACGTGTCAACAAAAAACAAAGAACAACCGGAAACAACACTGAGCAAGTGTTGTTTAACAACACGCGTAGACGGCAGCAACGGTTCTCATAAGAAGCCTCACAACAACAGCTCTGGATTCTGACTTAGGAAAAGGGAATGGAGAGCTGACGTGGCTTGGATGAGAACTTCAGAGGTGAACAGCTCTCTACGGAATTTCTCAAAGTCAGAAGTAGCAATAGACTCTGTTGCCGTATCTGCACAAAATGAGTGCACCTGTAAAAAGAATGCAAGCTTCCTCTGTGCACAGTGAGGAAATGGTTATTGGCTTTATTTTGTGCTCTGTCATCCCACCCAAAGTGCAGTCGATATGGCACAGTACGACAATAATGTTTATCTTGAGTCGGTGGTGCAGGTGGACAACAGGAAAGGCAACGGAATGTAAAGTTGCGTTCCGAGATCTACCCAAGACACTGACGTGTCTGCGTTAGACACACATGTGAGTAAACCAAAAGCTTCTCTACCAAAAAGGAGACAAAGAGCTCGGAAATTTCTCGAACATTTATTAACACAACTTGGATGGTGTTACTTAATTAACACAGCATTGATTAACACAACTTCCTGATCAGGAAGGCAGGACTGGACTAGGTTTGGAGTGGGGTAAGCAACAACCCGATCAACGGCCTTTGACTCTATTTTGGAAAGACATTGGGAAAATAGAGAAGCAGAGTCAGTTTCCAACATGGGAAAGGGACCCAGCCATAATTCCAGAGGGTTTATCTAAAGACTGCCCAGGAGAGAAAGCCACTGGGTGTGATAAACAAGAGTCCTGCTATCGTAGAGCTGTTTTCTTCCGAGGAGAAATGCTGACCTGATCTTCACGGGTACACAACAGCATCCCAGAAATCTGAGCAGACAGCCTTTTGAACTTGAGAAGTTCAAGTTCCCCTAGCAAGTTGAACTTGCTAGGGGATGGCTGGGTGCCTTAGTCGTTAAGAGTGCAACTTCAGCTCAGGTCATGATCTCGTGGTTTGTGCGTTCGAGCCCCGCGTCAGGCTCTGTGCTGGCAACTCAGAGCCTGGATCCTGCTTTACATTTCATGTCTCCCTCTCTCTCTGCCCCTCCCCTGCTCATGCTCTCTCTCTCTCTCTCTCTCTCTCTCTCTCTCACCAGCCTCTAGGTCATGTTCTCTTCTTGCCACAGCCAGCCACACTCCCACCCCATGACCTGATCTCTTCCATTGCTCAGTGTGAATTTCACTGTAGCAATTTCAGTATCTGATAGGACCTTATTATGCACCTATTTCTGCTTGTGTAGTGCATGTCCC
This sequence comes from Panthera tigris, assembly GCF_018350195.1. NCBI lineage: Eukaryota > Metazoa > Chordata > Mammalia > Carnivora > Felidae > Panthera > Panthera tigris. The sequence continues at coordinate 12,892,078 of NC_056665.1, read as the reverse complement.
TTTGTACAGAAATGCAAATTTTGTGAAAGAGAAGCTATCTTGTTTAAAACTCTGTCCCCAGTGTTCAAAAGAGTGACTGGTGCATGGTGACCGGTCATAAATCCTCATTGAATTATTGAACCAGAAAGTGAACACATAAAATATTGAACTAGATTTGTGGTTACATTTTTTTTCTGCTGTTAAACCCAATACCAGCCCATTAATTTTAGCAAATCATCATCTTTCATATTCAACGCAACCACCGTACCGCTTAAAACAATCTTCCCATCTTCTCCCTAAGAGGGGCCTGGGCGAGCACAGTGTTCCTTGAACCTCGTTGGGGAGACACCTCAGTGGAGGACTTTTCTAGTACTTTCTAAGGCTGATGCAGATGGTGATGATGGTACCAACATCCAGGCTTGTCAGGCATTATTGTTTCCAATCCACACAACCAAAAGGAGGTGGGCATTGCCATCCGCACATCAGAAGATCAGATCTGATCAGAGATCAGAGTTCGACTCCTCCAAAGTCCAATCGCTGGCCCTCTGTCACTGAGTGGACAAGTGTCAGCGGGAGGTCTTTCTGTTCTCAAAGAAAAGCTGTTTCCAAAGACTATCTCCCCTATGCTATATTGCTTCCCTTGCAACTGAATTCCAGAATCTCCTTGCCCTTACAACCTAGAAACATTTCTGTGAGTAAAGCTAAATCAGCATAGCACTAGAACGTGGCAAAAGTCAGTCACTGTGAACTTTTTTCAAACTTAAACACCATTAAGTTTGTCTTAAATATATAATTCTTCTGTAAGTCTCCTGAAATATGTAATTAAAACTTATTTAGCATTCCCTTCCTGAGTTAGTTCTTCACTGATCTTTATAGGAAAATGCATCCCGTTGGCCATTTTACCCCTTATGTGTTCAAATGCATGACTTAAACCAGACCTATTTTCTAGGCCTGCACTGTCCCAAACGGTATCCACTAACCCTATGGGGCTCTTGAGCACCTGAAATGTGGCTAGTCCAAATCAAGAGGTATGCTGAATGTATCACTCAGTCGTGAAAGCTCTGTATCCAAAAACGAATGCAAAATACCTCAGTGATTTTTGGAACACGTGAATAAAGGCTAATATTTCAGATCTATTAGATTAAGAAAAAATATATTGTTAAAATTCACTTCACCCGGGGAACCTGGGTGGCTGAGTCAGTTGCGTGTCTGATTTAGGATCAGGTCATGATCTCGAGGTTCACGAGATCGAGCCCCGTATCAGGCTTGCTGCTGTCAGCCAGGAACCTGCTTGGGTTCCCCCTCTGTCCCCCTCTCCCTGCACTTCCCACTTGCAGTCTCTGAAACATAAATAAACATTTAACAAAATTCATTCCGCCTACTTTTTTTCCTGTGGCTGGCAGATAATTATAAATGACGTATGTGGCTCACATTGTGTTTCTGGCAAACAGCACCGGCCTCTGTAGTCTTCGTGAAATCAGTTCAGCCCATTACCTTCAAGGTCCGGAGTCGGGCCTTCTGTACAACCGCTCATTGTCTAAACCAGACTTGGGCTTTCTTATGTGCTCTGTATTTGTAGCAATAATTATGGCTTCCAGGGTCAGGCACTTTCAGGCAGTTAATAACCAGTTTGACTAAAAAGTCCATCAGCTTTCCAGCCATTCATTAAATGCTAGGAAATGCCTTACCCCAAGGTCAATACTGCTTAGCTCAGTCATACTTTATGATCGGGAGAAAGAATGCTTTCCTCTTCATTGTCAATAGTATTGATTGGCAGTTCTTTGGGTGGCCCTGGTCGTTTTTACTTGCCCTCCCTTTGTTTTCGACTGCCAAGGAGGTGACATCATCTTTCTTTTCACAATATGGACATTATTGGAGTGCTGAAAGCCCAGGACAAGGAGATCCACTGTCAGACATTGGACCTCACCTCTTCATTATTATTGTAAAGTGACTCACAGGGGAGAGGAAAGGAGGAGCAAGGAGGCCCATGCCATAAACTGTACGAGTCACCGGCCTGATAAACTACCACCTTTACCACCAGCCACAGTGCTCCCATTAAACTCAAACAGAAGAGTAGGTATGACTAATTCTTCCCTCCACCCGCCAAAAATAAATCACAGCACCAAGCTGGAATGAGACACAGACTTTTCCAGGATGAAGAGTTGAGTTGGAGAGTGAAACATTGGAAACATTTTGAAAAGGAGCCAGGTGGCCTGGGCAGGGGATTGCTGAACAAGCTTCCAAGAGCAGATCCTTCACATAAAAGCTGATTTGTCAGAGGCAGCTGCAGTGACTTACAGGGTACGGTGGCATTTATGGGATTTTATTAGATATCGAATATGCATTGTCCTTTTCAATAGGTCGTTCGTGAGTTCATTGACGCAAGCCTCTGTCTTTCAAGGACCCTTTAGGGACCATTCCAAGTTTTCCCCAAAGCTGTGTTATCTAAAATTCACAGCGGTTTAGTTACAAATATATTCGGTTTGTATCTGATTCACCGAAGTTTGTTGGTGTTGAGGTCTGACACATGGCAGATTAAACTCTAATATTTCGTGTTTTGGGTTCTTCATCTGTAAAACGGGGGCATCACAGTAAGGAATTTGGAGGAAAAAATAGTTAAATATCTATGAACGATGCTAGTGCCTCGTGGATATTATCATAGTGATTGGGGTTAGCACACAGCGGAATAAACTGGCTAAGCCTTTTAGTACTTTGGATCAGGATCGATATATCGATGCGGCCAGTATAGTAATTTATGTATACGAAGCCCCAAATAACCGGTTCCTTTTATTATTATCATTATTATTGCTCTTATCTAATCCTGACATTTGGGGGATGTTGGCGTGTCCAACAGGAGGGGCGCGTGGGTGGCTCAGATGGTTAAGCCTCGAGCTCTTGATCTTGGTTGAGGTCATGATCTCACGGTTTGTAGGATGGAACATCTCATTGGGCTCTGTGCTGGCAGAGTGGAGCCTGCTTGGAATTCTCTCTCTCTCCCTCTCTCTCTCTCTGCCCCTCCCACGCTTGTGCATGCATTTGCTCTCTCTCTCTCAAAATAAATAAATAAATAAACTTAAAAAAAATCCATTTGGAAAATATATTAGTAGAACCATGAAGATGTAATTAATGCAGAACTTGGGGCTGCTTCACATCTTGCCTCAGCCCTGTTGCTGGGGGACAGACATCTGCCCTTTGGATAGCCTGGAGAGGACTGAGATGAAAAGGACACGTTCTGGAGTGAGGGCCCTCGGATGTAAATCCTGGTTCCATCACTTAACTATCATGTGACTCAAGGAAAATTACCAGCATCTCCGGGCTGAGGCCTTGGTCCCTCACCTATAAACAGAATCACAGTCTCGAGGAGATATTTGAACACTAATGTTCATAGCAGCATCATTCACAGTAGCTAAATGGTAGAAGAAAACTGAGTGCCCATCCGCAGACAAATGGATAAATTAAATGTTTACGCACACAGTAGAGTATTACTGAGCCATAATAGAGGAAAATTCTGGGACCTGCTATGACATGAATGAACCCTGAAAGCCATAAATAAACTTTGAAAAAAATGGCCAAGACGGTGAATTTGGCTGTGTGTATTTCACCACAATTAAAAAACGTAAAAAACCCAGAATAACAACACCAATCTTTACATTTTTGTTGAGTGGACTAAATGGGATCCTATCTTTCATGATGTAGCCCACTGCTGGGCACCTAAGTACAAGTCAAATAAATCGTAGGTGTTAAAATAAGTTACAAAACCAAAACACCGACCACAGCTAACTATGGATTTTCTTTGAATTCAAAACTGTTAGCTCTGAGCTGACCTGTGAGGCTGAAAACAGACCTAAGTAGTTGCCCAAAACCTGCAGTGACACAGAGGCAGGGCAAAGTGAGGTCCTTAGCAAGACAAGACTTCATCTAAGGAGTGATCCCTCAGTCTAAGAGAATCCCTACTATAGCCAGCAGGGGGCGACAAAGAGGACCGACATGGCAAATTAGTACAAGTCAGGAAAGGAAGGCCAGAGGAGGGGGGGGTGGGGATGGTGTCCCACTGTGGCCGGAGGTCTCTGGGTGTGCCTCCAGCCGGCCTAAAGTCCAGTCTTCCGAGCACAGCCCCTGACACTCACCCAGGCATTAATTTTCCCTCCTTAGAAATGCTTTTCATAGGCCTTCACTCACTTGGATGTGTCTTTTCCCCAAAGCTGACAAGTTTGGCAACCTTATTCTTCCTAACACAACGTCGTGCCACCAGGAGGAATCTTTTTTTTTTTTTTTTTTGAATAATAATATTCCCTACGCCACTGGGGTGGCTCAGTACCTGTCAGGCTAGCAGAGTCTATCTCACACAGGGCTATACCAAGCCCAGCCGGGGCTACCCGAGGTCAGGCAGCAACGATATTTCTCATAGGGCTGGGTCGGTTTGTTCTTTCAGCTCGCTTGCACTATCCCTGCGAATCTGGCCACACTTCCTCCCCCTGATCTAAAATATTCCAGCTTTTAATTAGTTCCAGGCCCGTCGATGTGACTGCCCCATCTGCACAATGTGTATGTGCCAATTCAAAGTCTGAAGCTGATGAACTAATAGAGCCAACCGAAGACCTGTTGCAGGAGGCAAATGGAGTCACACTGCTGCTGGAAAATTCTCCCGGAGCGCCTGCCAGTGCCCGGGCCCTTTCCAAGCCGTGCCTGAACCACGGGCCTGTTATAAAAGGGCTCATGGATTCTATATTCTGTCCCTGCCTCTGGAGAAACCCAAGGACAACTAAAATGTGGAATGCCAACTCCCCATAATCCGGGGGACGTGTCCACGGTGGATAACTTGCTCAGTGGTGCACATATGAGCAAGAGGTCACGGCCCAAATCCAGCGAGGGCCCGCAGAATGGAGAAAGAAATTAACCCAGGTACAGTTTGTTTGTTTTTTTCTTCCCAATACTCAGCCTTATTTGCCCTTGAAATCCAGAGCCAAGTCCTGTGTGTCTACGGCTCAGTGTCACCTTCCTCTTCTGCGTTTGATGGCTGTAGGGGTTTTCGTGTCCGGCGTTGTCCCTTAATCGTGTTCCTTCCTGCTTATCAACATCGAAAGACGAAAAAACACATATACGTAAATACATATGTACGATACATACATCTGTGTGTTTGTGTGTGTACATCTATGTTTATACATACGATTGGAATTTAAACGAATGCATTGAAGCCCCGTGTGTTCCTTCATATTGCACGTCGGCATAATACACAGGTTCGAATCATAATTCCAGAAATAAAATGCTATTACTCATCTGAGAAAATTTCTCCTATCAGCAGGGATTGTCTTTGGTGGAGTTCAGTTTAGGTTTTGAAGACATGTGATGGATACTAAGTTGTCACGTTTCAAGTGCCTCTAAAAACACACTTTTAATTCATTAGCTTACTCATTCACCCGATGTGTATTTATTGGGTACCTACTGTGTGTCAGGCTAAGTGTACTTATTTTCTCGCAAAAAGGTGAAAACGAATGCACCCTAAATACTGAATATTCACGCGTGACCACTGCTAGCCCATCATAATATTGTTATAACTTCTCTTAGCTGTAAGGTCATATTTATGAACTCTGGTTCCCTTTGACTTGGACAGTTTCTTCAAAGGTCATTCTCCCGTTACAGGTGAAACAGCATCGACCCCCAGGCCTATGCCATCCTCCAACTCACCGAGCCATCCCACAAGGACTTTTTGAGCCCCGTAAGGGTTGGATCGCACATTTTGTGCTGGGTGTATACAGTTTCCCCGCCTGGCGTAGGTACAGATTCTGACTGAGATAGTGGGAAAAACCACAGTCACGTTCACTGAACTGGATAAGTCAAGCAGTCACAAGATGGCTCACGGCGTATCCCTCTTAGGGGAAAAGTAAAACAAAAGCTCCTTGTGTCCCAGTGACACGGGTGTGCAAAAACCAGACCATCACATCCAACTGACAGTTCTTCTGTCGGCCTGTCGGATCGTTCCTGAATGCTGCCCAGGTCTGGGGAGGAAAATGCCATATTACATCCCTCAGGATTTCTTACAGCAATGCCTCTTCTTATGTTGCACTCGAGTCTCAATCCCCAGGGTGCAAACAAATCCCTTCTTTGCTCCCAAAGCAGGGAGTGTTTATCAAGGGGAATCAGGTTAGAAGGACAGAAACATTTTGCCACGATTAACCTGCACTAGCACGCTAAAAAGCGCAAAAGGAAATCGGCAATGGAGCCTACCTTTTGCTTTGGCTTCACCTAGTCAGGATTACCCCGGCTTACCTATGACCCGCGGTGTTGAACAGGCCTGTCAGTGAAAACTAAACACGGTTCACGGTGGCGGCCGGGCGAAAACATCACTTCTGCCAAAAACTAAACACCGCAGAAGGGTCTGCCTAGTTTCAAAACATCGATGCCAACCTCACAATACACAGCGTGTGGTGGGTGTGATTTTGCAGAGACCCTGGAGGGACACTTGTGCAGTAAGGGGGTGGGTGGGGAGTCAGCCCTTGAAACCAGAGGCTCCCTAGATTTGAGGAAGTGTCTCAGGATCTTTCTTCACCTCCTGTGAAATAATCAAGGCCAGTGTGGAGAAATGGCTAATAAAAGGCGCCATTAATTTGGTAATATTCTCCCTGAAGAGCCTCAAGAAAGGAAGTTTCCAGAGACCCCCGGGGGAGGGGGGGACCAAGCAGGGGAGGATTATGAGGAAACGCAGGGAGTTTCTGTGGGTTGCTCCTTTAAGATATTTGAGGTTACAAATAAGGCTTGGGAGAAGGTTTAGTTTAAGGAAATGAGGACTGTGGTTTTGTTTTATTGTCTATTTTAAAATTATGGGAGCTCTAAGAATATCTCCTATGGCATCAGATTTGTGAATTCGGCATCCCGGGATGGGAATCGTGTGGTGACATTTGGAAACCACATGGATTTATACCCAGTGACTTGGGAATGTGGGAATCCATAAATAAGGGGGCATACATTGTCCAAGAATAAATATGCGCGCATAGTTCACTGCCTTTGTTTAACAAATATTTCTGAGAGACCTCTGTGTGCTGAGTGCTGAGAATAAAACAATGAAGTTTCTCTTCAAGCACCTAACATTTCTTGGGAGAGTTAGACACACAAGCAGGAAGCTAGGACGGGTGGGATATGTGCTGTCACAGGCAGAAGCACAGAGCACCGTTAGGGAATACAGGAGGGGCATCCTACTTAACTTCAGAGGGGTGTCAAAGAAATCAGAAGAATTTCTGGAAGGATCTAGAGGACTACGGAAGTCAAGTCAGTGAAAGGAAAGCCTTCTAAGTACAAGAAATGACACCTAGAAAGTGGGAATCATGGAAGACCTATTGGCTAAGAAGACATTTGAGCAGGGACTTGGAGGAGGTGGGGTTGGGGTGTCCCCGAGCCCACGGATTTCAGGAGAAAGGCCTTGGGCATAACATGTACTTGTGTTCCAGGAACAATGAGGTAGGCAATGTGGTCATGGCCCACGCGTCCATCTTTCACAGTCTGTGCTGTTTCCCAGTTCGCACTGGCCATGTTTTCTTCCATTCATTCTGTGAACACTCCTAGCGGGTCTTTCCGCCCCATCGTGTCCACAGAGCATGTGGTTGGACTCCTCTTCAATCCCAGATCAGAAATTCAGTTTCTTGCTCTTACTGGTGAACAGCCCTGAACCAAGGTTTTCTTGATGAGGCATTATTACGTAGCCTAACTTTGTCATTTCTCTCATACAAGAGACACTGGCTCCCTTCTCCCCCTTCTTCGCCGATGCCCTGGATTACCAGCCTCTGTAATTCTGCCTTGAAGAAGAAATTCTTCTGCTACCAGGGCACAAATTGCTATTTAAATGCACACGGCGGGGCACCTGGGTGGCTCGGTCGGTTGAGCGCCTGACTTCGGCTCAGGTCATGATCTCACGGTTCGTGGGTTCGAGCCCCGTGTCGGGCTCTGTGCCTGACAGCTCAGAGCCTGGAGCCTGCTTCGGATTCTGCGTCTCCCTCTCTCTCTTCCCCTTCCTCGCTCTTGCTCTGTCTCTCTCTGTCTCTCAAAAAAGGAATAAACATTAAAAAATAATAATAAATAAATAAATAAATAAATAAACCCACATGACCTTTGCCCCCCCCCCAAAGATCCTTCCGCATCCCCAGGATTGGTGCTCTGTGATCCTATCAAAAGGATCACCTATTTCAAAGTGATCCTATCTCTGGAAATTATAATTTAGATCCGTTAGGCAGTTCCTGAGACCTCATGCTCCCTTCCATCCATTCTCCAGTTCAACCTCTTTCGAAGGGGTTCATGGCATTGAGGTTCTTGTGGTTGAAATTATGTGAATTAGCATAGATTAATTCAACATATGGCGTTTGCAGGTGCTCTGGATCAAAGGAGATTGTACGAAAGGAAAAGTTTGGGAGTTCTGGGTAGTGATGGTTGCTAGCCAATGACCATGGGCTTGCCCTCTTCTTTCCCTATTTGCACGAGTACACAAGAGGGTGCAGAAGCGGCCACCGAAGCTTAGAAAACTGACTACGGATTCTCACTCGATGGGAAGATTTTCTCTAAAATCTGCCAAGTTGATGTGATGAGGTGGTCTAACCAGGATGGCAGTTATCTAGTTTCCAACAACTTGAACTTGCCTTGATTCATTTGATCTTCTTTAAAAAAAAAAAAATAGGACACCTGGGTGGCTCAGTCGGTTGAGTGTCTGACTCTTGATTTCAGCTCAGGTCACGATCTCACAGTTTGTGAGTTCGAGCCCCGCATCGGGCTTTGCACCGACACCCTGGAGCCTGCTTGGGATTCTCTCTCTTCCTCTTTCTGCCCCTCCTCCCCTTGCATATGTGTTCTCTGTCTCTCCCTTAAAATAAATAAATAAACATTTTTTTTTAAATTAAAGAAAAGAATAATTAAAAAAACATGTTCAGCTTTCAAGACGTCAAATAATCCTATATGAAAAAAAAAAAGTAGTGTTCATGTCACCCCAATAGACCCCAAATTGATGTTCCTCAAGAGCAACCTCATGTAACTGTAGATTTTTCTACTGGTATATAACCAACACGTTTGATGTTTTCATTTTCAGAAATCATTTATGGTCTTCCACTAAAGAAGATGAGTATTCAAATATTCTTAACATCCTCTCTCCCACCAGATACGCTTCCTTGTCTTCCTCCATCACTTTCATCCTGCCAATAGAAGAGCTCTGTACGGACATTACCGTGACTCTATATAGTAGCTAATGTCCACAGGCAAATCCTGTAATGCGCTATAATTGCATTTTCCTTTCTTGCACAAAATCTTGGCTTTCCTGGAGTTAAAAACAATTATCATTTTTTAAAAAATTTGCTGTATGTGTATTAGTAATTCTCCTTCCAAATGCCCCAACAGATATGCGAAACATATCCCCAGGAAGACAGACACCCCAGGTAACTGATGAGTCTTGTAGCGTGTATGTTACTCCCAGAATTCTCCTCTTGGGCTTCAGTCGGGGCTCTTAGACCTGCTGCTGTTTCGTTATCACTGTATAACAAATACTAAACCAAATGGCTTAGAACAACTATTTCGTTATGTCTAGTGGTTCCATGGTTTTGAGCAATTCTGGACAGGGCATGGAAACAGTTGGGACTTTGTCAGGGGTCTCCATGTGGCTAGCTGGGGTTTTCGCATAGAATGACAGCCATTGGGCACCTGGGGGGCTCAGTCGTTTAAGCGTCCAACTTTGGCCCGGGTCATAATCTTGCAGTTCGTGAATTCGAGCCCACATCAGGCTCTGTGCTGACCGCTCAGAGCCTGGAGCCTGCTTTGGATTCTGTGTTTCCCTCTTTCTCTGCCCCTCCCTCACTCATGCTCTGTCTCTGTCTCTGTCTCTCTCTCAAAAATAAATAAACATTAAAAGAAAATTTGAAAGAATGACAGTCCTTAGAGTAGTTGGATTCCTTCTGTGGTGTTTAGCTTTCTTCACTGTCCAAATGCCCAAGGTACCAGAACCTTTTAATATCTGGGCCTAGAAGTCATAAGGTCATCGGTCAAAGAAGTCATAAGGCCTGCCAAGATCCAAGAGCAAAACAAATAGATCCCACCTCTTGACAGAGTCACCGCAAAGCCGTATTGCAAATAAGCAAGGGCGTAAAGCAAATAAGCAAATGGCAGATATTTTGCGGCCATCTTTGGAAACATGATGTATCATAGGGCATAATCTCTCATTCATGAGACTTCCCTCCATCACCAGCTTGCTAGTTTTCTTCACCATGATGTAGAGCATTCTGTCCAAAATCATAGCCATTAGGCACATATGGTTATTTGAATTTAACTCGCTTAAAATGAAATGAAATTAAAAGCTCAGTGACACTAACCACATTTCAAATTCTCACTTATGCCCAGAGGCTACTGCATTGCAGAGATGTAGAATATTTCCATTATCTCAGAAAATTGTACTTACTGCACAGGGCTTATCTAGAAAGTGTCTTTAAATATCCCTTTTGTGGTAGAGCCACTATTTCCTCTGCCCCACATCTTTCTTTCTTTTTTTTAAATTTTGTACATTTTTTAAAAACTATTTATTTATTTTGAGAGAAACAGAGACAGCATGAGCGGGGGAGGGGTAGAGGGAAAGGGATAGAGAGAGAGAGAGAGAGAGAGAGACTCTCGAGCAGGCTCCACACCGTCAGCGCAGACCCCTATGCAGGGCTCGGACTCATGAAACCATGAGATCGTGACCTGAGCCGAAACTGAGAGTCGGACGCTTAAGCGACTGAGCCACCCAGGCTCCCCTCTTTCTCTTTCTTGATTTACTCTTTTACTTTCACGGCACACATCCATCACCGTGTTTCTAAGAAGTTCCACATGGCCAGTAATTTTTTGAGATCTCACATGTCTGTCTATGTCACCATCCTATCCCTACCTTCATGAACATCTGGCCAAGATAAAATCTGGGGGCAGCATTTCCTCCCAGGGTGTTGAAGGCATTACTCTACTGTCTTCAAGCTCACAGTGTTGTTTTGAGAAGTTGGGAAACATTCTGATTCTCGTCCTTTATATGTGACCTCACCCTTTCCATATCCAGAAACATTCAAGATGGAGAGGAAACTGCCATTGCTTTGGAATTTGATGAGAGCCCATTTTCATTGAATGTACTGGATACTCAGCAGGCCCTTTCGATCTGGACGATCATGCTCTTCGTTTCTAAAATACGTTCGACGTAATCTCGTTGGTAATTTCCTTCTCGCCATTTGTGTCGGGAGATCCTCTACGTGAGTAACGGTAGGCCTTTTTCTTCACCCAATAGGTTTCTTCAGGAAGGATGATGCCTATGTCATCTCTGTTGGAGTATATGCCTGTCTGTCGGCAGCCTGAGAGCAGAGCAGAAGGGAGAGGGTTGGATTTCTCAGACCAACTTTCATTAATCCCCTTTTTCCTCTTCTGGAGCCCTTCGCAAACTCCTCCTCGGCTCTGCACCTCGCTCCCACCACCCCTCCGACGTATGCCTGACACTCTTAGGTCGGTAGCTCCTGTGGTTACATCTCTCCAGAGAGTTAACACTGCATCTTATACAGGTCAGAGGAGTAACCGTCGGACTTCGGGGGCCGTGAAAGGAAAGTCGCTGCACCTCACACGAGGATTCTTCAGTTTTCTTGTGTTGGACCTACCCCGTACCTTCCTTCAGAGGCACCCAGTACCTCAAGTCCAGGACTTCTCCAAGGTTCTGTGGCATAAACTGGCTCATTATGTTTGGCATTTCCTCTGTGTGCCCTGACGTAGATTTTCTCTGCTCTGTTGTCCAGAGCGTATCTTGCTGGCGTCTACCGGGTTTTCGGAAAGGACTGGAAATAAGCCCGAGGTGAGAAGCTGTTCCCTGAAGCGGCCAATCCAAGCTTTCTTTCCTTTTCTACTCCCCCGTGTACTTTTGTTTTGACATCCATTTAGAGACCGAGGTTCCCAGATACGTGGAGTTAGGGCGGGAAGAAGTTAGGGACAACATCTTTGGACGTCGAGTAGAAGAGACGTGGGGCTGGAAGAACAGCTCCTGTACAGTCTCTTTGAGATGTTGGCATATTTTTGTGCCTATCTTCTGCAGAAAGATAACAACTGACTGCATTCAAAATGTATTCAGGACTAAATGTCCTGTTCCAGTATGAGGGCTAAGCGATAGTATTTGGTGAGTCCCATCCAACAGACCAGTAGAAAACGACCAGATAAATATTTGCCAGTCGGTTGAAATTTAAAAGAGAAAGTCTCTCAAAATGCCTTCCAGATTAGGCAAGGAGAGCACCACACCAGACAAGGGAAAATATTGGAGACCCATTTCACGGATGGAACTCATGGGGATCCCTATTGAGAAGGTTCTTTCCTGTGGGAGTTCCTGCACACACGCATATACATACATGCTAATTGATTCACACAAACTGTGAATCAATTCCTGTAGAATAATTCCTGGTCCATTTGTAAAAGTTGCAAAACTCTGCTACCAATAACGAACAAAGCCCCACTCATGAAACACAAAGACGAATTTCGCTCATGAACTTGAGTGCAAAAGTATTAAATAAAAAACCAGTATCTCAAGTTCAACAAAATGTTTAAAAAGAACTTACAAATCACCATGATTTATTGCATGAATTCAAATATTTTTAAGGTGCTTCTCACTAACAATAAATTAATATGTCCAATGATAATAAACATTTGAACAAATTCCTATCCATTCTTGTTTTTTAATCATGTTTTAGAATAGAAATAGATAAATATTTTAACAGAATATAGAACATAGCATTGGGGATGTTAATAAGCATGGGAAAAAAAAGGAAGGACTCTATGGAAAACTGGGTTTGGGTATACTATTTAACACATAATAAATAACAGGTCAAAAACAACCACCACCAGGTTCCTTATTTGCAGAGCTTCTCAGAAGATTTTCTATGCTAATCTGCATGTGAATTTCCAGGAAGCTGTTTAATACAGAATTTATCTAACCATTAATCCTTTTTTCTTATCCATTAGCACACTTTGCAACTCATTTCTCTCTTGACAAGGACGTTCATTCTCAATGCTAAACTATGAATTAACTTTATTCTGGAAAATCCCAGCCAATGCAGCATGCCATGAACAGATAAGAAGTTACAAATATGGTAAAGGATGATGATAATTTATCAACTGTTACAAATCACTTCCTTGCCCTCTTAGTAAGACTAAGAGAACAACTAAAAGTTATGTATGCTGGAAAATAATTTCTTTCCCCATAGCAAAGATAGCAAAATGACCCAGCAAGAACAATGCAACAATAAAAAGTAATCTAACTTTACCAAGAGACAAAGGAGATCTGGAAAAATAATACGGTGCCTTCCTGGGAAGGAATGGTACACAGATGTTTGTGCTCCAAATTTAATTTTAGGTTTAATATCATAAAAGTCATGATGTTATTTATGTAAGGGCGAGGGTGAGAGGGAAAACGTTTGATAACGTGTCTTGCACACACATCTGGAAGAATAAATACTGGAGATTTGCCATCAAAAAAGTCCTGAAAAGGGCAAGGGAAATAGATTTGCCTTTATAGAAGATATAAAAATATCTTGCAAAGCTACCCTTGTTAAATAACTAACATAGGAACAAACAAGCATAAAATGAAAATGACATTGAACTTAGGGTATATGAATGGCTCCTTCAATGCATAGATTTGTGAATATTACTAGAATATGAAGTAAACTTGTTATCACAAATAATTGAGAAAAGAGGGAAGATTATTTCATAAACTCTTTTGGGGGTAACTGATTTACTCTTGGAAACAAATCAAGATACTGTCCTTCCTCACAACCCCAACTAAAATGTGCATCTGATAGACTGAATAGCAAAATGTAAAAAAAAAAAAAAAAAAAAAAAAAGAAAACCTATCAAGAGTAGAAGAAAACAGAAGGGAATGTGGATGTGACTTTGAGGTGAGTCTTTCTAATCAATAACCCCAAAGAAGGTCACAAACAAAATGACTGATGGACTTGAGGATCTAAAAGGAAAAACTCCACATATCGAGTAACTTCTTCAGATTAAAAGGCAAATACGCATCGGAAAATGTAAGAGAAACATGAAAAGCACTTATCAAAATGAGTGATACAAAAAATCAGTATAAATATAGTAAACTCATGACTAATTCACAAATGTGGAAATACCAATAACAAATACAAACACAAAATAAATGTAAATTAAAAAAGTAATGGTGATATGTCACGTTCATAATAAATTAGAAATTTAAAAATGCTTAATTTTTGTAATGGCGTAATGAAAAATATGTACCAAACACTGCTAGTGAGAGTGTAAATTGGCACAGGCTTTCTAGAAGTTAGTTTAGAAATATATCAAGAGTCTCAAAAAAGTTTGATCCAGTATTTCTCCTTCCAACAAGATAGCCATTGGAATAAGTAAAAAACACAAAGGGGCCCCTGGGTGGCTCAGTCAATTATGCATCCAACTCTTGATTTCAGTTCAGGTCATGATGTCATCGTTCATGAGTTCAAGGCCCACATTGGGCTCTACACTGACAGTGTGAAGCCTGCTTGGGATACTCTCCCTCCTTCTCCCTTTGCCCCTCCCCCCCACTTAGCATGCTCTCTCTCTCTCTAATAAGTAAACATTTAAAAAAACTCACAAAGAACTGTGCTTGAAAATGTTCACTACAATTTTTGTTTATTAGTAAAAATGGGGAGAAGGTAACTACTTCAAAAATGAAGAATGATCACAAGTACTGTGGTTGGTTCAACTACTGAAGTGGAATATTGACATTAAAATTCATGGGGCGCCTGAGTGGCTCAGTTGGTTGAGCATCCAACTCTTGATTTTGGCTCAGGTCATGATCAGGGAATCGTGGGATTGAGCCCTATGTCGGGCTCTGCACTGAGCATGGAGCCTGCTTGAGATTCCCTCTCTCCTACCCCTCTCCCCTGCTTGTGCTCTTGGTCTCTCTTTCTAAATTACAAATAATTCAGATTTAAAAAAAATATCATTTAATAATATTGGAAACAGTGGTGCCGAAATGTTATAAAAAGAGGCAGGACACAGAAATGTATGTATTGATGATCCTGAACTGTCTTCAAAGAAGACAGCATAACAAAAAATACAATGTTGACATGATTATCAAAGTGTGATGGCAAATCTTAAATACTCAAACTAATTATCAGCACTTAAAAAATTCCCTAAAATGAACTTTTTACATTAATTATCAGGTAAACACAGCACGTTCCAATATAGACACTGGAAATAGTTGGATGAATGGATGCATTCTGACCGGCAGTTTAATTCTAGTCCTGGAAAGAACTTCAGGAGTCTATGTTGAGATGTAGTTTTTTTTTTTTTTTTAGTTATTTTAATTTTCTTTTTTTTTTTTAATTCCAGTATAATCTATGTACAATGTTATATTAGTTTCAGGTGTACAAAATAGTGATTTAATAGTTCTATACATTACTCAGGGCTCATCATAAGTGTATTCTTAATCCCCGTCACCGATTTCACCTGTTCCCCAACCCACCTCCCCGCTGGTAACTATCAGTTTGTTCTCTAGAGTTAAGAGTATGGTTTTTTATCTGTATCTTTTTTTTATTTGATCATTTGTGGTTTTTTCTTAAATTCCACATATGAGTGAAATCATATGGTATTTGTCTTTCTCTGACTGACTTATTTGACTTAACATTATATACCCTCTAGATCCATCCATGTTGTTGCAAATGGCAAGATCTCATTCTTTTTTATGGTTCAGTAATATTCCATGGTATGTATGTGTGTGTGTATATATATGTGTGTGTATGTGTGTGTATGTGTTTGTAGTATATATGCATGTATATTTATATGTATACACACACTATATATATATATATATATATACATATATATATATATATATATATATATATATATATACTTTATCCATTCATCTATCAATGGACACTTGAGTTGCATCTATATTTTGGGCATTATAAATAATGCTGCAACAAAGATAGGGTGCATCTGTCTTTTCAAATTAGTGTTTTCTTATTCTTTGGGTAAATACCCAGCAGTGCAATTACTGGATCACATGGTAGTCCTATCTTTAATTTTTTGAGGAGTCTCCATACTGTTTTCCACCATGGAAGCACCAGTTTGCACTCCCATCAACAGTACACAAGGGCTCCTTTTTCTCTACATTTCTGTCAGCACCTGTTGTTTCTGGTGTTTTTGATTTTGCCATTCTGACAGGTGTGAGGTGATATTGTGGTTTTGATTTGCCTTTCCCTAATGAGGAGTGATGTTGAGCAACTTTTTATGTGTCTGTTGGCTATCTATATGTCTTATTTGGAAAAATGTCCGTTCATGTCTTCTGCCCATTTTTAATTGGATTATTTGGGTTTTTTGGTGTTGAGGTGTATATGGTTTTTACATATTTTGGATTCTCACCACTTGTCAGATATATCTTTTGAAAATATCTTCTCCCATTTGGTAGGTTGTCTTTTAGTTTTGTTGATTGTTCTTTTCCTGTGCTGAAGCTTTTTATTTTGATGTAGTCCCACTAATTTATTTTTGCTTTTGTTTCCCTTGCCTCAAGAGGCATATCTAGAAAACATGTTGCTACAGGTGATACCAAAATATTTACTGTCTTTGCTCTTCTAGGAATTTTATGGTTTCATGTCTCACATTTAGGTCCTTAATCAATTTTGAGTTTATTTTTGTGTGTGGTGTAAGAAAGTGGTCCAGGTTCATTCTTTTGCATGTAGCGTCCAGTTTCCCTGACACCATTTGTTGAAGAGACTCTTTTTCTCCCATTGTGTATTCTTGCCTCCTTTGTCATAGATTCATTGACCATGTAGTCATGGGTTTATTTCTGGGTTCTCCATCCTGTTCTATTGATCTATGTGTCTATTTTTGTGCCAGTACCAAATTGTTTTGATTACTACAGTTTCTAGTGTATCCTGAAATCTGGGATTGTGAAATCTCCAGTTTTGTTCTTTTTTTTTTCAAGATTCCTTTGTATATTTAGGGTCTTTTATAGTTCCATACAAATTTTAATATGATTTGCTCGAGTTCTGTGAAGAATGCTGTTGGTATTTGATAGGAATTGTGAAACTTTGAATAGTATGAACACGTTAACAACACGTGTTCTTCCAGGTTACATATTTCTAGTAATTTATCCATTTCTTCTAGGTTGTCCAATTTATCGGCATATAATTTTTCCATAATATTCTCTTATAATCCTTTTTATTTGTTTTTTTTAATTTTTTTTTTATTTTTTACTTTTATTTATTTCTGAGAGTCAGAGAGAGACAGAGCACAAGTCAGGGAGGGACACGGAGAGAATGAGACACACAGTCCGAAATAGGCTTCAGGCTCTGAGCTGTCGGCACAGAGACTGATTCAGGGCTTTAACTCACAAACCAGGAGATCATGACCGGAGCTGAAGTCAGACACTTAACTGACTGAGCCACCCAGGCACCCCTAATCCTTTGTATTTCTAAGGTGTTAGTTGTTATTTTTCCTTTCTCATTTCTGATTTTGCTTATTTGATTCTGTTCTCTTTTTTTTTTCTTTTTTGATGAATTTGGCTGAAAATTTACCAATTTTATTGATCTTTTCAAAGAAGTAGTTCCTGGTTTTATTGATCTGTTCTACTGTTTTCTATTTCATTTCTTTCTTTCTTCCTTCTACTGGTATTGGGGTTTGTTTTTTCTTTTTCTAGCTCCTTTAGGTATAAGATTAGGTTGTTTATTTGAGATTTTTCTTACTTCTTGAGGTTAAGCCTGTACTGCTATAAACTTTCCTCTTAGTACCACTTTTGCTGCATCCCAAAGATTTTGGACTATTGTGTTTTTATTTTCATTTGTCTCCATGTATTTTTGATTTCCTCTTAGATTTCTTGGTTGGTCCATTCATTGTTTAGTAGGATGTTATTTAATCTCCATGTATTTGATTTCTTTCCAGATTTTTTCTTGTGGCTGATTTGTAGTTTCTTAGAGGTGTGGTTAGAAAAGATGCATGGTATGACTTCAGTCTTTCTGAATTCATTGAGATTTGTTTTGTGGCCTAATATGTGATCTATTCTGGGGACTATCCCATGAGTTCTCGAATGATCTGTATTTCTGACACAGCCTTGTCTTTAGCCATAGACTTTAAGAACTCAGATTAAGACAGGCCTATGCCCACTCAATTTTAAAGAGAGAAAACAAGGTGACTGTAGAAAATCTTATAGAACTAACAAAAGAATGTAAAGTCAGTTATGCAAATTATAAAGCCTACATTATATCAGTTATATTGCTTTTCCAAAAAACTAAGCAAAATAGAAAAGCACATTTTCACCAACCTGGATGAACATTTGAGAATAGATCAACTTATAATGATGCTTCAGTCATGACTTTTTCATGTTTTCTCTATAAATTACTTTAAAAGATTTTATCTGTCATCTCAAAAACACAGTTGCATCACTTGTGACATAATTCCCTTAGTTTTCTCCCATAATTCAACATCATATTGATTGTTGGTGATTTCTGGTTGGTTGTTATTCATTCCTTAAGAACAGGCATTATCTGAATCCAGCGTCAAAGAAAATGTGTTCTTATTGCTTATAATAATGTTGAAGTTTTGGAAAGAATCCAACAATGGTGCTAATGGTGGAAATGTCTCCTTCTTGAAATTAAAAGCAATTTAACCTCATAATTTGGAACAATTAGCCACATTAATTAGGAAAAAAGAGTCAAGGCACAGAAATCTTCTTGGGAAAACAGGTATTTTCAATTTCTGTAATGAGCTTTTCTTGTAATCACAACACAGAAGATATCTAAAATCCGTTAGATCATTGGCATATTCTTCTGCACCAAGCTTCACTCATTATTCCTACATATCTCACTTTCCAATCGATTTTTCTAAGAGAAGCCCCATCTGAATAAACTGCACATGAGGTTCTCTTTTCTGGCTCATTTCTGTAGTTATACTTGTATAATGCTCATTATAGTGTTCCTAATCTGAATTACATATAATGTGCTCATAGAGCATATAATACTCTTTCAGAATGTTTCAGATGACTTATAAGACTAAACAAAATAAGTAAGCAAAAAAAAAACCCCACACATATGATTTAAAAGCTACATAAGAAACATCAAACTCTTGAAGTATTTCTGAATTTTAGGGAGTAGGTCAGAGTGCCTCACTTCGTCAGGTTTGTTAGTAGAGGTGCCAGTGAGGCAAAGAGCCCCCCGGCAGATATCTCTGCTGAAGCACAAAGACCTCTGTCTCTTTGCTCCTAGAGAACAGGAAGCATTTTGCCTCCAACAAATAAAAGGCTAGAATATTGCCAAGTCTCACAGCTGGAGAAGCTGGTGACCCTTCGGTTATCGGTACCAATTCCCATTCCCTACAAGCACCCGAATCTCCACATCCCCGAGGCAACAAAGGAAGGGCACTCTGTTGTCCACAGTAGAGCGTGCAGGGCTGAGCCCAGAGAGGTCCTCAGAGCTGTGCTGCTCAGTACTCGGTTGTAAGTTACCAGGTGGCATTGGCAAAATCCAGACAATATCTCCGTGACTCTGAAACATCAAAAGCACAGAGATGGTGTTTTATCATTTAAATTCCATCTTCCTTCATTGGGCAGTCCCCTCCACGTAGAAAAGGAAAGCCACAAATTTTTATAAACTGGTTACAGTTGTCCAGGTCTTTAGAAATTCATGTTCCCATGACGCTCCGATACCGACGTCCAGAATTTTGCAGAGATCGCTCGCTCACGTCCAAATCATCCACCCGTGATAACGTCTGTAGCCTCGTTAAAATGCTCACGTATTATGTTAGTAGCATTTGTATTTTAGCATTTACCAAGTCATTGTTGGAGTGGTTGCTAGCGAAACAAGCCGGTTTCCGTTGGATGGGTATTCTGTAAATTTCAATCAGTGCTAGGTTCTATTGTTTGGGTGAAAATACTTATTAGCTTGATCTGGGCATACAGTTTACATGTGTGTGCGTATGAGTGCATGTAACTATGTGTCTTGTGTGTCTGTACGTGTATATATTACATGTTATATACTATATCGTGTATAATTATACAGTATATAATAATAGTACAAAATAATGTATACTATATACACATACATATATTTTTTTTCTTCAAGGGGGACTTAAACTAGGATATGTAACATGATGACTGGACTAGACCCTTTAAAAAAGACCTCACCTGCTGCATGACCCTGGTCATTCTTTTCTTCATATCATTTGCTGTCTTCTAAAAGACTAGTCATGGGACTGAGACCCAGGATCTACAACATTATTCCGTAGTATTGTAGTTTGAGTGTATCTCGAGGTAGCCTAGGGACATGTAAACAGAAACCCATTCTCTTCCAGTCTGTCAACCGCGTCCCGGTGCATCAGTGAGCGCACCCTATGAAGCCTGTCAGGGACATTCCAATGGCACGTCTGAAGGGCTCACCGCTCGTCTCCATAGATCAGAAAAACTACGTGAGCTCTCACTGTGGCTCAATATGCTGTGTGCCCGGTTACGTTGTATTTCTTGGATGTGTAAGGTACAGCACAGGAATACCTGATCTTAGCATATAAGCCCCCTAGATTCTCCAGCAGCAACTGCGGTGCGTCTTGAATTTGAATTTTAAAATGGAACTTAATGTGTGGTGCCAGGACATACTCTTTGAGGTCAAAGTGGAGAGCACCGGGGAGGGGTGCTCGGACCGATCGACTTTCCAGCGGAGTGCGGATTCCGCCCTCCCAGGCCAAAGTCAGCAGAGTTGGGAGTCATAAACAGGAGGCCTGGAACAGTCCCTCCAGGCTTAGGCAACTGAAATCTGGCAGGGAGAGTCTGACAAGCAACTGAAATAGGTCCCCAAACACCTCTGTGGAAGGGAGGAAGGATGTAACGGAGCCAGTCAAAATCAGCCCGAAGGGTTAGATAGGAAAAGCTGAAAATTGCCCCTCTTGGCACCAAAGTTAACCGACAACACGTGTGAAAGGCTCAAGATGGACCACGCACCTTGCCGGGTGGCGTGCAGGAGGGCAGAGGTGGATGGGGGCCTTAGACCGTACCTTCGGAAAGCTGAAATCTAACTGATGAGTGTAATGAGGGGAAGGCAGAGGGCCACACACGTCGTCTGGGACCCCTCTGGCACTCTGATCCTTCTGACACTTTATTTCCTCACCCCCATTAGGAGCTTTAGAGGCTTACGTTTGGGCCATGCCATTTCCAATAATAATTTGCAGACCTCGGGCCCTTATCACATTTAATAATCATTGGAGGAGGCTAAGGAAACGTTCCACATAAAAGAGAGACAGACAGACAGACATAGAGAGAAGTTGGGTAAAATTTGAGCTGTCTCAATTAAAGGAGTAACAGAACTGAGAAATATGCCCAGAGGAGCAATAACAACAAAAACCCAAGATTGAAATAATCCTGGCTGAGGAAAGAAGAGACAGGGGAACTTAAAAAAAAAGTCATCAAGGCTAACACTTTAGAAGGGTGTGGTAAAAACAGAAAGATGGACCTCAGTGGTGTGCGGGAACTCTGAGGGCCACTGGCCGAATGTTCGGAAATTTTCTGAGCTGGTGGTGAAACACAGCCATTATCCAACAAGAAAATACATGAACCTACAGGTACATAACCTTCGAGAAAAGTAATAAATATTCAAAGCTCATCACTTCCCGGTTATTTTACTACATTTCACTCTCACCTGTGCTGTTGAGGTTATGTGAGTCTCTCTTAAGCATCAGATGAAAACGCTATCTATCAGGTGAACTACTCTGCCTCTCTCCCCAAGCCCACTTCCAAGGAGAGCAAGTCACTAATTTAAAAGCAGCCACAGTGGGAGCACGGACACGGTGGAAATCAGCAGAAGCTAAAAATACAGACAGTACATAAAATTGTATGGACGTGAGGCCAGGTAGGCATGGCTTTGCATGAGCTTGGTTAATTATTTTGTCTAGATTTAAGAAAGTGGCTATGGAGAAAATATTAACAATGCAGATTAAACTTAAAACATGTCAAGTCCCTATCCATTACATTGTGCATTGCACAAATAATTAAGGAATTATTTTTTCCAGCGTGAGAAACCTATTGTCTGATTATGCAAAAGAATGAGTACATGGAATTTTGACATACATCTTGGCTATTTTACTTTCACTGTTCTCAATAAAGTAAAAGAAAACCTCAACCAACATCCATGTGGAACCTACATGCATTTGTCCATAGCAATTATAGGCTGGCTATGGATCCAAGAGGTCAGAACAAAATCAACAAAAGCATCGTGTGATGATTAATCATACTTAACTTACATGTGTACGTATATGTCTACATTTTTTTCCTAGAGAGTTGGTTATGAAACATTTACCAGCACATCCTTGGATAGAATCCACACAATGTTTTTTAAATGTTTATTTATTTATTTTGAAAGAGGGAGAGAGTGTGTGGGGGAGGGACAGAGAGAGAGAGAGAGAGAGAGAGAGAATCCCAAGCAAGCCCAGCGCAGAGCCTGATGCAGGGCTTGATCTCACAAACTGTGAGATCGTGATCTGAGCCAAAATCAAGAGTTGGACGCCCAACCGATTGAGCCACCCAGGTGCTTCTCCGCACAATATTTCAACAGTGAAACTCTGATGGGTGAAGATGGGGAAAGTAGTGGTAAGATTGTAGGAATAAAGCCTAAAACCATGACTGACTTTGCCTCCAAGCCGGGCGGCAGTAGTCTCCTCAATGAGCCAAATGCAGGATTTGTGTGTATTTGATGGCCAGGGTGGGATAAGAGCTGTTGGATGCTACAGCCAATGAGAAGTTAGAGGAAATGGTTGTTTTTGTTTTATTTTGATTTTTTTTTTCACTGTGTTTGTATACGGCAAGACTAAATTGTGACAACTAATAGACTGAGAAATATATATGTAAGCTGTATGTATGGTTTATCAACTTGCAAATGTGAAACGTGACGGAAGGATGGCTTTCTCTCTCTCCACCACATGTGCTCACTCACACTTACCTTTTGGGAGTAAACTGAAGACACAGAACACAGTGGGGGAGGTGCATAGAGAGAAGAGACATAGAATCCGAAGCAGGCTCCAGGCTCCGAGCTGTCAGCACAGAGCCCGACATGGGGTTCGAACTCACAGACCGCGAGAACATGATCTGCGCCGAGGTCGGAGGCTTAACCAACTGAGCCACCCAGGCGCCCCAACACATGCTCTGCAGAATAGGAGTTCAGACTTTGAAGACGAAGGAATGATGTCCCAGGGTGGATCGTAGCAAGTCTTACACGGGCTTGAGCTACCATGAGCCTCTCTGAGGTGACCCCACACTCCAGAAACCAGAAGGTCTAGAACACAGACTCCCCCATCCTCCCCAGCCTCATCCACCCAAAGTTCTAGCCCTACTCTCATGCCAAACTCTGGCATGTTTTGAGCCAGGGAGGAGCAGGCGGTCCGGCTGTCATCCACTCTCAGTAACGTGTGTCGCACAATGACAAAAGGGAATTTGGGAAGAGGTAAAGAGGGGAAATTCTTATTTTCCTTGAAGACTCTTATTGAGTCAAGGATCTGGACCAAATGGCATCCACAGTTAGTCTCTTTCACATGTGCTAGTCTACAGAAACAGGGGAGCAAGATTTCCTCGCTTAAACTAACTTTAAGGGAAGTGATCCAGATCTGGTACCTAATTGATGGCACAGGCATCATACACAGCATGTTAAGACAGGAATGAGCCTTACTGGGTTCCTGGTCTGTGATGGCACTATGCACCTCGTATGTCCGTTCTGGACCCTTGTTCTTGATAAGTATCTATAGCAATGGTTGAAAGGGTTTGGGGAACTTACTAAGGCAACCAAAAGGCTATTCAGAAAGGAAATTTGAATAAAAACCTTTACCCACCCACCTACCTACCTACCTATGTACCTACCTACCTACCTATTTATCCACCTATGTGTGGTTTGTCCATAGAGTTAAGGGATTAAATTATATATACTAGGGGGTCAGGTAGGCATGTCTTTGCATGAGCTGATTTTCCTGGGAGTTAAAGCTGCACACGAGAAGTTCATTCATGGACTCCTAGGACTGCATGCAGAGCAGAGTGGAGGGCAGGGAGAAGCAGAAGAAGAATGAAGGGGACTATATGGTTAGGTTTTCATGATTTCTTTTGTTTGACTACGCAGTGTCTGAGACACGCGTCCGTCATTCAACAATAAATGTTTACTGAATTTTATAGTATTCTAGACACCCTTCTAGGCACTTTGGAGACATGAAGGAACTACTCTTAGGGAGCTTATACTCCGGGAACATGACATTTGATACATGTCACGAGAAGGAGGAAGATGGGAGTAGGGAGGAAGGAATTATATTACAGTTAGGAAAGGTAAGATCTCCATCATAATCTGTGCTTCATCTCATTTTTGGAACGTTAATCTAATTATGATTTGTGTGTGTGTGTGTGTGTGTGTGCGCGCGCATGGTGGCCTATATTTCTGTGGCCTTCTGATGGAGGATCCTGGGTTTCTCTGTTTCCTCTACCACCTGACTCCGGGGAGAAAGAGGGCTGATATAGACGGATCAATGGGCAGGACATTTATTGGGCCATTGGGAGAGGGCTCTTGTCTACGTTTCCAGGTTTTACTTCTTTGGGCATTCTCTCTCTCCTCTTTACCTGAGGCTACTGCCAAAGTAGACCTTGGGAGCATCTTACTTGAAGCTTAGGTGTCCCCCACACTGCAAAGGCTGAATTAGCTCTGATGCATTTTGTCTTGACTCGGGTTACCTTGCACTCAGCTAGTCTATCTATAAAACCCTTAATACACTGAAGATTTAGCCAAATGGGTTTTTTTGAGGAATGGGTGTGTGCTTACGGAGAAGAAACTTAAACTCCTCAGCCCAGTTTTACAGTTTTAAGCCACTGAGACATGTCACCAGACAGAAAAAAATGTGAGCTCACCAGTTCACAGGAGTGAGCATTGCTTGATTCCCCAACATTCGTTTCTTCTCTTTGCCATTGTGTAGCAGACAGATAGTGTGACTGGTCTGAGCAGACTACATGAATTGTCTAAGCCAGTCAAGGTAATGCCCTGACAAAGTGATTGGTTCGGGAAATAAACCTTGGGCAGTCTTTGACTAGTTTCAAGGTGGCCCAGTCCATGAAATGTTCAGGAGTATAGCTGGGGATTGTGGGGCTCCTGTGGTTTCTCCATGTCAGTCAATGTGATACATGGATAAAGCCGAAATTTACAGGTGGAAAGCACTGAGAGGTACGTGGAGAAGGGAGCTAGAACCTTGATAAAAAATGTGCCTGGGGTAACTGCGTGACTCAGTTGGTTGAGCATTCAACTCTTGATTTTGTCTCAGGTCATTATCCCGGGGTCATGGGATTGAGCCTTGCATTGGACTCCACATTGAGCATGGAGCCTATTTAGGATTCTCTCTCTCTCTCTCTCTCTCTCTCTCTCTCTCTCTCTCTCTCTCCCCCTCCCCCATTTGCACTGTCTTTCTCTCTAAAATAAGAAATTAAAAAAAAAACATGTCTGATGCTCATCCAATCTCCAGACTTGTCAGTTGCATAAGCCAATAAACTCCCCATAATATTTGAGCTAGTTTACACATTGTTTTTCTCTTACGACCTGAACCACCTTAACTGCCACTCAGCAAGATGGGACATGGAGGTTTGGGAAGTGCGTCAGTAACTCAGCACCGTAAGGAAGAGTAAATATTTGCCTAGCCTCGTCCTCTGAGCTTTTTCCTCCTCCCAGGACCCTTCCAGCTTTCGTCCACCTCTCAGTCACTTCACCAGAGCAGATGTGAGTAATGTTCTCTACTCCTAACATTCCTCTCCTTTTGTTATTTCTTGCCCAACGCTGCACGGTCCCCATACATATTGTCCAAATAATCACTCAACTTCCCTTCGGAGTAGGAGGGAACAAAATAAGAGGCAATATGTAAGGAGGATTAGCCAGATGTATTTTTTGATAATGAACAGAAACATCTGAGCAGTTCAAATCCAGCCCTTTCCTGTTCAAGACACTGGCTGATGATGTTTATTAGTTTTATTTTTCTGACATGTGTTTTTAATAATCATGATTATGATTATGATCATGATTATGATTATTTCATGACGATATGAAAGCCCCCCAAAGTTGATACTGAACAGAAAAATGCTAATACTGACCAGGATTTTTTTCCCCTAAAGCCAGAGAGTGCATTCTTGGGGTGACCTTGGGTCAATCCCCATCGTCAAAATTTTGCTGTTCTGAGCACTTCTCTTCTGAGGACATTTCCTTTAGTGAATACAGAATTATTCACTTAAAAAAAAGCCTTCCTAAGCCTTTACTCAGAATTGCAACCACAATGGTGAAGAAATGTTTTTGCTTTTATTTGGGACATTGCTTTGCTTTTCTCACTATTTGCTGTACCTTATTAAATTGCTCAGTATCCACTTCCCTATTTTATTATTCATTTCACACACGAAGCATTTTGTCAGCTGCTAGACAGCTTGAAAATGTGGCCATGTTAAGACAGATGGTTTGATTACTGAGGGAGTTGAAGCTGAGGGCTTTCAAAAAAGCAGATTACAGCAAAGCCTTGTTCTTGACATTGTATCAGAATTGGTGAACTTTGGCACCTTTTTTTCCAAACCCTTTCTACTATGTGTCTTTACCTCTGGGCACATTCCAAGCCCCACATTGTAACCCATCACTCCAACTGTGGCTTACTCTTTCAGTCTAGGAATTTGTCACTTGGCCTGTCCTCTTATCTACTCTACCAGTATTGGGGGGGGGGGGGCAGCCTGGCACGCACTGGAAACCACCTTTCGTGTTGCATTCTGACCTCAACCTTTCACCTATGTTTATCATAAGCCAAACTTTTATGCTAAAGCAATAACTTTAGATCAACTTAACTACTTATAAATTGTGGATTCTTTTTATGTACTTAATGCATGTTCAATACAGAGAATGTCAATAAGGGAAAAAAGTTACCCCAAATCACACATTCCAAAGATAACTACTACTAATGTTTCATGCATGTAGTTCCAGATTTCTTTGCAAACAACTCTCATATCAATCATATTCCACATATCATATACGTATATATCATATATATGTATATACCATACATATATGAGATATATATATATATATATGTATGTATATATATGATGGAGGCATATGGTATACAATGTATATCATATGTGATATACATATACACCATATATCTCCACATATATGATATATATATGATTTATGCATGACAAATACAATGGATAGGTATGTTCAAAATAAATATATGGATAGATATGTTTATATACTTTATATACTTTATATATAGATGGATAGATACTCCAAAATAATATATAGTGATACTTATATAGATACTTTATATAGATATATGTTCCAAAATAATATATAAGTGATCATACTATGCACACAGGTTTATAAACTAATTTTTCATTTGCTACAAATGGGTTGGATTTTCTCTTTAGTAAATATGCATGCACCTTATCATTATTCATGATTATAGAAGTCAGTTAATTAATATGCTACAATTTACTTATCTATAATCAATGGACATTTTATATGACCCCTAGCTTTTTCTTATTATAAACGCTGCTGAGATGAATATGTTAGGGCTTCATTGTCTGGGATACATTATTAGAAGTGCATTTTCTTTTATTTATTTATTTATTTATTTTAATTTTTTTTATGTTTTATTTTTGAGACAGAGAGAGACAGAGCATGAGTGGGGGAGGGTTAGAGAGAGAGGGAGACACAGAATCCGAAGCAGGCTCCAGGCTCTGAGCTGTCAGCACAGAGCCCGACGTGGGGCTCGAACTCACAGATGGTGAGATCGTGACCTGGGCCGAAGTCGGAAGCTCAACCGACTGAGCCACCCAGGCGCCCCTAGAAGTGCATTTTCAATATAAAAAGATATGGATTCTTTTTAGAGCTTCTGATATGTATCCATGTTTCATTCAAAAAATGTACAGGTGTATACTTCTAGTAGTAAGTAGATGAGTCAGCTAAAGCTTTGACTAAACTCGAGAGTTATCACTCAAAGTGTTGGGATACATCATAAAAATTATTGTTTTGTTACCTGTCAATTACTCTTCTAACTGATCGATAGTGGTCAGTACCATTATTCTGACCATTGCCGTGGACAGAAAATAGAATTGTTGACATTATCAAGAACTTGAATTCTTAATGACATAACACAAATAAATGAAATGACATCAATCAGTACCAAATGACGGTGGACTTAAAAGAAATTAGAGAATTCGTCATATAGTTTAGAGTAAAAACCCTTTTAGCAAAACCTGAAAATAATATTAACTTCATATAATTTTTATATCAAAGATACAGCATTTATATGAAATATATACAGATAAGTTTCAAACATAAGTCTTACCCTAAATTTCCTCTTTGGTTGCAGGCCTACATTTCTCTGTATTTTGATCTATTTTGATCTACACAATCACACAGGCTAGCACCTCCAACATCCAACTTCTGATTCGTCCCAGTTTTGTTATTTCTGCATGAGGACTATCAAATGTCCTGTTTTCCAAGATCTGAACTGATCTGGAAATCTCCTGTTTTCCCAATCTGAACTGTCCTTAATGCATCAAAGTCACTGTCAATTCTATTTATTATGCCAGCTTTTCTATTTCCACAAAATGAAATCTGGGCCTCCCGTGCTTCTCTGAACACTGAGCCACTGCTGGTCTCCTTGCTACCTGTGGCTTTTCCCATTTCTCATTCGCTTGCTATTTTATGACCAATGAATATTTCTAAGTTGTGACTGACTCAGCTACTCCACTGCCCGTATCAAATGTTATAAATGGCCCCTGACTGCTTACTGGATTGAACCCAAGTACCGTAACCTGGCATTGCACGCCTGCATACTTTTATTCAGTTCAGCTGCGCACTGACACTGTTGTTGTCCCCTCCCCACCCCTTCTTTGAAAACATTCTTCAGGCCAGCCGAATGGGAGTATTATCGCGCTTTCCATGTAGCCTACATTTTTCCTCTTCTAAAGATTTGTTCATATTATTCCTTGTCCTGGATACTTCCCCTGCCCGTCTCCTAGTCCTGTGTCTTCAGTGTCTACTCCAACTTTTGTATTTCTTTAGCACTTCAGTTCAAAAGAGACAGAAGCTTTCTGCTGGTGAATTTCCACGGCAGGTTTGTTTAGTCCTCTGGGCATCAATACTGGGTTTCTTATCTTATCTTTGTGGCTAGTCTGTTGAGTTTCTTGTGAGCAGGGGCTATGACTGGTTCTTTTTGAATCTCCTGCAGTTATCCAACTTTAAGTAGAACATCTGTTCTACAGCAGCTGTTGGGTACCATGAAGAGATGGGGGGGTGGGCCCTGGGTGGCTCAGTTGGATGAGTGTCTGACTCTTGATTTCAGCTCAGGTCATGATCCCATGGTCTTGGGCTCGAGCCCTGCATCAGGCTCTGTGCTGAGCATGGAACTTGCTTGGGATTCTCTCTCTCTCTCTCTCTCTGTCTCTCTCTCTCTGCCCGTCTCCCCTGCTCAGGCTCTCAATCTCTCTCTCTAAGATAGAAAATAACAAATTAAAACAAACAACAAAAAAAGAGATAGGAAAGGATGGGTATGGAGTTCACTGGGCTAGTACATACTAAAGCATACCTTAATATTATACAAAGATTTAAAAAGTGATGTTTCTTCACAGTTGATTAAACTAAAGTCACATTAGATACTCCAAGCTATGTGATACATTGCACACTTAGAAATCCCTTAATCTGGAAGTAATGATGGATTTCCCACAAACTATGTTAACTCTGCAATGGAAACTTTTTGTTCTACGTGACTGTTTTTTTTTTTTTTTTTCCAAAAGCCAGTATCATAAGAAGGCTTTACTTTATTATCCCCCACAGTGATTGACAAAGCTGTTCAAAAATTGTCCTTCTCCCCAAGTAGCTAGCATGAATCACTGTAGTTGAGCTTTGATTTTTCCAAAAAAAAAAAAAAAAAGAGAGAGAGAGAGAGAGAGAAAACTGTCTTTTTAATTTAATTATTTTTTATCCAAGTATTTATCAATCTGCATCTTGCCTTTTGTAATTGGCAAGCCCCAAATTGGATAGGCCTAGGAGGAAAACTGATCAAGCTTCTCCTCAACGCACAAGAGGAAAAGAGAGATAAGACAGCTAAAGCAGTGTTGGCTGGTTTTTCTTTGCTTTTTTTTTTTTTTTTAGTTTCCATATTTTTTTCCTCTAATTTTAAAGCTTCATAATGAGTATTTTGCTGGTAATTTCAATCCCTACCAATTAGTAAAGTTGGATTTATGCATTTTTTTAATATTGTGAATTGAGTAAGAATCCTTTGTCTTGCATTCCTTGGCTTTGTGCCTGTGATATAATCTTAATATCGATACTAAGGGCCACCACTCAGGGGCTGAAAATTCTTCAGTGGTTCCTGTTGTCCCTAAGATATAACCCATGCCTGACCTGTTATTGGCAAGCCACAATGTGTCTTTCCATCCTGACGTCTAGGTAAAAGAATCCAGGCATGCAGTGCCCGGCTATAACATTTGGTTCAATTCACTAAGCACTGGGAATAATTTACCACATTTGATATGGGGAGGAGTGGGGTGTGACTTGGGAAGATGAATTAGGCATGAAGTCGTATGAGTCCTCCTTTAGAAGGAGACAGCCACATTAATACCTTCTCTCCTTGGATTCTTTTGTTCCTCTTTTCTGGAATGCTGATTCCAGAACTCTAAATCTTACTCATCCTTCAAGGTCCGTCTGGCTGTTTAGCACTGTCATGTGTTATCACTTAATGGCTTTTTAATGCATGTTATTCCCTTCTTCAATTAGGTTATAAAGTTCTTGAGACAGAAAATTATACTGCACACATCTTTGGAGCCAACTAACAATTTTACATAACGATGTATTTACTATAGACATGGTATCAGTATTTGGCAAATATTGATAATGCATCGGGAAGTTCAGCTTGGGAAAGATGGTTGTTTGGTTGCCTCTGGCTCCCTCTAGTGATGTCCAGAATATAACCAGGAGCTGCGCATTCTCGGTTCATCCCATCGGTTGTTGTTTCACAGCTATCAGATGTGACTCAGAGAACAAATTCAGCTAGCAGCAAGAGATGAAAATCATAATTATAGCCTAAGTATATCAGTCTCTGATTGTACGCCAAGAGCTGTTAAAGTTGTTTTACAAACGCCCTCATCTAACTTGCATAAACACCATGTGGCGTAGTTTTTAATATTCTCCATTTTACGGATGAGGAGACTGAGGCACAGTGATGTCAAGTAACTTGCCTAAGGTCACACAGGAAGATCTTCCGGCATTTTGTTTTATTTTTTTTTTTTTCCAGCTTCATTGAGATAACATTGACTTACAGCATTGTGTAAGTTTCAGGTGTGCGATGGGAGAATTTGATGTATGCATATATTGTGAAATGATGACCACAAGGTTAACACACACATCACCTCACGTAGTTACAACTTGTGTGTGTATGGGTTGAGATCTTGTAAGACTTAAGTCTCTCAGCAACTTTCAAATACACAATACAGTATTGTTAACTGTAGTCACATCGTAGAGTACTTTGCATCCTCAAAATTTATCCATCTTGTATATGGAAATTTGTACCCTTTGACCACCTTCATTCATTTCCACCGCCCCTGATAAACATCAATCTACTCCCTATTTCTTTAAATTCAATGTTTATTTATTTATTTTGAGAGAGAGAATGAAAGTATGAGGAGGGGAGGAGCAGAGAGAGGGAGAGAGAGAACCCCAAGCAGGCTCTGCATTGTCAGCACAGAACCCAATGCCGGGCTTGAACCCACAAACCATGAGATCATGACCTGAGCCGAAATCAAGACTCAGATGATTAACCAACTGAGCCATCCAGGATCCTCTCTACTTCCTATTTCTAAGAGTTGATTTTGCAGATTGCACAGATAAGTGAGACTACACAGTTTTTGTCTTTCTTTATCTGATGCATTTCACTTAGAATAACGCTTTCAAGGTTCATCTCTGTTGTCACTTGTCACAAATAGTGGGATTTCTTCATTTTTTAAGGCCAATAATATTCCACTCTATGTAATGCATTTTTTTTCCTGTCTATTCATTCATTAGTAGACATTTAGGTGGTTTCCATGTCTTGGCTATTGTACCCTTATTTTAGCCTCGGTGGTTTGGAAGATGTGGATGGATATGTTGAGACTCTTGAATAATTTGGTTATTTGGCTAATGTGCTTTATTCCCAAATCTTATTACATGTTTTAATTAAGAATATTTGCTTCTGACAAATACATGTGCATAACAGGCAATACTTAGTTTATCCTGAAGAGAATGGAACAATTATATATGCAATAGAAAAAGGCAGGAAAAGTATTGTTCAAATGGCAAATATATTGCCAAAAGCGATAACTGTTTTAGAATAAGCCTTATTTGGCAATGCTTTGCATATAAATAGGCTTGATTTAGAAATGAATTATTACCCTTCAAAAATGATCTCCTCCTTTTAATTGTTCAAGATTTCAATTAATGGCCCATTTGTTAGAAGAACTTGCTTATAATGGATAATATTTTAATACCCAAATAATAACAAGATTGAAATGCCTGCTTTTCATTTGCAATTAAACGATTTGCATATTAATAGCTCATGTACTTTCTCATTTGTTAATATCACAAGTAAAATTGAATTAAGATTGAAATAGCATCCTTTAGAGTGGAAAAAGAGAAAATCATGTCAATATTGGTATTGATCTCATAGCCTAAAGGGAGAGACTCTTACTGATGAACAATGAATAAAATGCATGAATGAAAAAATGAAAGTATCTTTTACGTTCTACGTTACTTTCTTGTAGGGCCATAAATGATGTAGGTAACCCTATATGAATAATGGTAGATTTTCTATATATATCTATATAGATAAATATATACATATGTACATGTACATATGCGTATATATGTGTGTGTTTTATATATGCATACATACGTACCTTGGGATTGTACATCGTCCCTAGCTAGACATCACCAAGAGTCAATAGTTTTGGAAAAACATAACAAAATTTACAATAAATGGGTCTCTTGCTTTTTTTTTTCCGCATGAGATTACATTATTATTCAAAAGAGGCATCTGTTTCCCATTAACGTTGAGGGGAGAGATCTATCTTAGGAAGTAGGATTTAAGCTGAATTGTAGGCCAGAAGAATCAGCCATCACACGCTGCTGCTTCCCGTGCATTTGTAGTCATGCTAATTAACAGGAGGGAATCCTTCCTCTCTCTCTCTTTCTCTGTATCTCTCTCTGTCTCTCCCCCCCTTCCTCTTTTGCGAAACAAATGAAATAATGGAAAAGTTTTTCACTGAACTCTAAACAGGCCATATATGCATGCCATGTTCAGAGCACGAATGTGTGTATGTGATACGAGAGAGACAGAGACAGAGACAGGACAGAGTCAGAGTAAGGCCTTGGAAGTAAGCCGCCACCTTAGCAGTCACAGCAAGCATTCCATCTACCACACCCGCCTGTGCACACACACACACACACACACACACAAAGTTAGGCCCTTCAGCTTCTCTGTGGTCTCATAAAAGCGACCTTAGGAATTACCCAGGTGCTTGGAAATGCAATAAAAAAAAATAAATGATTTCTCATTAAAATAAAAAAAAAAGTGGAATTTGAAGAGCCAAAGGAGAGGTGTCCGAGGGGATAATGGCCTGTGGTAGCCAAAAGATATAGAGAAAGGGAAATCGCTGTCAAGTGTCCAGAGCCCGGAAGCCTAAGCAGACAAAACTAAATTTGCAGACTGTCTGTGTCAGTCATAGCTGGGTGACCCTGGAAAAATTACTTAGGCTTTCTGGACCTCTTTTTTCTCATGTGCAAATGAATATTCATCTCAAATTGAGGAGTAAGCTGAATCAGATCTTCTCTTTGGAAAGACTTTGAGAATGCCCAGACACCCCCTTACACGCCCCCCACCCCCGGTATGGTTGTATATTCTCCACTCATGTCTGTTTCCTTTTCTGGTTTCTTTCAGCTTACCTTGGAAAGACGCCCCCTGTCCCTTACCTGCTTAAAATACCTGCACACAGCCATGTTATTTCACATAATGGAAGGCCTGCTTACCTTGAACGAAATAAGAGAAGCAGATAAGGAGCCTCGCTTCTGCCTGGACTGAGAAATTAATGGCTTGTTCGTTGGCAATTTGGCCCCTGAGCCAGATGGGAGTCAAATACACCGACCTTGGCATCCCTTACGAAGATGCTTAGTTCTCTTTTTTGTAAAGAATGAAAATCAAAGTCCAGTGATTGTTCCTATTTTCTTCTGGCCCTGGATTAGAAAGTATCTTTGTATGTGTGTCCACCTTCTCCTTTCGTTTTCCTTTTATTTTTTTTCACCTCTCCCCTTCCTCCCACAAAGAAGAAGAGAAAAGAATTTGATTGTAGAAAATGTCAACTGCGTTGTACATTTTAAGCCAAGAACACATAACCTAACTGGAGGTAAAAAAGTAATTTTGAGAAAATGAGACCTCTCATATGGCCACCTTGTTTATGAAGTTTAAGTCTTTTTTTTTTAAAGTTTACTAATTTTTGAAAGAGTGAACACAAGTGGGGGAAGGGCAGAGAGACACACACACACACACACACACACACACACAGAATCTGAAGCAGGCTCCAGGCTCTGAGCTGTCAGCACAGCTCGAACCCACGAACTGTGGGGTTCAAACCCACGAACTGTGAGATCATGACCCCAGCCGAAGTCGTATGCTTAATCGACTGAGCCACCCAAATGCCCCATGAAGCTGAGGTCTTGAGGTGGTCTGCCACAGATGAAGTTTGAAAGAAAGCACTGGATGTTCTCTGAACCACAATACTAAGTAGAGGTCAAGAGGAGGGAAAGCTGGGCTCCACAGAAGGCCCATTAGATATTCCCCCAGGAAAAGTGTTGCTATGGCCTCCTAACGATATCCTGTTGAAACCAGGGGCTCACAAAATGCAGAGTGACGAAAGAGAGCTTATTTCCCACTCTTGCTTCATTAGATTTCAGGTTTGGCAGTGAAGGGCTAGAAAATGGAGCCAGATGGGCTAGGAAAGCAGTTGAAAGCGTAAAAGAGGCCTCAAGGAGACGTCAGATATTGCAGAGTGAGAAATTACCCATGCAGGGAAATGGAAACAAAAATGATGCCATTGACGCTATGGAACAGGGACGTAACAAAGCTTGACATGCCACACTACATGAGAAGTGTTCCATCCTGTGCTCTGTAGATCATGTTTGTGACACATTCCCTTGGATGAGGGCCACTGACAAATGTTGTCTTTAGAAATTGCCTTCAGTAGTCCGGGAGTGGGAAGCAAAGGCTCCAATTGAGTTGTAGGAGAGAGAAAAATAATTATGCTTGACCAAGTGCCAGATGTCTGCCAAGCTATGCTAAATAGTTCTCGGTCTTTCCATTTTGCTCAATTCTCAACAACGGTTTGATACTTTTGAAGCTGTTATCCCCTTCTTGCAGATGAAGAGGCTGAGCCCTGAGGCTGTTAAATAATGTGCCCAAGTGAACACGGCTGGTAAGTGAAGGAGGTGAGGTTTTACCCCAAATCTGGCTGAGGGGCATGCTTCTTCCTTCCCGGCATAGCAAGCTGCACCAGGGAGGAGAGAAATAACTCACGTATCTGGAATGGGAGATGATTTGTCTTTTCTTTTTTTTTTTTAATTTTTTAAAACGTTTATTTATTTTGGGGAGACAGAGAGACAGAGGGCGAGCAGGGGAGGGGCAGAGAGAGAGAGAGGCACAGAATCCGAAGCAGGCTCCAGTCTCCTAGCTGTCAGCACAGAGCCCGACAAGGGGCTCAAACCCACGAAGTGCAGGATCATGACCTGGGCTGAAAGTTGGGTGCTTAACTGACTGAGCCACCCAGGCGCCCCCGAGAGATGACTCTTCTAATCCAGTGTTTCCAAAATGTACTCTGTGGAACACTAATTTTAAGATTTACTTACTCAAAAGGTTATTTGTTTGTTGTTGTTATGTAAATGTGTGCATTTTTATATCCCATGGTGCCTTCTCAGAGCTTCAAATGCATATTAGCTCACTTACATCTCTGGCAATTTCTATACGAAAAGAAACAAAACTGTTGAACTCCATTTAACTGAGCTTCAAACTTTTCTTCTGACCAAAGAGTTAGTTTCTGATGAAATCAGTACTCTACCCAATATTTTTAAAGAAACACCGTTCCAAAGATCAACAAGACAATCTTGATCTTTCTTCTATTTGACTGTTTCCACTGCAGTGGGGGAACCAGCTCATGTTTGAAAGCTCACGTCGAGTAGGAGTTGGACTCCATTCGTGGAGAATTTCAGGGCGCCTGAGACCCACGGATACAGAACATGTTTTATTGCAAGCTCTGATACACAGAGTTCAGTTTCTACCACTTCCACTTTCTGGATAGGCAACTTCGGAAAATATATCACCTCTCTGAGCCCTGGCTTCCTTATTCGATAGGAATACCAAAGCCCACTTAACAAGATGCTTGTAACAGATAAAATGATAATAACTCACATGGAATGCTCTGGAAATCAGGAAGACCCACGTCGCTATTTTAACCCTGCCATCCCTTTAAATAATCTCATTATTTCTTCATATGTCTTTTCTTTAAAAATTTTTTTTAAGTTTATTTATTTATTTTTGAGAGAGAGAAGTAGAGAGACAGCATGCACACAAATGAGCAGGGGAGGAGCAGAGCGAGAGAATCCCAAGCACGCTCCACACCGTCAGCACAGAGCCTGACACCGGGCCCCCTCTCAGGAACAGTGAGATCATGACCTGAGCCAAAAATCAAGAGTCCTGGGGTGCCTGGGTGGCTCAGTCGGTCAAGCAACTGACTTCGCCTCAGGTCATGATCTCACGGTCCGTGAGTTCGAGCCCCGTGTCAGGCTCTGTGCTGACGGCTCGGAGCCTGGAGCCTGTTTCAGATTCTGTGTCTCCCTCTCTCTGACCCTCCCCTGTTCGTGCCCTGTCTCTCTCTGTCTCAAAAATATATTAGTGTTAAAAAAAATTTTTTTTTAAAAATCGAGAGTCCTGAAGCTCAACCAACTGAGCCACCCAGGCATCCTTATGTGTCTTTTCTTTTGATAGTGTAAAATGAACTGCTAGAGGGAAACAGGAATGCCCTGAGGTTTCAGGATCACAGGAGAGTGACCAGTTAGGAAGGAAGGAAGCCAGCCCCAGCCTCTGTGGCCTCTTACTGTTGGGTCAGAAGGACAGAAACACATTTCTTTAATAGGGTGCAGAGTATTTACCTAGAACCAAGTCTTGCCATCAGGTGTAACGCTTAATTCTAGGAATTGTCACTAAAACTCAGAATGACATTCTCGTTATTACTATTACCAGTTTTGTTCATAAAATTCCAGACAACACGTAGATTGTATCATGTGAAACAGCTGTCATAGGTCAAAACTAAGCAGAAATCAGCAATTGTCTCGAGTGCCACCTAAAACATGTCTGACTAGCCTCCAAAGGACAAGTCTAAGTGCCCTCGTGCTACACACTTCCGGAGGGAGTAAGTGGGGAAAAAATACAACCTATCATATTGAAAATGTGTAAGTTTTTTCCCTTCGTAAAATTTTGATGATGTACTTGAGACCGTATAGTGAACTGAACCTTTATCGGAGAAAGTGCCTAATCGTCTCACAAAAAGGGAGACCTAACTTGAATTTCTGCTCAAATGTAAGGTTGATAAGGACATTTTTTTTTTTTTTTTTTACCCATCGCCCATTATTTAAGCCATCGTCCAACATTGCTTCTGCCCAGTTACAGGCGCTCGGTAAATATTTGTTCACGACGTTGTCAAGTGAATAGACAATTATAATACCAGCACGGGCAGTACAGGGATTTGTGTTCATGAAGTTCAAAACTCCTCACATGTTTGATATTGCCCATACCGAACCCGGTAATGCAAGACGTAAAGTGCCACTTTACCTACTGCTAACTGTATAGGGGAAAGGTTGTTTAATCTTCTTGTGTATGACTCCCATGCTTCAAGTGGAAATCAAAACAAAATTTAACTCATTTTCTGTGATTTTCGCACCTAGTACACAGTGGAAATGAAAACCTAATTCCATCTACAAAATTATATTTCAGATACTTCTTTAACCCCAATAACCAAATTGGAACCTCATTTTAGCCCCTTATACGATGCTCTTTAAACTCTGACAATGAAAGACAACATCTTGGAGTCCTTCTATGACTCACTCATCGTGAGGTTATGTTTAGTAATGTGAGTAATGTGATCAAAGCAGCAATTGGTCAAATATTTGCTCCCGCCCAGATACTGGGGCTCGGCAATGTGATCCAACACCTCATGTTGAGAGAATTACTTTGAGTTCATGAAACAGTGAGAGAAAGGGGGCAGACAGGTCTTGGATGGCAGGCTAAGGAGATGGGACGTTAATTGTTAGAGCGGTGGGAGAAGACCCCAAGAGAACCCCGTGAGGGTCAAGGGGGTGGGTGTCGAGTGGTAAGGTTTGCATTTTAGGAAAATCTCTCTGACTGCAGGGCAGAGAAATCCGGAAGAGGGTGGAGACTGGAAAGTCCTATTTAGGTGGCTATTTCTATAATCCAAATGGGAGAGAAAAGGGAAAGGGGCTACTACAGGAAGGAAGCCAGGAGGTGATCCTACTCCAGGATGAGAAATTGGAGGCAGAGGGAGGCTGAAAGAATGCCATACGTGGAACATGTTCTAGAGATGACCAGAACACTATCTTCTATCCCATTAGCTCTTGTGCCATTTGACCTCACTCCTACCCACCCAGTAACTCTGACATCCAGAAGCCGATTCTAACTCCCCTCCCCTGACTCTTGGCTGACCTCTTTGTAAGAAGGGAATACAGTAGCAAGGCCTCCAAGGCTAGATCAGCTTCTGGAAGGGTTGCATGGACTCTCCACAACCTTGCCACCAAGAAGCCCAAGGCACATATGAAGTGTTCCAGTTGAAAATTTCAGCTGGGTTTGGTCTCCACATCATCCCAGTCCCATGTGAGTGGGGAAGTCTCTAGATGATTCTAGCCCTTAGCCCTTTGCATGAGCCCAGCCATTCTCACATCTTAGAGCTGAGGCCCCAGATGCTGGCCAACCCCGCTGTACTCTCCTTAAATTCCTGACTCACTTGCAAATTGTAATTGATCCTTTCTGTTCCCGGAGGGCCATGGTGAGAGGTCAGAAACAAATGGAAAATGGAACCAATGGGAAGGAAATCACTGACCCCGGAGTTTGTTTTGCTGTGAGAAAGACCATTGACATGTTAACAATCATCTCAAAGTTGATGGTATGCAACCTAGAGAGTCATCAGAGAAACAGTCTATCATGCAAAGGGCCAGAAGACACCTCATGACTATCATCCTACATAGAAGAACCCAAACCAGTAGGTCTGAATAAATAATCAGGAACTTGGGGCAAGAGCCAAGAGTCCCAGAGAACAAATAGAACCTACATTTTTAAAAAGTTATTTATTATTATTTTAATTTTTAATTTTTTTAAAATTTATTTTAGAAAGAAAGCACATGAGTGGGGGAGAGGGGTAGAGAGATAGAATCTCAAGCGGGCACCACATTCAGCTTGAAACCCAATGTGGGGCTCGACCCCATGACCCTGGAATCATGACCTGAGCCATAATCAAGTGTCTGTCATTCAACTGACTGAGCCACCCAGGTGCCCCAGAATCTACATTTTTTTTTTGTGGGAGAGAGGGAGGGAGAGTGTGTGTGTGGAGGGGTAGAGACAGAGGTGGGGAAGAGAGACAATCCGAAGCAGGTCCCACGCTGTGAGCACGGAGCCCAACACAGGCTCGATCTCACAAACTGTGAGATGGTGACCTGAGCCTAAATCAAGAATCAGATGTTTAACTGACCGAGCCACCCAGGCGCCCCCAGAATCTACATTTTTAAATAGATGGCGGGTAAATTTAATGTTTTTAGCTGGGAATCTCATTATGTTTATTATGTGATCAATTCAGGAGATCACATTGGATAGTTAGGTTTATAGATGGCATGAGATGGCAGAGTATTGCTAGAAGCAACTACATTTTATTTTATTTTATTTTCAACGTTTTTTATTTATTTTTGGGACAGAGAGAGACAGAGCATGAACGGGGGAGGGGCAGAGAGAGAGGGAGACACAGAATCGGAAGCAGGCTCCAGGCTCTGAGCCATCGGCCCAGAGCCCGACGCGGGGCTCGAACTCACGGACCACGAGATGGTGACCTGGCTGAAGTCGGACGCTTAACCGACTGCGCCACCCAGGCGCCCGGCAACTACATTTTAAAGACTCATAGGTCCTGTCACACCGTCAGGGGCTGCGCTGTGCTCATTATTTGGTCAGTCTGTATCCCTGGCGGAGTTGTGAGCCCCTTGAAAAGAGGGTTATGTCGTTGATCTGAGCACTCCTAGTACCCAGCTCAGTGCTTTGAGTATTCAATGTATGTCTACTGATTTTGGTCCACCTGCATGTATTATGTGTGTAAAAGTCCTGTAGGAACAGCATGAGCCAATGCAGCCATTCAATACAATGAGTCTCCGAACTTGATTTCCAACCCAAGTTATCACTGGAATAAAATGTTGCTCACCACCAAGCCCTCACCTCTGACCACCGGCTTCCCTTAGGGGATTCACCCACACAACGGGGAAAAGTTATCTTAATCAGTCGACTCTCATCCTGCCAGTTGAACGTCCTTGCACACTTTCCACCTCTCTGCATACTGTGGTTCACGTCTCTAGAACGGAGAGGACTATCTACTCAAGGTTTTGATGGAGCATGAAGTGAATCAAAGACCGGAAGCACTTTGTAGTGTTGGCATTGACGAGGAACTTGACATGAGTTAGTTGCATCCCCTATGCTTCCTCCTCCCCTCCTTCCAGCTTCCGTCACTCCTGGACTGGCCTGAAAAGCCGTAACTGAAGAGAGATATGAATTATTAATGCAGCTACTCCTTCATCATTTACTTAACCCCAGCGCGAGTTCTTAGTAGACATTCCCTCTCAGCCTTTCTCCAGCTGGA
The DNA here is from genome assembly GCF_018350195.1 of Panthera tigris. Taxonomy (NCBI): domain Eukaryota; kingdom Metazoa; phylum Chordata; class Mammalia; order Carnivora; family Felidae; genus Panthera; species Panthera tigris. The sequence goes on along the minus strand of NC_056665.1, from coordinate 12,851,130 downwards.
GAAGCTCCACCCCTAGTTCCCAGGTAAGAGGGGACAGAGGTCATTTGCCCCAGGCCACACAGCTGGGAGGGACTGACCTAAAACAGAACCCAGGAAGTGGTTTTGCAGGGGCCCAAAAACGGATGGGTAGGTTTTCAGAAATTCTGTGAGTTACTGTTCGTTGGACACAGCCATCAGCAAAATTGCGTGATAATAAGCTTAGAATTAAATAAGTCATCTTAAAAACAAAGATAAAAATACCGAAAACTCATTGCTTTCTAATTATTTTTCTACAGTATGCTGTCATCAATGCCAGGAGTCGGCAAAACACTACCCGCCGGCTAAGTCTATCCCATCACCTATTTTTGTACATAAAATTTTATTGGAACACAACCATACCCATTTGTTTTATTTATAGCTGTTTTCTAACTAAAATGACAGAGTTGAATAGTTGCAACATAGATCATAGGGCCTGCAGAGCCTCAAGTATTTACAATCTGGCCCTGACCAACGCCTGACTTAGCTCTTGGGGTTATTTATGTGCATTTTATCTTAGGTTGGAAACGCTACACAATGGCGTGCTACTGAACAGAACTTCCCAATTCTGCATCCGGCGATATCACATTGGTAGTTTGAAAGTGGCCATGGCGGGGGTATTTCCATCATGAGAACTGGCAAACACCACAGATCAGAATTTCTTTTTTGTTTATCGTCTGCTTTGGGACAGCCAATTGTTGAGCATGAACCAGGATATCACTGAACCCTGGTGTCTCAAACCTGATTCTTCAGTAGAGTCAGGGTTCCATCAGAGAAGAATAACTATGATTGATGATAGATAGATAGATAGATAGATAAATAGATGATAGATAATATAATAGATATAGTAGATAATAGGTGATAGATAGATAGATAGATATAATAGATGATAGATAATATAATAGATATAGTAGATAATAGGTGATAGATAGATAATAGACAATGATAGATAGATAGATAGATAGATAGATAGATAGACAGATCATCTTTGCAAGACTGTTGTACAAATATTTCCCATTTGATTGATTTAAACTTGGGCACCTGGAAAAACCTTCCAAACCAAGCAAGTAAATATTATTACAGGATGTAAGCTAGCCTTTTGTAACACTGTTGTCTTTCTGTTTGATACGGGAACTTCAAATTCACAGAACAGGCAGTTGGGAAGGGAAGGCGAACGTAAAGCTGAGGGGAACAAAGGCAAATTCGAACTCACAGGCACAAGCTGGAGCTTCTGAGGATGGGCTAAATCCTGGGTCAGTTCTTGTTGCCTATGACCTTGGCGTGGGTGTCCCGCGGAAGCTGGGTCCTTCATCACGGAACGGAGCACACACACCTGTCCCAGCGGTCAGAGACTCCTGCTGGTGACCGTAGCTCAGTGAATGCTATTGCTGCTGCTGATGACAATGACAGCGTCACCTCACGGCCCAATGTCTGGCTCCAGAGCCTCCTCTGTCTACAGCAGTGTCCACACTGGGGGAGGGGGATCACGTTTAGAACACTTTCCTGCATTCCACCTTCACTCTCCCACCAGCATACTAACTCCCAGCTGGTCTTACCTATGCTACTCATAAGAATATTACTAAGGGAGGGGTGCCTGGTTGGCTCAGTCGTTGAAGGGTCTGACTTTTGATTTCAGCTCAGGTCATGACCTCATGGTTCCCGGGTTTGAGCCCCCCCATCGAACTCTGCACTGATGGAATGGCGCCTGCTTGGGCTTCTCTGTCTCCTTCTCTCTCTGCCCCTCCCTTGCTTGCACTCTTTGCGCAGTCTGATTCTCTCTCGAAATAAATAAATAAACTTTAAAAAAAAAGAATATTACTAAGGACACCCCACATATACCCCCTCATTGTAGAGCCCTGTGTACCTCCAGAAGCTTCATGCCCTTCTATGCTCCAACACTGATCAATTACTTATGGTCTCTGGAAGACAGCGCATCATGTCCATCCAAACGTACGTCTCATTAGAAATGTCTCTTCCTTAGAAAGATCACTCTAGACCACAGTGCTGTGCTCTCCTTTTCCTAGCCATTACTTTCACCTCCCTTGCCCTGGCTTCTTGTTTTCCGTAGCACTTGTGTATTATACGTTTTTTGGCACATGTCTTCCTAATCCGTATCCCCTACTAGAAAGAGCGTCAGGTAGGCTCTTTGTCATGCTCATCGCTGTATCCTTAGCACCAAGAATGGTGCCTACCTGAGGGCATCGGCTGACTAAGTATTTGTTGAGGAAAGGAGCAAAGGATAAATGAAAGAACACGTACATCCCCCTGTGCTCTCATAGTCTAGCCTCTCTGACATGGGAAAAGCCTTTCCTTATCGTGTCTTCTGTGGGAATTCTGATTCATGCCTCAAAATCTATCTCAACCACTAACTCCATTGTAATGCTTCCCTTGATTTTCAAGTTGAGGTGATGCTCTTTGCCTCTGCTGCCTTTGCGACTTGAACTGAAAATCATCACAACATGTGCAAACATCTAGAAAGTTGTCCCCCATGCAGACTCTCAGTCCCCCAGGACGGAGACGGCGCTTTGATGGGGCCGGCATAGGTTTGTATAGGCGTTTGTAAGACCCCGGGTAGATGATTGTTGGACTGAACCCCCACAGGTCCTCAGAGTGCTGTGTTGATGACTGACATGGTAGGGGGGCATGTCTCAATCAGAAACTCAGACCCCCGCCCCCCGCAGAGATGGCAGAATCTGCTGTCCATATCGCTCATAGACCTTGGCCTCAGGAATATGTTGCTCTGCTGCCCAAGGATCACACAGAGCAGGTGTTAAGGATGAACTATGTTTTTGTTTGGGAAGTAAAATTCTGGGAAATTGCATGTAAAAATCAGCCCAGGCACCCGGCTCATGACAGCCTGCCAATTCCCTCTGCTAGCCTCCTGCATGCATCCATTCTGGGTTTTGAAAAAGTCAGAGGAGGCCTGGAGATGCCAGAAGAACTCCCAGTGCAAAGCAATTTGTGTGCCAGAAACGTCTTTTCTCTCTCCGAATTAGACCATTCTTCTTACTTTTCTTTTTATGTCATATGTAAAGAGTGGATTGAATAACTGGGGCAAATGAATGTGGATGTACAAAGCCCCAGCTGACCCTGGGCAGACATGTTACTGGTGAAGTTGACTAAAGAGGAAGGGGGCTCGGGATGTGGGGAGAATAAATGGATTAAAGTTGAACCCTTCGCATTCAAGGTTGGTTCTGACCAGAGACACAAAAAAAACGGGTATGTGTTCACACCTCAACTCTTGGGACAGGGCTTGGCTTATTGTTTCTGAGATTGCTCTCACACTTTTGTGTGGCTTCTAAGGGAATATATGATCACACGCATACACACACACACACACACACACACACACACACACACCCTTCCCACCCTCTGTCCTTATCCTCAGTCAATTTCTTTGATCCTTGCCTTCCCTAAAATTGGTGAATTGGTGTACATAGTCTTACAGAGGAGACTAAAGCCTGGCCACGTTGGACGTTTTCTTGCAAAAAAATAAGTCACTAGGCTGTAATCCAAAAAATGCCACCTTTCAGCTAGGAATCACTAGAAGCAAGCTGCCACTACTCACTATCTAATTAGGAAAAGTAAATCCGACAAGACGTTTGAGGACAATTTCCCGAAGCGGTGACTATCAAGAGGGTAGTGGACTCCTATAAAAGACAAGTCCTCACTCGAATACAAAAGGCGGAAGAAAAGCATTTCATGGAGACAGAATAGGGGAAAAGTCCCATTTTTCTCTTGCTTTCTGCTCCCTGTGAGAATCAGAGTGTGCACAAAACCTTGCAAACAATGGGCCCAGCTGCAGGGGCAATAAGGCAATTTATTAGGGAGATGACATTTTTAATGAGAAACACTTGCTGGGAGAGAACAAAAGGGCTTGTTTGGTCAGAAAGATGCTCTTGAATCTCTTCTGAAGTGCATGAAAAAGTAATTTCATTTACGCGTCATACCCCGAGCAGTGGAATTTCCTCAGGCTCCAGATGTCGGGCACAGATGCTGAACAAATGGAACGAATGTCCTGAGAGTTTAAAAAAAAAAAAAAAAAGAGCTCAAGGGAACTTTATGAGCTTTGTGGCCAAGAAAATCATTAGTAAATAATGAGCTTAAGAAAGAAAGGCCAAGGTTGGCAATATGTTGCCAGATATACAAAATTATTCATAATCATCTGAAATCGAAGAGCTCAGTTTTCAACTTAGACACATAGAAATTAGAGATGTAGCTGCTGTAGCTGGGACTTCCTCGCTGGCTTTCTGAGAATGATTTGGCGGATATTGTTTTGGCTGGATTCCCAAAATGATTAAAAGTGGTTTGAGATTTATAGTTTGAGATTTGGAAATTTAAAACACAAAGATTATCACCTTATAGACATAATTCAGATGCTTCCAGAAAGGGCAATGCCACCATTTCAGCTGGGATCCCTGTGTGAGGAGTGCTCACACACACAGCTGAGGCAGATGCATCCATTGATAGCTTTCTAGAACAAGGAGGAGATGGATCAAGGTACCTCTGTGAGCCAACCACAGGGCTCAGCAAACATGAGACGTTCCATGGAGAGCGTCGGGAACTCTATATGGGATTTCCTGAGCCAGCTTCTCCCTCGCCAGCTCTGGTGGGAGCCCGCATAAGTGGGTTTGGGAGATCATGACTCATATAGGGTGTTTTAGGTTTTTAGACGCGACCAACTGTGTTTGAAAATTCAGAACAAAATGAGCCTCTGATTCAAGCATCAAGATATGGTCACACAACACACGTCATGGTCTTACAGGAGTTAACGAAGATACAGATTATGGGACCGTAGAAATTAAGAAAGTAAAAAAAAAAAAAAAAGCCAAAAGATGGAAAAGATTGTTATTACTACCTGTGGGCTAAAAGGACCAGATGCCCTCTACATGTCTCTCCAACTCCCTGCATAGCAGAACTCCAAGCCCCTTGATATTTCAGTACGACGGCCATCTTGTTATCATGGCCACAGCCATACTTTTATCAGCACTTACCATGCACTAGTAACCGTCTATAGCTATGCATACCCCTTAACTGTCACCAGTCCTCACAAGAGCAAATACCATCATCCACCCTCGTATTTTAGGGATGATGCACCGAGTTCAGAAAGGTTAGGTAAATTGTCCCAAGTCCCACAGCCAGTGATAACCTCAGCAGGTGATAATCTGCTCATGCATACATTCACACCTGCAGCATTTGGGCCAACCAAAGGGGAGATCTGTAAACTGCGGGGAGGGGCAGCCCCCCCCCCCAGGCCAGTATTTAAGAGATCGGGCCAGGGTGTTGCACCACAGAGCAATTTTCTTTGGCTCTGGGAAATGGTTTTTAAATAAACCCCTCCAAAGCGATAAATCATCCTCTATCGCTTATGCAGATGGGTGATAAGCAAAGTCAGTGAAGTAATGCCCGTACGTATATTAACCTAGGGGTTGAAATGTGTGTGGGGATCTTTAATCTGTCAATGAGATTGAGTAGGGATGCTGCACGCCAAGGCCAAAGCTCTTTATTATCCTATATCAGGACATCACTGTTGTCTGTGTGCTGACATTACCTGGCATTGGCTCAGTAATGAGGCAGAAAATGACAAGGATGAAGTGCAATTAACACACTCCCCGCAGATGTTTATTGCTTCTGCCTTGAAGACAGCATCTGAGGGGTTCCCAGCAGCCGTTTCCTTTTACGAGCAAAAAGGCAGCCTTTTCAGGGCAGAAATCAGGTTGGCCAGAAGCCAACAAGGGTGAGAGTGCTTTCAAGGACAAAGGACAATCAGGCTTTTTTAATCCTAAAATGACTGAATTCTGATGAGAGTTTTTGAATACAGGAAATTGGCCAAGGAATACAGTTTCATTGGTCGCCATCTACCTGGTGCTTGCGAATGAATATAGAGCATGACTTTAACAAAACCAAAATCCAGAAAGACCCCTTCAAACTAAAAATTGAGCCTTAATAATAGTGACTACTAGCGATGGAAGGTATTTTCTGCTGTGTTATCCATGCTATGTATTTTCCCTTGTATTCTTCTTGACAGCCCCAAAAAAGTAGTTACCATTATTTTTTCCTTTGGATGTATTAGGAGATTGGGGTTCAGACCCCTCAGAACAGACAATGTGTTCAGGGTTACACAGCGTGTCTGGCAAGATCGGGTACGTTCAGGGTGATATGGCCATAGATGTCAGAAATGGAATCAGGAGATATACCCAGGTCTGTCTTAATTCCAAACTAGTAGTCTTAACCACTTTATAATAAATTAAGATTCTTCACTCATTTCAGGGGTTGACCAAGATGGCCAAAGAGAACAACTTTAGAGCAGAGGCTAAGACTACGAGTTTGAGGATGAAAACAGAGATGTTTTCAGAAGGTGATGTCAAATTTTGGATAAAGTAGCACTAAAACACTCTGACAGCTCAAGCTGGAAACGGGGAGAAATTTGGGCTAGTTTATGATACTGAAAGGCAAGAGGTGACCACAGCCTTCAGAAGAAATTGTACCTGGATGTAGACAGCAATCAGCATCTTTCTTCACCCTTTCTTTCCTTTGTCACCTGGTCATATCTTTGCCTCTCTCTGCTCCCTTCTCACTCCCTTTCCAGACCAGATGCCCCCCACCCCCTCATGGCTGCCCAACACCCACAGCATCCCCCTTCTCGGTTCAAACACATCCAGAATGACAAGAATCTCAGCTTTGCAATTAGAATCTCCCAGCAAAGAGTTTTATCTGATCAGAGTGATTCAGGTTGGGAATCTCCCCAACTTCATCCAAATCCTGGCCAAGGTCCCCTCTCCCAACACGGGGGACACGTGGCAGAGAGAAGCCATCTCTCACACTTGTGGACCCTTTCCTCTGATTTTTGAACGAATCTGTTGGTTCATCTGAGCAGAAATCCCTAATTGTTAAGAGTTTGGGATTCAGAGTCAGATCGAATATAATGGATGAATGAATATAACGGATGGCTCTTACTACTCAGCCACCTACCGGCTCTGCAATTCTGCAGATCATTTACCCAGGCCAAATCTCAGTTTATTCCTCTCAAAAAGGGGAACCAATCGTCATAAGAACCTCAAAGTACCGTGATGATCCAATGAACTCTAACTTCAGCACAGGGCCACGAGGTGCTGGCTATTATTATCTTAAAAGTTAGAAGAGTAAACTCATTGCTAACACGAACAAGGCAGGGGATATTATACCCATTTCAGATGTAGAAAGTGAGGGTTCAGGGAGTTTCAGTAATTACCCACTTTTTGTATGAAATGTAAATAATCAGACTAGGACTAATCCCGGAGTGTTTCCCTATGCCATGCCCCTCCATGTAGGAAACCCCAGCAGAGAGAAATTCCCTCTATAGAGGTAGAGGCCAATGGCAAGTGGGGGCTGGGGGTAGGCTGGATGGGTCTCTAAGCCAAATCAACTCACAGTATTCCAAGATTCTATCAGAGGTGAAGACTTCTGGATGTCTCCTCTTCTTTCCTCCATTTTGGGTGTCAACATGGGCCCCAGGGCATAGGTTATTGGGACAAAAGCCCCAATAGGTTAGGGGACAAATCTGTGTCAGCTATATACCAATAAAACAAAAAAAAGAACTACAAAGAATACATTTTTCATGAAGGGATCAATCAATACCTGTGCTACATCTTTTCTGCTTCATCTTCACTTTGTCCTAAAGTAAACTGATAAGGTGGGCTCAATAGAATTGAACAAATATTAAGAAATGAGAGAATGAGGGTTTTTAATTCTTCAAACATTCTGTCAGGGACTTCTAAATCTGTGATGGAAAGAGGCAGACAATTACATTTTTTTTTAATGTTTATTTGTTTTTGACAGAGAGAGACAGAGCATGAGCGGGGGAGGGGCAGAGAGCGAGGGAGACTCAGAATCCGAAACAGGCTCCGGGCTCCGAGCTGTCAGCACAGAGCCGGACGCGGGGCTCCAACTCACAGACCGCGAGATCATGACCTGAGCCGAAGGCGGACGCTCAACGGACTGAGCCACCCAGGCGCCCCAAGAGTCAGACAATTTAAATGGAGTAGTCCTATGCCAAGGATACACACACCTGTCCCCTTTCCAAGATTCTCCCGTTCATTCAGTGAAAGCTGCTCTTGGGACCCACATGCTGTAGAGGAGAGCAGGGTGAAGTAGGAGAGGGAGGAAAGAAAGGGGAAATCAGTTAGGTAGATACTCGCCCCATCCTTGCGGTTCAGCACCAACCCCACAGGAAAGTAAATTGTGTTTGCTATTTATGCAAAAGGTTATGTCCTGATTTATCAGACCCGAGAGTCAGAAACTGTGTGGCATCATAACTGAATATGTGGCCATGAGACGTTACGCGTTCTAAACACAAGATCAGTGGTAAAATTCTAGAAGTTAGGACATTTGAGGATTTGAGGCAACCTCCCTTTTGGGTTGAAGGAATAATCCAAATGTCAGTGTAGCAAGGATTGTGCAAAGTCAGGCTGAATGCATTGAGTGCCAATAGTCAAATGGGTCCAAATTGGTGGGTGGGGCAGAGCAGTAGGAAGCTTCCAGCCTGGGCAGTGATCCCTCCGTCAGGCAGTGCCTGTACAGTAATAACAGTGAGAGGTGGCCAGACTTCTTCAGGACTAACTAGGGAACTGGGACTAGAGCCATTGGGGAAGACGTTTGTAGGACAACGAGAGATGCCGAGAAAGACAGGAAACTTAGGGCTAAAAGGTAATATGCGCAGCAAGGAGAGTTAAGGGGGCACAAGGCAAAATACACTTAGAAAAGGATGTACTTGTATACCTTGCAAAATCAAAATTCTACTGAATCTTGGTGTGGTGGTCTTGGGGGGGGGGGTGGTCGTTGGGATATTCTGGTTCACTGTCTGGGTAGGTGGTAGGGAGAGCACTCCTCTGTCCCCTTGGAAGCTAGGTATAGCTGCACGATTTGCCTTGGCTAACGATAGGGCTCAGCGATGTGCATCACCTAGGAACAAGCCTTACAAGCCACATTCCCCATTCACCGTCGTGGATAACAGATGTGTATGTCGCCGTGGAACGCACATCAGCCTGGGTTCCTGAGGGACCGTGGTGAGCAGAACCCCTCATGATGATCTGCACTAGATACCTAGTATAATGTACAAGTCAATTCTTTTAAGTCAGTGGGTTTGGGGATTGTTATGTTCACGCAGCACAACCTGGCCTATCCTGACTGATGCTCTTACAACTGCTAATATGCCTGGAGGTGTTTGGATTTCTGAAGCACACTACATGACGAGTGGCAAATGTCACAGCCTCATTAGCAGATGTGATATAAGGCAAAGGGAAATGTTCCCGTCCGGCGACCACATCTGTATTCCTGGATGATGCTCCCTCTTCCCTCCTCCTGTCTTCTGCCTCTTTGTTCCTAGTCATGTTTGGACTGTGGCTTCAGGCTGGCTTTCTTCCACTGCCCGGTCCATACAGCTCCCTCAAGATGTTCTCCTACATGGAGGTTCTCCACTAAAATAAAAACAAAACAGGGGCATCTGAGTGGCTCTGCCAGTTAAGTGTCCGACTTAACTCAGGTCACGAATGCATCAACTGTGAGATCGAGCCCGCCTTGGGCTCTGTGCTGACAGCTCAGAGCCTGGAGCCTGCTTCGGATTCTGTGTCTCTCTCTCTCTCTCTCTCTCTCTCTCTCTGCCTCTCTCTCTCTGCCCCTCCCCCACTCGTCTTTTTTTTCTCTCTCTCTCAAAAATAAATATTTAAAAAATTAAAGAAAAAACAAAACAAACAAAAAACACCTGGGAGGTGCTTTCTTAACTCCAGATGGATGAGCTTAGAGAGTCACCCAGAAGAGAACAGGTCTCCCCCAAATCAGATCTGATGGCTGCCTGCTTACAGTATTGGACTGGGAATTCAAACACTGGTTCAGATGCAACTCTTAATGTTCAGGACAGGAACCATGGGTTATTTGGAATTGCTGTCTTTGGAATCAGAAAACATGGCTCTGATGTAGAGACGTTTCTTTGAGGAAGTCGCATGAGCTAAAGGATTTAAAACTATTTTTTTGAGGATTCTCAGAAACCCCTAGGAAATAATTGCGAGGGAAAGAAGGGAGACTGAGCAGGTTAAGGGCTCATCCGCATCCCCAGCTGTCCCCTGCTCCTCTGCCTTTATTGTCTTTATATGGTGCACTTCTCAGGAAGATATTCATTAAGAGGAATTTATTTTCCTCTCATATTATATGATTCAGTTATCATTTTTTTAATTTTTTTAACGTTTATTTATTATTGAGAGACAGAGAGAGACAGAGCACGGGTGGGGGAGGGGCAGAGAGAGAGAGACCCACAGAATCCGAAGCAGGCTCCAGGCTCTGAGCTGTCAGCACAGAGCCTGACACGGGGCTCGAACTCCCAAACTGGGAGATCATGACCTGAGCCGAAGTCGGACGCTTAACCGACTGAGCCACCCGGGTGCCCTGATGATTCAATTATCTTACCATCAGCTGTGAGAAGCTTTTCTCTGACCCTGAGCCCTCACCTCTCTACCCCTTCTCTGGGTAGATAGAAATACAGGGTTTTGGGAATTAGATCTATCTGGGTTTGAATCCCAATCTTACTTTGGTTAAATCACTAAATGTGACTCAGGATATGAAATGAAGAACGTATTTTCTTAACAGTATTTTTTTGTGTGTGTGATTTAACTTTATGTGGTATATAAGCTTGGTGCTCAGCAAATATTACTTTACTTTTGTGTCTTTTCTCATAATCCAATCTTATTTTCCACTCTGACTGGTTTCAGAGGGCTTTAGACCTGTCTTTCCCTCTTCCAAATAAGTAAGACTAAAGTATTAATTTTTCATAACTGAGATGATCGTAAATGCACTTTTTAAAATATAAGTAAGGTCTTGAATGATTTAGGAACGTCTTGGTCTTTGGCATAGGAATTAAGTATACACACTCCCCAAATTTCAACATCTCAGGCAATCTCATCATCCCATAAGGAAGACTTTGCCACAATAACTATTATTTTTGGGGAGACAGTAATGTCATTGTAGAAAACCTTTCAGGAGGAATTTCCATAGGAATCTGTCATATCCCATGTGATATTAGGGATGGATAGTTTGGTAAAAGAAAAAATGTGAGACTTCGCACGAGCTAAAATAAAAGAATTGAGTGTCCCAGTTCACATCCAGATTTTCTCCGTCTTTCATTGGCTTTGAACTTCATACAGCTCTATAAGCTGTGGAAAACTGACGGTATTGCAAATAATTCTTGAAAATCAATTGTGTCTAATGGAATGCAACCGATGATTACCCCGTGGATAGACTGGTTTCACATCAATTTGTAAATTCATTTCAGAACTCTCAATTCCCTATCTATGCCTCTGCGCTTTGAAATCCCCTTTAGACCAATTGTAACATTTTACTTGTCTTTGACACAAGTTCATTTTATATCTGTGTAAGAGGCATGGTTATACTCTCTCTTAAAAATTATCCTTTAATAGTTTTAAAGACCGTTTACTCTTCTGGCTTTGGGGAAAATGGAGAAAAGGAGAGAAAGCATTTTTTAAAATAAGGCTCTTAACTCTAAAGGGACATCACAGACTGCCATTTTCATTTCTTCACCTCGCCAAAGAATAGAAAAGATACACCTTGGGGAAAATCTCAAGTAGGATCATGCGGTTTATAATGAAGGTGCCTGAGATCAAGAAAAGGAAGAGATTAGTTTATGAAGTCTTGGGGAGAATCATGAATTTAAAAATGTTTTAGCTTTATGCATCTTTAAAGCATAAGTGTAGAGGATTTACTCTGTCAGTGAAGTATTTGTTCCTTCTTTTGGTCCAGGCTCTAGATTATTTTCTTATAGAATCTCACTGGACCATAATTTTAGAAATGTATTAGTGGGGGACATCTGGTTTAGCAGAGCTGGATGGTCCAATATGATTTCCTCAAATGAGGCAAGCAGCCAGCCTTGCTGTGGATCTTTCCATTATCCATAGCGTCTCTGTTGCTCAATAATATGCAGCTGACGGAATTGTTGGGGAGAAAGGAGACCCTGGGGAGTACAAAAGGAAAGCCAGCGTTGTAAATTAAGAGACATCCGTGGTCTTTCCAACCAATCAGAGTAAGATAAACAGGGTCATGATGGGAACACAAAAATCTGTCTGGAAAATCCAGTATATTCCCAGAAATGTCATTTTCTTCCAACAAATTGATAGATGAACTAATTCTCCAGTATAGTAACTGACACGCGGATATAGAACTTCAGAAAATTAATTTGTTAAGGCTTAAGGGAGATAGAAATTTTTAAGCAATCACATATTTGTAAATGGAAAATGATACTGGAATATAGAAAAGGAACAAAGAAATAGGATAAAACAATTTTAGAGAAAGAGATTGTGAGCAGAGAAAAATTTTTTAAATATTGAAAAAAAATTTTCAGTCACAATTTCTTTATGAAAGTCTTTTCTTTACGAGCAAGTGCTTTCATGGTTTAAAAAAATGTATTTTTGGGGCGCCTGGGTGGCGCAGTCAGTCGAGCGACCGACTTCGGCTCAGGTCATGATCTCTCGGTCCGTGAGTTCGAGCCCGGCGTCAGGCTCTGTGCTGACAGCTCGGAGCCTGGAGCCTGTTTCAGATTCTGTGTCTCCCTCGCTCTCTGCCCCTCCCCTGTTCATGCTCTGTCTCTCTCTGTCTCAGAAATAAATAAACATTAAAAAATATATATATATTTTTTTTAATTTTTTTTCAACGTTTTTTATTTATTTTTGAGACAGAGAGAGACAGAGCATGAACAGGGGAGGGGCAGAGAGCGAGGGAGACACAGAATCTGAAACAGGCTCCAGGCTCCGAGCTGTCAGCACAGAGCCTGACGCCGGGCTCGAACTCACGGACCGAGAGATCATGACCTGAGCCGAAGTCGGTCGCTCGACTGACTGCGCCACCCAGGCGCCCGTATGTATTTTTTTTTTTTTTTTGTAAGACCAGAGAAAGGACAGTTGTATTCTAAATGTGATATTAGTAACTGGAGTCCCAGATTTAATTATTATCTTTTCTATTTTGTATTTCCTTCAATGATATAGAAGGTTAAGCTATCTTTAAAATAATTGATCACTAGTGGCCAATAAAAACACATACAGTATTGCTAGAGACATACTTAATAAATACAACTTGTTGACTTTGGAGATAAATATATAGTTGTGAAACCATCACTACAATCTATGCCATAAACATATTAATCACCTCCAATCCCTATTATTATTATTATTATTATTATATGTGTGTGTGATAAGAACTTTTAAAATAAAATCAACCCTTTTGGCAAATTTTAAACTTTATGTTACAGTGTTAATTACTATAGAAAATAATCTGCACATTAGATCTACAAGACTTGTGCATTTTCTATAACTGAAACTTTGTACCTTTGGCTTCTCCTTCCTTCCCCCGAGTCCCCCGATTCGCAAAACTCTAGCAACCATCATTCTACTCTCTGCCTCTGTTAATCTGACAATTTCAGGTTCCTCATATAAGTGACATTGTGTAGTATTTTTCCCTTGGTGTCTGTCTTATTCCACATAGTATAATGCCTTCCAGGTACATCTATGTCATTGCAAATTTCAGGACATCCATCTTTTTAAAGGCTGAATAATATTCCCTTATATGTATATACCATATTTTGTTTATCCATTCATCCTTCTGTGTCCTGCCTAATGTGACTAATGCTGCAGTGAACACGGAAATGCGAGTATCTCTTCCAAATCCTGATTTTAATTCCTTTGGATATACCTTCAGAGGTGGGTTTGATGGGGGCGCCCGGGTCGCTCAGTCAGTTGTGCATCCGACTTTGGCTCAGGTCATGATCTCATGGTTCATAGGTTCGAGCCCCATGTCTGGCTCTGTGCTGACAGCTCTGAGCCCGGAGCCTGCTTCGGATTCCGTGTCTGCCTCTCTCTCTGCCCCTCCCCCGCTCACCTTCTTTCTCTCTCTTTCAAAAATAAATTTTAAAAAACACTAAAAAATAAAAAGAAGTGGGTTTGATGGATCACAGGGTAGTTCTACTTTTAGAAGGAAATGTTTGTTTGAAGAAACTCCATATTATTTTCGATAGGGGCTGTACCAATTCACCCACCAATGGTGTAGGAAAGTTCCTTTTTTTCCCCACCTCCTTGCCAACACTTCTTCTTATGATTATTTTAGATAATAGCCATTAACAGGTTTGAGGTAATATCTCATTGTCGTTTTGATTTGCGATGTTGAGCCTTTTCTCTTATATCTTTTGACTGGTTGTATGTTTTTTTTTTTTTCTTTTTGAGAAATGTCTATCCAAGTCCTCAGCCCATTTTATTGGGATTATTGTTTTTTGTTTTGTTTTGTTTTGTCTTGTTTTTGCTCTTGAGCAGTAGGAGTTCCTTATACATGTTGGAGATTGCCCCTTATCACATTTATGGTTTGTAAATATTGCCTCCTATTTGATAGGTTGCCTTTTTGTTTCCTTGATGGTTACCATGCAAAAGCTATTTTAGTTTGATGTAATCCCAATTGTTGGTTTGCTTTTGTGGTCTGTGCTTTTGGTTTCATAGTCAAGTAATCACTGCCAAGGCCAATGTCAAGAAGATTTTTCGCTGTTTCTTTTCGAGGGGCTTTATGGTTAAAGGTCTTATGTTTAAATATCTAATCCATTTTTGAGTTGATTTTGAGGCATGGTGTAAGATCAGTGTGCCTATCCTTTTGTATGTGGGTATCCAGTCTTCTTTGTTCCATTTACAGAAGAGACTGTATTTTCCCTGCAGTATGTTCTTGGCACTTTTGTTAAAGATCAGTTGGCTCCATGCATATGGGTTTATTTCTGGGTTCTCTAGTCTCGTTCCATTTATTCTTTTTATGTTAATGTAAATGGGATTGTTTTCTTGATTTCCTTTTGGATAGTTGGTTGTTAGTGTATAGAAATGTCACCCATTTCTGTGTGTTGATTTGTCTCCTATAACATTATGGACTTTGCTTATTATTTCTTTTAAAAATTAATTTTTTATTTATTTTTGAGAGAGAGAGAGAGAGAGCAAGAGCAGGGAAGAAGCAGAGAGAGAGGGAGACACAGAATAGGAAGCAGGCTTCAGCCTCTGAGCTGTCAGCACAGAGCCCAATATGGGACTCGAAATCACCGACTGAAAGATCATGACCTAAGCCAAAGTTTGACGCTTAACCAACTGAGCCACCCAGACACCTCTTACCCTTTCGAAAAAAATCAAAACGAAAACCTCTTGACCCCACTTCTCCCTTCCGTGTTCCCCTCTATAATAATACTTAAAATTTTATCTGTACTAGTCATTTCTAATCCTATCGTCTCTTGAACCCACTGCATTCAGGGTTTTGTCGCCAAAACGCCACTGAAAATGCTCTTGTCAAGGCCATTAGCCAACATGGGTTGGTCACTTCCCAGTCCTATCTTACCTGGTCCATTGGCATATTTGGCAACATCCATCATTCTCTGCTCCTTGTAGCCCTTGTTTGTTTGTTTCCTACTGCTTTTCCTTCTGTCTCACTCTCTGCTCCCCCTCAGTCACCTTTCCTTTCTCTTTTTGTCTTGCTGACCTTTGATCTGTAGAACATTCTGGGCCGTGAACTTTTGGCTTCATCTCTTCTTTATCTGCAACAATTTCCTGAGTGAACTCGTTTCATTTCATTACTTCAGATTTCATCAAGGTGCCGCTGTGGCTCGGTTTCTGGTAAAGCCCTCTTTCTGGCTTCCAGATGGCCACCTTCTCACTATGTCCTCACGTAGACTCTTCTTGGTATGTGCCCATGGAGAGAACTCTCTCTCACTTGCTGCCTCTTCGTAAAGGGCCACCAATCCTATTGGATTAGGACCCCATCCTTATGACCTCACTTAACTTAATTATCTCATAAAAGCCCTATGTCCACAATTGTCACATTGGAAGTTTGGGTTTCAACATATGAATCTGAGGAGGACACATTTTGGTCCATAGCAGGGGCGTCCTATCCCAGACTGTCCCTACTCCCTGAAATCCAGCCGACAGCTGACTTCCCCACCGTCCACTCTTTTCCCAGGGACTGGAGGAACAAATATTTGCATGCTGGGACTCAGCAATGGAAACAGAGTTAGCCTTTCAGAGTTGGAGGACTAGGAAGACAATGGTGGGAGTTGCCAGAGTCAGGACCTGTAGGTGTACCTTCTGCCTCACCTTCAGACTTCTGACTTCTGGTCTTCCACTCCAGCCGGGACTCTGGAGGTCAGATGCTAGACCTAGGGAGCTCAAAAGCTCTGAGAGGAGAAGAGTGGCTTGGAGCTGCTCAATAACCTTCCAGTCCACAGCTGGGACCATCATCTTTCTAGCTGACACACACACACACAATTCCAACCATAACAAATGCCCTTTCAGTTAAAAGTAATAAATCTTCTTTTGTTTAAGAAATAGTCCTTTGGGATTTCTGCTTTTGCTCTCAGCAAACTCATATGAGGAAAATTGAATCCACATGGCCTGGAGAGCAGGAGATAGGCTAAGTAATTAGACGGGAACTGATTGCCTAGCTGCCAGGCTAATGATAGGAAAGGAGATTTGGGCTTTGTTCTAGAAACTCTTTGGTTTGTCTGGTCCATTGAAGACACCGAGGTTGGCTGCCCTTCTCTTTCTGTGCTTGTTTCTTGCCACACTCATTTCCCAGGGCCACCTGTCCTGCGATTAATTAGTCTGGGGTCTCATTCTTGGTTGGCAAATATCTCATCCCAAGTGTTTGCTACTCAAGGTTTAATATAAGCTTGTCCTTCACAAAATATGGAGATAAGACTCTATTGAAATGAATTTCTAATAGTAAGTAAATAGAAAAAAATATATATTTGAGTGTAAGTAAATATATATGACTATGCAGGGGTGCCTGGGTGGCTAAGTCCATTAAGCATCCAACTTTGGCTCAGGTCATGATCTCCTGGTTTGTGGGTTCAGGCCCTGCGTTGGGCTTTGCAGAGCCTGGAGCCTGCTTCAGATTCTGTGTCTCCCTCTCTCTGCCCCTCGCCTGCTTGTGTTCTCTCTCTCTCTGTCTCTCTCTCAAAAATAAATAAATAAACATTTCTTTAAAAAAAATTAAATACAAATATGCATTTTTTTAACCAGAGACTACATTTTCCATACATCATACATTATGCCTATTTTATTTTTCTCACTTACAAACTTGACCTGCATTTGGATCATCATCAAATATTAAACCCAATTCTCTATCTTCCAGCAGCATATCAAAATGGTTAAGCGTAAGATATCTACAGTTACAGGAGGTCCCAGCCTCTACTGTTTTCTAATCGTTGGACAATTTACTTAACATCGCTAAGTGTAGGTTTCCTGGTCTATAAAATAGACACCATCACAACATCTACCAATTAAATGTCCTCCGAGACCCTCATGTAAATCATACGCAGCCATTATCATCGTGTTGGCTACTTAGTAAATGCTCAATAAATGTTACTACGATTTTTACATCTCCATGAATTCATTTCAGGGCTATAAAATAGGGATGGTGTTTATACTCACAGAGCAGGTTTCTGTATGATTACATGAGTGCCTGCACGTATACAACTACCTAAAATATTTTCTTCTTTATAGTCTATATTCCATAGGAACTAGATGTTATTCTTTCCCTACCTCACCTTGTGCTTAG
Organism: Panthera tigris; assembly: GCF_018350195.1. Taxonomy (NCBI): domain Eukaryota; kingdom Metazoa; phylum Chordata; class Mammalia; order Carnivora; family Felidae; genus Panthera; species Panthera tigris. Next base: position 12,833,511 of record NC_056665.1, on the reverse strand, counting down.
CCAACCAATTCATTAGTTGTTTTTTTTTTTAACATTTCCTGTTTCTCTTACAAAATGATAAAAGGAAACAGTGTTTTCTCTAGTAGAAGAGCCACTCTGGTTTCTGTTCCCAGATCGCTCCAAGACAGTGAATAACAAATCTAAGTGTTGCCAACTAATGACAGGAAGGAGCACTTCTTGGGCTGGGCATAATTTAAGAGAACGGCCCTCCTCTCCCCCAACTTCTACCCCCAAATGCTTAAATTGAGTACTGCTTCTCACAGACAAACGGATTATACCAAAATTAAAATGAATTTCCGTGGCTGGAGGACACAATTCCCTCAAGGTAATAGAAAAGACGATTTTAGGAATTATTAAGGGCAGAGAATCTACTTTATATATGCATATAGATTAATATATATATATGAAATATATACATATTTCAAAAAGTAAACTTGGTTTCGTGAAAAGAGTTTTAGAGCGCCTCAAGGACAAGAATCAAATTTGTTTAATCTTTGCAATTTAGCTGGCTTTGTATTACTAATTTTTGGATACTGTGACCAATTGGTTTTAAATTCATGAAGCTAAGGCAGGCAAATTGGTTACTGTTTCTACTGGAAGGCAAATATGGCAGGATTGACGAGATATGACAGATGGATTCTATTAAATCTACAAGTCTAAGTGAAACTGGCTAGTTACAATGGAAAACCTTATTAACTTGAACCATAAATGATATTTTTATCAACCACGGATGAAAAGGAATTTAGAATGCAAATTGTCTTAAAGGACTAAAATCTAAAGGGTCATGGACTGGTGCATTTAAAACATCGATCCTAGACATGTCTCCCGCAGACACACTACAATCTTTTAATCATCTTGGTTGTCTCTGTTTTCATAATCCCTTGCCTTGATTGGCAGAGTTAGGGAAGGGTGGCAGCTAGTCTGTCATCCGCTCCATAAAGTCAAGACCAGGGCCACATTTCACCAAAACCATGGGCAATTCTTCAAGGGTCCTTACAAAATAGAGCCAAGTAGACAACTACGGTCAGTAAGGATAATTGAATGGATCACTCGATCAAAGAGATGGGCCAGAAGAGGTGTCAATAATTAATCCTAAAATACAGAGCCAGAGGTCACATATTTAGGGAGCTGAAAAAACAGAGAGCTACATTTCAGGCAGGAAAGCTGGGATGGATGAAATATGAGATGTATCGCCTGTGGCTGACTTCTTGTGTTGTACATGACTCTTACATGCTTAATGAACCAGAGCTGAGCTCTGAGAGCAGCTTACAAATATAACCTTCTCAATGATGGACACAGTGTATCCATGTTCTAACCAGGAACTGTTATGACCACATCTCTCGATTAGGTTCAGTTCTATTGCAAATATTAAGGATTGGCCATAGACACAAAAAGGAAGAAAAAATATAAAATTATATATATATATATATATATATATATATACACACACACACACATATATATATAGTTATTTATATATAGTTATATATATATACATATATATATACACATATATACATATATATACATATATATGTATATATATATGTATATATATATATATATGTATATACACACACACAGTTAATTATGTCTCCTGCTATCTTTATTTTGGAAATCATTCCTTTCACAAACTACCCAAACTTAGACACTGTGATTTGTTCATCTCTGGGTGTCACAGTTCTAAACAGTATCTAAACCGAATTTATTTAATGGATGCAGAAGAGTTCTAAACGGTAGCAATGAATTATCAGTGCCAATGAACATGCCATTATTTGTATTGTGCAAGTTATTATTATTTCATTGTAGGTAGGAAGTGTATACTTGGAGCTTTGCATAAAACACACTGTGTATGCTAAATCAACATGTATAAAATACAAACAGATCAAATTTTGTAAAGGAGTTTTCTCAAAATATTGTTATGCTTGTCTAATATAAGACTATTTCTGCTTCCCATTATAGTCAATCTGTAAACCTGTGCGTGGGGGACAAAGACAAAGTGACTTCTGACAGGCCAAAGACTTTTGTGGTCTTTGCTAGCTTGGCCTGGAGAGGGTTTTTTTTAACTTGACATGAGAAAGTATTCATGAAAACAACAGTAATATGAGTCCATGACTGAGTGAGATTCCCATGTATAGGAAAGAGACATAGTAAGAAAGTGACATGTTAACTCAGGAAACTGAGTTAGTTGATTATATTCATATGCGTCAGGGTAAGAACTAAATTTATTTGAAAAAAAATTTAACATTTTACTGATAGTCAAGAAACTAAACATTTAGCCTTAACTTTCCACTGTGATTTATAAAATTCTTTTCGTTATGTGCAAATATCCTTTTAGCTTAAAACTATTTTTCTCTCCATTTCTTCACAGAGACCTGGATTCTTCATGAACCCTTGGGATCACTACTCTTTGGGTAAGGTCAATCGGGGAGGGAGAAGAAGTGTGGACACTTTCTCCACACTTTTTAACACCATTTCCAGACCACTGAACTTTTTTCTCTTTCTCCTGATCCGTATTTAAGGCTCATTAGTATCTCATTATCTACTTTTACAAAATGAATTAAAGCAACTGATTCTTCATGCGCCTTCTCCTATTTCTCCAGGTCTCTGGATTCAACACCCACATTTGCCAACTCCTGGGATTCTTTGACTTCATTATTCCTTCCTTCTCCCCCATGAATTTTATTTCCCACCCATTTTCAACATTTAGCCTATACTCTGAATATACGGGTCTCTTTGCCATCCTGAAGGCATCCAAGCTTCCCTCTTCTTACAATTTAATTTTTTTTGTACACACCTCTAAACCTGTATTAAGAATCTTTATGTAATTTGGAAAATAATAAGCCAAAATAAATCCTCCCCAAAGGAGTTACCAGATCATTTGTACGGTCTATCCATGAGAAAGCAATGAAGTCTCTCATCTAAAGACTAAGCTGTAAACTGCTTCTTGGATACAATAGTTTTGTTTTGTTTTTGTTTTTGTTTTTGTTTTTGTTTTTGTTTTTGTTTTGCTGGGTGTTTAGGGCTGTAAACTTCAAGTTGAGTTCAGCCTGCCTTGAATGTCTCCATCTCTGACTGGACAAGCCCATCTGTCCATCTTGTCCTGCCTTTTTAAATTCTCTTTTTATTTTTTTTTTAATGTGCTTAATAATGAATCATCCAAAAAAAAAATAATGAATCATCCATGAATAATTCTCATTCAACGATCATTACCTTTTTATTGCGCCCTCTTCCCAGGCTCTCAAAACCCGGTATTCGCTATCATCAGTAATTCTGTAACGATGTATATAATACATTTTCAACTCTTCTCGGAGGAAATGCCATAGCACACAGCTCAAGCACACAGCCCCATTTAGCACAGACCATCTCCAGAGTTGAACTCTATTTACAAAACTGTCATCTTTAGGCTTAAGTGTAAATAAAGCTACAGGAAATTTTTGGAAAAGCTTTTTTTCCCCCCAATTACCTAAAGTTTATTAGGTTATCACAATAATGGACCTAAATAATAATAGTGCTTATATAAGGATCCCTTTACTTCAGAAGAACTCAGAGTTGTCGAATAAGTTATAGTACTACTTGTTACAGAGCAGGTAATGCATCCATATGTTGAAAATATCAAAACAAATGAATTAAAGTGATACTCACAAGCTTGGAGAGAAGGTGACAAATAAAGCCTGCTCTTTCTGTTTTTTACGAAGATATTATTTCAAAATAGTTGAAAGCTAACAGTATTATATATAGTTTACTTTGTCTTCAACTTGCAATCACACTCATGAATATCAACCTCCCCACAAGTTCCGAAAGAGCCACATCTTTACCAATTTGGTCAACAAAATAATACCACTTATCTTCTATCTCTTTTTTTGTTGTTGTTGTTCTTAGAATTATTTAAATCAGCAACCAAAGACAATCATCGTAAATCATTTGCGAACATCCTTCCAGAATTCTTTTTGCTTACGTACATACATGGACATACAGAAAAATGATTTTACATAGATGGGAATATTTCACATGCAGTATTTTATGCCATCTGTTGCCTCTTTTTTTTTAACTTTTTAATTTATCTAACCTGAAAAACAGAAACAGTTCACCCATTTCTTCCACCTCCTCCTCCACCTCTGCCAACCACCAACCTGTCCTCTGTATCTATGAGCTTCTGTTTGTTGTCGTTTTTTTAGATTTCACATATAAGAGAGAAATATAATATTTGTCTTTCTCTGTTTAACTTATTTCAGTTAGCATAATGCCCTTGAGTTCCATCCGTGTTGTTGCAGATGGTAATATTTCATTATTTTTACGGCCGAATAATATGCCATGATATATATATATATATATATATACATATATATATATATATATATATAAATGTTTATTTTTGTGAGAGTCAGAGACACGATGCGAGTGGGTGAGGGGCAGAGAAAGAGGGAGACACAGAATCCAAAGCAGGCTCCAGGCTCCGAGCTGCCAGCACAGAGCCTGAAGCAGGGCTCGAACTCACGAGCTGTGAGATCATGACCTGAGCTGAAGTTGGATGCTCAACCGACTGAGCCACTCAGGTGCCCCATATTATATATTTTTATATATAACATATTATATATGTTATATATAATAAACATAATGATTCTATAAAATTTTATATATATATATACATATATATGTATATATATATATAATTTCTTTATCCATTCACTCATAGATGGACACTGTTTGTGTTGGTATCTTGGCTGTTGTAAATGATCACCGGGGGGGGGTGCCTAGATCTTTTTGAGTTGGTGTTTTTGTTTTCTTCAGATAAATACTCAAAACTGGAATTATTGGACCATATAGTGTTTCTATTTTTAATTTTTTGAGGAGACTCCATATTGTTTTCCATAGTGGTTGCACCAATTTGCACTCCCATCAGCAGAGCACAAGGGTTCCCTTTTCTCACATCTACTCCAGCACTTGTTATTTCTTTTCTTTTAATAAAAGTCATTCTAACAGGTATGAGATGGTATCTCATTGTGGTTTTGATTCACGTTTCCCTGATGATTAGTGATGTTGAGCATCTTTTCATGTAACTGTTGGCCATCTATATGTGGCCTTTGGAAAAATGTGTATTCAGATCCTTTGCCCATTTTTTTTTCAATATTTGAAATTTATTGTCAAATTGGTTTCCATACAACACCCAGTGCTCATCCCAAAAGGTGCCCTCCTCAATACCCATCACCCACCCTCCCCTCCCCCCACCCCCCATCAACCCTCAGTTTGTTCTCAATTTTTAAGAGTCTTTTATGCTTTGGTTCTCTCCCACTCTAACCTCTTTTTTTTTTTCCTTCCCCTCCTCCATGGGTTTCTGTTAAGTTTCTCAGGATCCACATAAGAGTGAAAACATATGGTATCTGTCTTTCTCTGTATGCCTCTGCCCATTTTTGAATTGGATTGCTTGTTTCAGTTGTATGAGTTTTTAAAAAATATTTTGGATATTAGCCCCATAAGTATATAGGTAAATACATAAGACTTGATAAATGTATTTTTCTTATTTCTTATCTCAATTATTTAGAAGGCATACCTTATGGAAAGCACAATTATAACCCTATGTTGTTGATTTTTTAACATATGGAGACATAATACATATGACAATAATGACATAAAGTAAAGTAGAGGAACAGGCGATATATTTTACCAGAAATAAGTTAGTATTATTTTGAAGGAGATGGCGATAAGTTAAGATGCATACTGTTGTCCTTAGCATACCCACTAAGAAAATAACTAAAAAATATAGTGGAAAAAATCAAGACAGAAGTTAAAAAGATAGACTAAACATATTTAACACAAAGAAATTTAGTAAACAAGAAACTGGGGGACAAAATAAAGACATGAGATAGATAGAAAACAAGCAAGAAAATGGTGGATGTGAATCCAACCATGCCTGCCATTCCTTTAAATGTAAAAGCACTAAGTATTGCAATGAAAAAGAGACAAATATTACATTTTACAATTACACATTAAAAGTAAAAGGATGGGAAAGATAAACCATACAAACAGTAACCATAAGAGCCCTGGAGTAGCTGCATTAATATCAGATTTTTAAAAACCTTAATATAAGATATATTACTAGAGGTAAAGAGGGGTATTTTATAATGAGAAAAGGCCCAATACATTGGTATGATGAAAAAATTATAAATGCATACAAACAAAACCAGACGACTCCAAAATACCTGGAAAAAAAAAAACAGAATTGAAAGGAGAATTAGGCACGTTAGCAATAATAGTTGGAGATTTATATACCCCAATCTCAGTAATTGGTAGATGAGATGGACAGCAAGTCAGCTGGTTAGAAGCCTCAGCACCTCAACTAACTTTATTAGCTGACATATGCAGAATGTTCCCACCAAATGACTGCAGAATACATAGTGTTCCTAAGTTCACATGGAACATTTTTTTAGGCTAGAACAGCTGTAACAAAATAACTCTCAATACATTTAAAACAACTGGTATGCAAATATCTTCTCTGGTCCACAATCAAAGATCCATAATAGAACAAAATCTGGAAAAACACCAAGTATCTGCAAAACAGATAAAAATCTAAGTAACACATGGGTCAAGGAAGAAATCACGAGGAAATGTAAAAATGTGTGTGATGGAATAAATTGAAACCCCATCATATTAAAATGTATGGAGCTCAGGTAAGCAGTGCTTTGAGGCACATATACATCTTTAAACATCTGTGTCTGAAAAGAAGATAGTTTTCAAATCTATACACCAAATTTTGACCTTAAGAATCTGAAAAAGAACAAGTTAAAAGCCAAAAAAAAAAAAAAAGTAGGAGAAAAAAATTAGTCACAACCAGAGTAAAACTCAGTGAAGTAGAAAACAGGACGATAGAGAAAATCTACAGAATCAAAAGATAGATCAACAAAATTGACAAACCTTTAGCTAGACCGACCAAGAAAAAATGAGAGAAGTCACAAATTACTAAAATCATAAATGAAATTCTCTTTAATTTTAAGACGTCACCAGTGCTTTACAAAAAGTAGAAGCCTACTACAGGAATATTATGAACAAGTCTGTGACACAAAATTAAAGAACTTTGATGAAATGAACAAGTTTCTACAAAGATACAAATTATCAAAATTGATTCAAGAGTAAATTTTTAAAGTCTAAATATATCTATACAAGTAAAGAAATTGAACGAGCAATAAAAATTTTCCCACAAAAGAAGCCCAGGACCACATGACTTCACTGGTGAATTCTATCAAATAATGAAAGAAGAATTAATACTAACATTTATTAGATAAAGAACAGGGGAGAATACTTTCCAACTCATTCTATGATACCAGTATTATCCTGATACTAAAGCCAAATAAAGATATAACAACAACAACAAAAAAAACTACAGATCAATATCCCTCATAAAGAAAGAAGCAAAACAAGTGTAAACAAAATATTAGCAAACCAAATTCAGTAACATGTAAAAATGATTAAAACCATAGCCTCGTGTGTTTTATCCTAAAAATGCAATGTTGATTTAACAACTGAACCTCTATTAACTAATGTACTTTAATAATAGAATAAAAGACAAAAAAAATCACATACACATCATCTCAAGAGATGCAGAAAATTATTTGAAAAAAATTGTGTATTCATTCATCATAAAATTCCTCCTCAAACTAGGAATATAAGAGAACACTCTCAATCAAATAAAGGATACACGAAAAACTTAACAACTGATATCATACGTAATGGGGTGAGCTTAAAATTAAACATTAAATTAAAAAATTTCCCTTTAATTACGGGAGGAAGGGAAAAATGTTCACACGTCCCACTTGCATTCAACAAGGTGCAATAAAACAACAACTACAAAAAGAAAAAAGGAATTAAAGGCATCCAGCTCATAAAGGAAGGAGGGAACTCCTCTTTGTTCAAAGCTGACATTATTCTATAAGGAGAAAATCCTCAGGAATTTGCTGAAAAGCTATGGGAATGAGTAAACGGTTCGGCAAAGCTACAGAACACAAGATCAATATACACGCACAAAAAATCAATTGTATTTCTGTACATCAGCAATGCACAATCCAAACATTAAACTAAGAAGAAAATTCCACTTACAATTAAGCCCAAACTATTATTTAGGTATAGGTTTAACAACGAAAGGGCAAGGGGCAGGCGCCTGGGTAGCTCAGCTGGTTGAGGGTCTGACTTCAGCTCAGGTCATGACCTCATGGTTTGTGAGTTTGAGCCCCGTGTTGGCCTCACTGCTGTCAGCACGGTGCCCACTTTGGATCCTCTGTCCCCCTCTTTCGTTGCCCGTCCCCTGCTCGTGCTATCTCTCAAGAATAAATAAACATTAAAAGAAACCCAAACAGAAGCACAAGACTTGGACACTGGAAACCCAAAACATTGCTCAGAGCAATTAAAGCTCTGAATAAAGAGAGAGACAGTCCATGTTGATAGACTGGAAGACTCAACATTATATGGTGGCAATTCTGTCCAAATTGATCTATGTATTTAATGCAATCTCCTTCAAAATCCCAGAAGGTCTTTTTATAGAAATGTATAAGGTCATCCTGAAATTCATATGAGACGTCGATTCCTTTTTCCTTTGGACATGTGTGCATCACTCCTCTGTAGCTTTCCAGCACAACAAGACGTCCCTAGGCTCAGATGATACTTTTACTGAGCCAGTCCTGGAGTTAGTTGGTCATTTCTCCACATATCCCTGGTTGGTTTGAGTGGCTAATGTTGTTTAAAAACCAGAAGCCATTTCTTCGTTCTTGACTCCCCCCCGACATTCAGTTAGAACTCTAAAGAGTGCTGAGTCTATAATGAATATTTCCAATAAGTGCCTAGTGAGATGAAATCTCATCACCATTATCTGGGGACACTTGCAAGCCCTGTGATAAATGTGCTGGTGAGCCAGAAGCAACAAGAGTGAGGACTCTGGCTCTCGCAGGTGTTGTCGCTTCATTGGGTGACCTTTGTAAGTCAACTATATAGTCAGATTCTCTCTCTCTCCAGCTGTGAAAATAATTACCTGCTTCCTGAGAGTTCTGGAAAAATTAATTGGCTGATGCCTTTAATGTTTTTTATTATTACTATTATTATTTTATTTTTGAGACAGAGAGAGACTGAGGATGAGCAGGGGAGGGACAGAGAGAGAGCAAGACACAGAATCTGAAGCAGGCGCCAGGCTCCAAGCTGTCAGCACAGAGCCCGACGCGGGGCTCGAACTCACGAACCGCCAGATCATGACCTGAGCTGAAGTCGGACCCTCAACCAGCTGAGCCACCCCGGGGCCCCTTGGCTAATGCCTTTAAAGAGGTTTGAAGATCAAAAGTTCTCTGTATGTGCGAATATTATTAGGTGAAATGGTTCTCTTCCTCCTGAGTAAACCTTAGATGGCCAAGTCTCAGCATCGCCATGAAACCATGCCCAAGCAGTACACATTGGAAGGGCGACACTGAGCAGGAATGTGCAAGGGGCAAGCTAGCAGGAGAGGCTTCTTGATTCTCAAAATCCCAGTGTGCATTTCGTTGGAATCAATATTCATCCATTGGCTATGCCACCATGCCTATCTACTATGTGGAAAGTATGGGGCTTGATCTCTCTCTGGGGGCAAATGAGAGCATGCAAAAGAGGTAATGTTGTCATGTTGAGGAGAAGCTGTTGTAGGCGATGGAGAGACCTGCTAATAATGACGCCTGACCCTGGGTGAGGCGAGGTATCTCTCTGCGACTCTGGTCACCAGTCACGCTGAGGAGCGGTAACGCTGGGGCTCTGGGTGCGTATGTATTGGGGATGCCCGAAGACTTTCAGAGATCATAGCGATGATCAAGTGGGGGAGAGGGTGGTGGGAAGGTGTGCATTTGGAGGAATCACACTTGCAGTCCTCTGTGGGTCGGTCTTTAGTTTTCAGCCTCCTATAGAGCCATGAGAATCGGGAGAAAGCGAAGAGTTAGGACGCCAAGGTCTTGCAGATGGTTTACAAAGGCGGGCGCGGTAATTTTGCCCGTCTTTGTGTGCACATCCCTACTGCAAGGATGTTTCCTCTTTTCATGAATCTGTGTGCCCCCTGGGACTTGCCCGTGACCAAGAGAATGCATTTCAGGAGATATGGAGTGACGCCCAAGCCTCTGATCTTGGAGGCCTTTGGAGCTTCTGCTCTCACGTGCTGGTCTGTGAGACAACGGTGGTGTGAAAACATCCGGGAGGAAAGACCACATGCCAGAGGCTCAGGCATCAGGGCCATCCCGGCAGTGCCCGGGGGCTGAGCCCCTGCTGGATGAACGAGCCCTGGTAGGGCCAGCAGAGGAACTACCCGGCCAACCCACCATCTCATGAGAAACGACAAGTCCTTGTTAAATGCTGGAGTGGCAGAAGCAGAAAATTGAGACCCAGGGTCTGTAACAGAAATGTTTATTCAGCACTTTAGTGCAGGTCAGGCATTCGTTCAAGCCCCTTCGGTGTAAAAACTCAGGGAATCCTCTTAACAACCCTTTGGGTTAAGTATTGTTTTTACTTCTATTTTACATGTGGGAAACTGAGTCAGACAAGGCTTAACAAGTTGCCAGTGCGTGTGCATATCCTAAGTGATGCAGCCAGGAATCAACCCCATAGAGTTTTGGCTCCGTGGCCCATGTTTTAATCCCTATACAATGCTCTATATTGTGGGCATTTTCCCAGGGGTCTATAGGATCACTCCGGTTTCTGAATTTTTACAGGTGGAATTAGGCTTGTGTAGCAATAACCTTTCTAAAAGCAGTCCAACAGTCTCACGCTAAAAAAAAAAAAAAAAAAAAAAAAAAAAAAATCCCATTAAATCTTTCAGAAGGCTGTTGGACCCTGTGGGTGTGTTTTTAGAACGTTGAAAAACCATTATCAAGCCTAAGCAACCATTCTTGATGCACGCCTCAGTAAGGAAAAGTAGTGGAACCATAGGTTCCAGAAATATGTTTGAAACTCCAGAGCATTCCACCTTAAAGCAGTGAGCTGGAAAAGCTGGAAATAACCCTGCATTTTTTTTTTTCAATGTACAAACCGAAGAAGGAATCACGGCCGTAATGTGATCAGATCCGACAACAGTACCAATGAAATGCCAAAGGCAATTACCCTCTACACACAGGCAGATAAACAATCATCCTTCCTCGGTATCAGATCCAGGCAATCAAGAAAAGAAGATACTGAAAGAAATACGGTCCTAAAGTGTCAAATCTGGACAGGTTTCTTTCAAAGAGTGACAAAGCTCCTGATAAAGAATGAAATCAACATCATGTTGGGGATCATTGTAATGAGTAATATTTCCTTCTTCTTTGAAATATCCGTGAACATCATCTTGCGCAGAGCATGTTTTCACTCTTATGTGGATCCTGAGAAACTTACCAGAAGACCATGGGGGAGAGGAAGGAAAAAAAAAAAAAGGTTAGAGAGGGAGGGAGACAAAACATAAGAGACTCTTAAAAAACTGAGACCAAACTGAGAGTTGATGGGGGTGGGAGGGAGGGGAGGGTGGGTGATAGGCACTCAGGAGGGCACCTGTTAGGATGAGCACTGGGTGTTGTATGGAAACCAATTCGAAAATAAATTTCATATTTAAAAAATATATATAATTATAGAATTAATATGGATTGGAAATGTGAAGAAAGCTAGAGATTGGCTTATTTGGATAAAATTCTATCATTTATTGATGGGAGTTAGTAATCCTGAGATGTTTTTGTGTTCTCTGCATTATCTCTTATTTTCAAACCATAGAGGAACATTCATTGAATGCAAACTGAATTTCTCAAGAAATTTCCCTGGTTATATATTTTTAAACTCACACCATTGAGGGTTTTATTTTATTATTTTATTTTTTTTAACATTTATTTATTTTTGAGACAGAGAGAGAGCATGAACAGGGAGGGTCAGAGAAAGAGGGAGACACAGAATCTGAAACAGGCTCCAGGCTCTGAGCTTGTCAGCACATAGCCCGACTCAGGGCTCGAACTCACGGACGGCGAGATCACGACCTGAGCCAAAGTCAGTCGCTTAACCGACTGAGCCACCCAGGTGCCCCGGGAGATGGCAATCCTTAACCCATCCTTGACTTGTCCCGGGAGTGGGGCAGGAAGAGGCACCGATGGGATTCCACAGCTTTCTCCAAAAGCCCATTCTCAAAATTCCTCTCTTTAGTTTCTTCTGTCTTGTTTAGCCTGAGACTGGACAAGAGGACTCTTTAAGAGGCCCAAGACTTATGGAACTAGTTCCAGCTCTCTTATTTGGAACACTCGCACTTTAGCCTGAACTTGAAACACGTGTGCCCACTTGGTGTCCATTCCATCTCAGTGCCTGGTTCAAAGACGACTCTTAACAGCACATAAGTAAGTACAACACAAGGGGAGAATTTTGTCATTTGTGTGATGCTTATACCTGGACACCCGGAATCTACCTTAAATCCAGTTCCTGCTGAAACTTTCAGGTTTTCTTGATGGGACCTGGGGGACCCATCCGGCAGCCCAGCACACGTCTTCAAGCTTGAGTGGCCACGCACAGAGCTGTTCCAAAGACGGCGCGTTCAAATACCCGAGTAGAAGTACTTTGGGCCCGGAGGAAACCACGTGAGCCTTCGATCGTTTTCCAGCCTGGGCCCCTAAATTTCTGTCCATGGCTGGCTGGCCAGGAAGCTTTGTGATAACGTGACACAGGGCAGATACACGAAACGGGAATGTCACTACCATCCTCGTAAAGGACTGAACGTGTCCCCTCCTTCGCGCATCTGTTCCACGATGCACGATGTTTGCTGCCCTTGACGAAATCTTCAACCGCGAAGAGTCAGAATCTCTCATATATCTGAAGTGTGGAGTAGCAGTGGGGACAGACCGTGGCCCCTTCACCCACGAGCCTTAACCCTGTCTGCCTTTGGACTACAGGCTACGGTCCGCCCACAGGAAGCTGGTGATAAAATCGGATTGCCAGGACAGTGGCTTCTCTAGAGCTTGTGAAAGACCCAGGGGCTCCCTGAACAAGCTGGGTGGGAGGTGGGGGTGGCCTGCACTCACCCAATGGAGGATACTGACCAGGGCACCACTACACTCCGACTGGCAATACCAGACGCCCTGGTACACAAGGGTGTCACCCATTCCCCACCCTTCTCTTACCTTTCCAAGCCTAGTTCGCCCCCTGGAGCCGGTCAGCATCATGGCACATAGAGTAGGGGACGGCAGCCCACCAGGAATGCCCAGAGTCCCTGCTTCCTCCACCCTGGCACCCCAAAGAACCCGACAGATGGCCCCTTCCCCCCTTCTCTGGCTCTAGCCACTCACAGAAGAGCCTGGCTGAGGCTCAGCGTGGCCCTTCTCACCTCTAAAGACTCCAGGAGGACTTCAGGAGCCACACTTGGAGCCACCCATTTAAAGGAGATGACTAATCATTATTACATTCCTTCAAGTCGGGTTGGTCCCGGGTAGGTTTGGGCCCACAAGAGCCCCCCCGCCCTGAGACGGACCCTCAGGGATCTGAGATCGTCACAGCTCCTATGCCAGCGGGGCCCTGGGTCGCATTCCACTTTTTCCTTCAGATTCTGGGCTAGGTCTGGTTTGGCCTCCGTGTGCAGACCGCATGAACGCGATCGGGAGGAGCGGAACGCGGTCAGAGGCTGGAGTTCCCGAGGTGAGACGAAGGCTGCCGCCAGGCCCTGCCCAGAACCTCGACGCTTCTGATGGCTTCTAACAGGAAGGGTCTGCTGTCACTTTCAGGTGGCTTTGAGCCGGCCTGGTTCACGCCTTCATCTGACACACGAGGGAAAAAAATCTAGAGGCATGAAGTGACTGATCCACCAGAGCAGAGAGGGGTGGGGACAGAGCCATGGCTTCAGCAGCCCAGGGAATACCGGCTCGTCTTCACCACACAGACGTGTTCTCTGCATTATCTCTTATTTTCAAATAATAGGGGAACATTCATTGAATGCAAACTGAATTTCTCAAGAAATTTCCCTGGTTATATATTTTTAAACTCACACCATTGAGGGTTTTATTTTATTATTTTATTTTTTTTAACATTTATTTATTTTTGAGACAGAGAGATACAGAGCATGAACGGGGGAGGTGCAGAGAGAGGGAGGCACAGAATCTGAAACAGGCTCCAGGCTCTGAGCTCTCAGCACAGAGCCCGATGCAGGGCTTGAACCCACAGACCGTGAGATCATGACCTGAGCCAAAGTCAGACGCTTAACCGACTGAGCCACCCAGGCGCTCCGAGGGTTTTCCTTTAAAGACTGAAAACACTTCCAAAGTTGGAAATCAAAGAATTGAGTGAAAAATAGATATATTAGCAAGAATATTTGCAGCTTGCTATACACATTATAATTCTGCCGAGTAATCATAAGGGAACATTCTAGATTCTCTGCGTGAACAGCCAGAGGTGTCTATTTACTCTATGGTGAGCCATATGAATAATATCTTACAGCTCGTAGGACAATTTAATTAGGTAGGCACATTTTGCACTTTAGAAAAAAAAATAAAGAGGCACTAAGAAGAAGGAAGTTCTAGAAGCTCAGAGCTTTGACTTCAAAGTTCCCGCATTCTTAAAATAGGTGTAGGAAAACTGGATTCTTTGGCCCCATCCCAAATCAACACTCCAGATTTAGTTCCAAATATCTTTATAACTATCATTATATTTGTCTTTTTTTTTTTTTTTGCCTATTTTTTCTTGGAGCCCCTTTTTTTTTAAATTTTTTTTTTTTAACGTTTATTTATTTTTGAGACAGAGAGAGACAGAGCATGAACGGGGGAGGGGCAGAGAGAGAGGGAGACACAGAATCGGAAGCAGGCTCCAGGCTCCGAGCCATCAGCCCAGAGCCCGACGCGGGGCTCGAACTCACGGACCGTGAGATCATGACCTGAGCCGAAGTCGCACGCGTAACCGACTGAGCCACCCAGGCGCCCCATGGAGCCACTTTTTAAAAAAGATAAGAAATAAGGGTAAACTTCATTCACTGTCTTGAGAGATGTGGAACTATTCTCATTTCCATTTACTGAGGAACTGATGTGTTACGTCAATTTTTTTTTACCATTTTCATAATTCATTGAACATTTTTATCAAACACCATGTGCAAAGTGAGACGTTATGCATTAGAGAAACAACAACACACGGGATATAAATGATGCCTGCCTTAAAGCGTCACAGAGACAAATATGGAACTGTAACTGTGTATTACATCCTACAAAGAGAAGTCTGTGATGTTATTGAACTACATTGTTCAATATAGTAGCTACTAGCCAACTACGGCTATTTAAATTTCAATTATTAAAATTTAATAAAATGAAAATTGATTCTGTCACACTAACTACATTTTGTGAGTGCTCCATTGTTACCTGTAATTATCGCCACTGTCTTGGAAAGCACAGATACAGAACATCCTGGGGCGCCTGGGTAGCTCATTGGGTTCAGCGACTGACTTCGGCTCAGGTCATGATCTCACAGTCCGTGAGTTCGAGCCCTGCATCGGGCTCTGTGCTGACAGTTTGCAGCCTGTTTCAGATTCTGTGTCTCCCTGTCTCTCTGACCCTCCCCCATTCATGCTCTGTCTCTCTATGTCTCAAAAATAAATAAACGTCAAATAAAAAAAAATTAAAAAAAAAAGAACATCCCCATTATTTGAGAAGGTTCTATTGGGCTGCTCTGCTATAATCCCTTACCTTGGTCTTTTCATCATAAAATGTGTAACAGCTCTTCAGCTTACTTACATTTTTTTGTTATTACCAACCGCCGCCCAAACTATATTCAGGCTTGCTACTTTTGGTTTGTTTGTTGGATTAGCTTAGCTCCCCATGGGAGTCATCTGGAACTTTCCCTACCTGGTGGTCCCCTCTCGCTCTCCCATCCCTTTGCTGTTGCCCGAGTACCAGCAGGTCTCGCCCTTGAGCTTATCTGACTTATGAGATTCCAGCATGTTCACTTCCCAGGGACTCCCCAGTTCTTCCCAGTGGCACAGTGAAGACCCACAGATAGTTCTCATTATGGAACCACAGAAGCTGAACCTTACCTTCTAAACTCTGTTCATCTGTTTAGAAACAAATGATCGTGTCTGCTCTGAGAAGCCCAAAGGAGGAAGCAGAGAACTGAGATGAATAGGATCTTAAAAAGATTCTCTAAGAAATGGTCCCTTGGGGCTCCTGGGTGGCTCAGTCGGTTAAGCGTCCGACTTCAGCTCAGGTCACGATCTCGCGGTCTGTGAGTTCGAGCCCCGCATCAGGCTCTGGGCTGATGGCTCAGAGCCTGGAGCCTGCTTCCGATTCTGTGTCTCCCTCTCTCTCTGCCCCTCCCCCGCTCATGCTCTGTCTCTCTCGGTCTCAAAAATAAAAATAAACGTTAAAAAAAAAAGAAATAGTCCCTAGTGCTTAAAGAGCTGAAATGGGTTGTGTTATACTAACTTACTCACATTTTGAATAATTCAGACATTTGACTTAAGACCTTAGGAAAACAATTTAGAAATAACAAAACGTGGGGTGCCTGGGTGGCTCAGTCGGTTAAGCATCCGACTTCTGCTCAGGTCATGATCTCACGGTTTGTGGGTTTGAGCCCCACGTGGGGCTCTGTGCTGACAGCTCAGAGCCTGGAGCCTGCTTTGGATTCTGTGTCTCCCTCTGTCTCTGTCCGTCCCCACCCCCCACTTGCACTCTGTCCGTCTTTCTCTCAAAAATGTATACACATTAAAAAAAATTTTTTTTAAAAGAAACACCAAAAACTAGCAGTAAAGATATGACAACAGCCACATGTGCATGTATATAGGTATGTACGCATGTGCGTGTAGATAGAGAAATTACAGCATTGATAAATAGATCACGAATGTTCCCCTCCTTCTTTCCCTGCGCTAAGAATACCGTTTTGGCCACTCAATCTCCCCCTTAACTTTGCCTCTTTCCAGAGAGCCTTCAGCAGGTCAGCCCCAGGGCTCCTATTAGACTCAGACAAGATAAGAGCTGGATTTAGAAAGATCAACGAGTCATTGCAGGAAGTTAGATGATGATAAAAGCTTCTGTGGAAGGAATTAGATGGGAAATAGAAGAACGATTGGAGTAGGTTGAGGAGAGAGCCTCTCTGGGGTCAAGTAGGTGTGTGTAGAGGAGGGGGACAGGCGTGAGTGATAAATTTAGAAAATGGAGACACTCACATGGCCCCCAAATAGGAAAGAGATCAAGCAAATGAATGATTCCCAAGCGGCTGGACACAGCATCATCAACACTAAATCTTTATTGAACTCCTAGTACGTGCCATTTTCCCCAGCACTCTGCATGTAATAACACCCTCCGGGTTCACAGGAACCTACAAGGTAGGTACTTACTGCCATTTTCTGGATGGGGATATTGAGGCAGGAATGAGTTAGGCAACTCGATCAAGGTCACAAAGTTAATGAGTTGCTGACCCACCATTTCAGATCCAGACCGTCTTATTTCAGAGGCAGTGCTTTTACTCAATGGCCATAGTGCTGGCATGTGCCAGCACGCTGTTAATGTGTTAGTGTACCTAATGAACACTAAGCGATAAGTGAGAGTCACTTAGGAAAGAACATGTGGAAAAGCAGAACCAAAACTTTGTGAGCAGTTATAATCAGAGACACTCACAAATACAGGTGTATACGAGTAAGGTCTGGGAAGGAATCACGCCGTGGTGGTGAGATTATGGCTGATCTACTGGATTGTTTTGTATTTTTTTTTAATTCTTAAAAAATGCATTTATTTACTTTTGAAAGAGGGAGAGAGCAAGTGAGGGAAAGGCAGAGGGAGAATCCCGAGCTGACTCCAGGATGTGGGCACAGAACCCGATGCAGGGCTCGATCTATGAACCGTGAGATCATGACCTGAGCCGAAATCAAGGGTCGGACGCTGACCTGACTGAGCCACCCAGGCGCCCCTCTACTTGACTGTTTTGAACTCTCATAGTCCTAGCATGTGATTTCTACAAACAAAAGCACACAACTAAGGTAATTAACAAATGCTAATTTAAAAGCCTATTCCAATTATTCGCATTTCCTCCATATGCTTAGTTTTATGTATTTATTTGAACATGTTTTTCCTCGCTACTTTACGTCCTTTAAAAATTTGTCACTTTCATCTTCTCAGGCAGGATTTTTAAAGATGGTAATTAAATCCACATATAAACATATGGTTATGTCTAGTTACACAATTAATGTTAATATATGGGATGTAATCATCATCTAATTTGAATCATATAGCATGTGGTGACATAATTATAACACGTAATGATGGAAAGATCCTTATTTAAGCCGAGTGAAATGAAGCCAGTTGAAATTGGATGATTCTTAAATTACAATCTCCCAGTTGCTTCAAGGGCCCCTCGGGGACAGGGACAGGCTGAGCTCTGCCTATTGTTACAAGGCAAAAAGAAAACAATTTAAATACATGAGAAAACAAGGCGAGGTGAAGTGGGAAGTTTCTTGTTTTAACCAGCCGGGGAAGAAACAGATTAGCCAAAGGTTACTTGGAGACGGTTTGTTATATAAAAATGACTTCCAAGCTGAGAGGAAAAAAATAGAGAACTCCAGATTGCCCCTGAAGGTTGGGCTCGTGGGTCCACAGAGCGCACATCCATCCATCCATCCATCCATCCATCCTGGGAGAGGGTAGGGGGATGAAGGTCCTACCACCCCCTCGCCTTCAACTCCACCCTCTTGTCGCCCCTTCACTGTGACCCCTCACGACTATTCTGGGCCAGGCATCCTGTCCCAAATGTCTCCTCCTCCGCAGAAAGATCCGCTTCTGGAAAGGACAAAGGTGACCTCCCAAGGCACAGCTGCAATTGAAGGGAGGGACGTGAACTCCCCGCCTCTCCGGGGAAAGTGATGAAGGTTTCCCCGGGGCGCTGGCTAATGACAGGAAGCGCATAAGTGGACAGAGTATCAGGTATCCAGAAACGAGCCTGGGAGTCATAAAACAAACCGGGGAAGGGAAAAATGTAAGCTAAACACGGAAGCGTCCCCTTGCGACGACCTGTATTAAGTTGTGGGGATACAGCCTGCCAAGCTGAACGCTGCGGGCCACCCGCGTCCCTACTCGAAAACCCCGCAGGTTGGACCCTGAGATGAGACATAGCACGGCCTGCCTAATAAAGAGTGACCCTTGAATTTGGAGGCCACGGAACACTTTTGCTTTGCTTTGATTCCTTAAAACCTCAAACTGCCTCAGCCCTGGGGGCCCCGGGGTTTGGAAGGAGTGCCTTTTGTTTTTAAGTTAGTTTTGCTGTGCTTTTCTTTCTTACTTTAAATGCACTGCCAGAAACTTCTTGGGGAACCCTGAGGTGCTTGCGAGAGCCATTCAGGAACCCCAGATGAAGCCTTGGGGTACCATGTCCAGAGTGTGTGTGGTGAAGACGAGCCGGTATTCCCTGGGCTGCTGGAGCCATGGCTCTGTCCCCACCCCTCTCTGCTCTGGTGGATCAGTCACTTCATGCCTCTAGATTTTTTTCCCTCGTGTGTCAGATGAAGGCGTGAACCAGGCTGGCTCAAAGCCACCTGAAAGTGACAGCAGACCCTTCCTGTTAGAAGCCATCAGAAGCATCGAGGTTCTGGGCAGGGCCTGGCGGCAGCCTTCGCATCACCTCTGGGGACTCCAGCCTCTGACCATGTTCCGCTCCTCCCGATCGCGTTCATGCGGTCTGCACACATGTCCATGCGGTCTGGAGGCCAAACCAGACCTAGCCCAGAATCTGAAGGAAAAAGTGGAATGCGACCCAGGGCCCCGCTGGCATAGGAGCTGTGACGATCTCAGATCCCTGAGGGTCCGTCTCAGTGCGGGAGGGGGCTCTTGTGGGCCCAAACCTACCCGGGACCAACCCGACTTGAAGGAATGTAATAATGATTAGTCATCTCCTTTAAATGGGTGGCTCCAAGTGTGGCTCCTGAAGTCCTCCTGGAGTCTTTAGAGGTGAGAAGGGCCACGCTGAGCCTCAGCCAGGCTCTTCTGTGAGTGGCTAGAGCCAGAGAAGGGGGGAAGGGGCCATCTGTCGGGTTCTTTGGGGTGCCAGGGTGGAGGAAGCAGGGACTGTGGGCATTCCTGGTGGGCTGCCGTCCCCTACTCTATGTGCCATGATGCTGATCGGCTCCAGGGGGCGAACTAGGCTTGGAAAGGTAAGAGAAGGGTGGGGAATGGGTGACACCCTTGTGTACCAGGGCATCTGGTATTGCCAGTCAGAGTGTAGTGGTGTCTTGGTCAGTATCTTCCATTGGGTGAGTGCAGGCCACCCCCACCTCCCACCCAGCTTGTTCAGGGAGCCCCTGGGTCTTTCACAAGCTCTAGAGAAGCCACTGTCCTGGCAATCCGATTTTATCGCCAGCTTCCTGTGGGCGGACCGTAGCCTGTAGTCCAAAGGCAGACAGGGTTAAGGCTCGTGGGTGAAGGGGCCACGGTCTGTCCCCACTGCTACTCCACACTTCAGATATATGAGAGATTCTGACTCTTCGCGGTTGAAGATTTCATCAAGGGCAGCAAACATCGTGCATCGTGGAACAGATGCACGAAGGAGGGGACACGTTCAGTCCTTTACAAGGATGGTAGTGACATTCCCGTTTCGTGTATCTGCCCTGTATGCTGTTATCACAAAGCTTCCTGGCCAGCCAGCCATGGACAGAAATTTAGGGGCCAGGCTGGAAAACGATCGAAGGCTCACGTGGTTTCCTCCGGGCCCAAAGTACTTCTACTCGGGTATTTGAACGCGCGGTCTTTGGAACAGCTCTGTGCGTGGCCACTCAAGCTTGAAGACGTGTGCTGGGCTGCCGGATGGGTCCCCCAGGTCCCTTCAAGAAAACCTGAAAGTTTCAGCAGGAACTGGATTTAAGGTAGATTCTGGGTGTCCAGGTATAAGCATCACACAAATGACAAAATTCTCCCCTTGTGTTGTACTTACTTATGTGCTGTTAAGAGTCGTCTTTGAACCAGGCACTGAGATGGAATGGACACCAAGTGGGCACACGTGTTTCAAGTTCAGGCTAAAGTGGGAGTGTTCCAAATAAGAGAGCTGGAACTAGTTCCATAAGTCTTGGGCCTCTTAAAGAGTCCTCTTGTCCAGTCTCAGGCTAAACAAGCACGGAAGAAACTAAAGAGAGGAATTTTGAGAATGGGCTTTTGGAGAAAGCTGTGGAATCCCATCGGTGCCTCTTCCTGCCCCACTCCCGGGACAAATCAAGGATGGGTTAAGGATTGCCATCTCCCGGGGCACCTGGGTGGCTCAGTCGGTTAAGCGACTGACTTCGGCTCAGGTCGTGATCTCGCTGTCCGTGAGTTCGAGCCCTGCGTCAGGCTGTGTGCTAACAGTTTGGGGCATATAGATGAGCTTCATGCATATAATTAAATTGATTTAAAAAAATCTGGGGCGCCTGGGTGGCTCAGTCAGTTAAGCGTCCGACTTCAGCTCACGTCATGATCTCAAGGTCTGTGAGTTCGAGCCCCACGTCAGGCTCTGTGCTGACAGCTCAGAGCCTGGAGCCTGTTTTAGATTCTGTGTCTCCCTCTCTCTCTGACCCTCCCCCATTCATTCTCTGTCTCAAAAATAAATAAATGTTAAACAACTTTTTTAGGATTATCATCTCCTTACTTAAATCCTAGTAGTGAAAAAGTCAACAGGCCATTTAGAGAGGGACGTGTGCTCTAGCTGCAGATTTCATATTAAATCAATTTTAAGACTATTAAAAAATTTTGTTTATATTTATTTTTGAGAGACAGAGAGAGACAGAGCATGAGCAGGGGAGGGGCAGAGAAAGAAGGAGACACAGAACCGAAGCAGGCTCCAGACTCTGACCAAACTGTCAGCACAGAGCCCAACATGGGGCTTGAACCCATGAACCGTGAGATCATGACCTGAGCTGAAGTCGGATGCTCAACCGACTGAGCCACCCAGGTGCCCCTTTTAAGACTATTTTTTAACAGCAGTTTTAGGTTCATAGCAAAATTGAAGGGAAGGCATAGAGATTTCCCATATATCCCTGCCCCACATGTCCATAGGCTCCCCCGTTATCAGTATCACCCACAAAATGTTACATCTATTGCAACTGATGAGTCTATATTAGCATATCTTAACCACCCCAAGTCCATAGTTTATATTAGGATTCACTCTTGACATTGTCCATTCTATGGGTTTAGACAAAGGTATAATGACATGTCTCCATCAGTATAGAATCATATAGCGTGTTTTCACTGCCCTAAAATTCCTTTCTACCTATTCATCTCCACTCTCTACCCCCACCACCTGGCACGCACTGATCTTTTAACTGTCTCCATGGTTTCACCTTTTCCAGAATGCCATGTAGTTGGAATCGTATATAGTATGTAGCCTCTCAGATTGTCTTCTTTCACATACTAATATGCATTTACGTTTTCTCCATGTCTCTTTATGGCTTGACAGCTCATTTCTTTTTAGTGCTAAACAGGATTCCATTGTCTGACTGTTCCAGAGCTCACTTACCCGTTCACCTAATTGAAGGACTCCTCGGTTGCTTCCAAGTTTGGGCAATTATGAATAAAACTGCCATAAACATCTGTGTGCGGGTTTTTGTGTCAACATAAGTTTTCAGCTCCTTTGGATAAATACCGAAGAGCATAATTGCTGGATTGCATGATAAGAATATGTTTCGTTTTATAAGAAACCACAAGATTGCCCTC
This sequence comes from Panthera tigris, assembly GCF_018350195.1. Taxonomy (NCBI): domain Eukaryota; kingdom Metazoa; phylum Chordata; class Mammalia; order Carnivora; family Felidae; genus Panthera; species Panthera tigris. Next base: position 12,810,883 of record NC_056665.1, on the reverse strand, counting down.
TAACGTGGCTGTAGGATTTGGTTAAATCAAGTTTTGATCGTCTAATTTCTCCATAGAAGCCATATCCGCCGCTTGAAGTGACCTGCGTATCTGCCTCTTAGCTAAGAACAAAGCAAGCCACAGGATGTGCCAAGGCAGTGGGAGACAATAACTAAGTCACTGGACAAAATAAGGTTGTCCTGCCCCTGCCTGTAAGACATTTACATTGTAAAGAGGGTAGCATCCGCAAGAAACCATTGCTCTCCGTGACACGCGAATTAGCAAGCTCATGGGGGACCAACTAGGGTTTGTATTATTCCCCTGTTACACTCCTTAGAAAAATGTCTTACCTTTCTAAGCTTCAGTTAATCTATCTGTGAACCAGAAATTACCATAGCTGCTTTGCAAGCTTACCATAAAGACTAAATGAATCAAACCAGCAAAGCGCAATCATATCACCCGATGTCTTGCATATTGGCAGGTAGTCAATACACGCTAGCACTTTCTCTTTCGTTCTAAAAGATGGGGGGAAAGCATTTTAGCACAAAAGCTGAACCAGAGGAAAGTTTTAGAAGCAAAGACTCTGTCGGAGAGTAGCACGGTGTCCAGTTCCTTGGAGCAAATAAAGCTCAGGAACCATCTGATTGTTTCGGACAATTAGAACGAAATATGACTAACAGCACGAACCAGATGCAGATTGAAAAAGCCCGGCATTGTGACAAGAGATACATGTCCTCATAAGGTTTCCCAGTGAGGAAAGAAGGTTGTTTCAGAACTTCTATTTAAATGCTGATAATAATAGGGGTGCCTGGGTGGTTCAGTCAGTTACACGTCCAACTTCGGCTCAGGTCTTGATCTCACAGTTTGGGAGTTTGAGCCTCGCATCGGGCTCTGCGCTGACAGTGCGGAGCCTGCTTGGGATTCTCTCTCTCTCTCTCTCTCTCTGCCCCTTCCCTGTTCTCTCTCTCCCTCAAAAATAAAGAAGTTTAAAACCATAAAAATAAACAAATGCCGATAATGATAGCTCAGGTTCATTGAGCACTTACTGTCTGCTTGAGAGTATTCTAAACACTTTATGTGCAGGTCTCATCATTCCTTCTACCTATCACAGATAAAAAGAATCCGAAGCAGAGCAGCCCAGGCATTTGCCCAAGGCCGTTACTCTGTGGCAGAAGCAGGTTTTGCACGGAGATAAGCCTGTGCTCTAATCTGCCGTGGTACAGACCTGCCTTTTGAGACAGACCAGGCGGGGACTCGCTCTTCTTAAAGTGCCAAATGAGCAAGGCCTTGGGAAATTGCTTCGTGGTGGCAGTCACGTCTCAGGACGGCCGCTGAATAGAAATGGGGACAGCCAGACAGCTGCTTCCTGATCTAATGCCCCCCTCCTTTCTAAGGGCGGGCTTCCACATCTATTACGTGGTTCAAATCTGAGAGTAGGGCTATGTTTCTTCTGGATCCCGGCAGCTACCTTGAATACTGAAAATGCTCAGCTATTGATTGCCATTATAAATTACTCGCAGTGAGAGGCTGAGGATGCCACCAAGCAGGAACCTGTCAAGACAGTCAAAAGGCTCCTCGCCCCACCCCAGCCCCAGTCTGTGCATCGGTTCCATGACACCAGTCAAAGGGAAAAGTTGAAGCAACATTTTAAAGTGAAGCACAATGCCGCTCACTGAGCAGATGTACGTGCAGGTGTTTCGTGTATTAATTTGTAGCCGAAAGCCAGAGACCGTGTCTTCGATCATACAGTAATTCGTCCCCGGAGGAAAACGCTGATACACAGTCATCCCTGCCCATGGGAGAATGGCACCTACCACGCGATGGCTTCATATGTAATTTAGGCCATTTGTATAACAAATAAATCAAGTAACTGAAAACTAACCAGAAACGATCCATGTTCCGTAACAGCATGACACTCTAGCATCTGTGAGTTTATGCCTGATTTCAAAAGGCTAGATCCATGACACTAACAACTACTGGCCTGAGAGATACAAATTATCTGATAGATGTAGAAGATAGGAATTGGATATCAGAGCAACATACAAGATGCTTACGATATATTACACAGAATAGGATAAACCTTGTCTTACTATGCTCTAATTACCACAATATCACTCACACACCCAGGGACTGAAAAATAATATATAAATTGAAACTAGTTTAGGGGCGCCTGGGTGGCTCAGTCGGTTAAGCGTCTGACTTCGGCTCAGGTCACGATCTCACAGTTCGTGGGTTCGAGCCCCGCGTCGGGCTCTGTGCTGACAGCTCGGAGCCTGGAGCCTCCTTTGGATTCTGTGTCTCCCTCTCTCTCTGCCCCTTCTCCGCGTGTGCTCTGTCTCTCAAAAATAAATAAACATTAAAAAAACATTTAAATTGAAACTAGTTTAAACATTCAATATGCTGAGACTATTGGGGAATATATTCTTCTATGTTCTGATAGAAAGTACACACTTATTAAATATTTTTCATGTGCCTGAATCTGGGCTATGGACATTATATATGATATTTAATGTATATTATGTATACACATCTATCTATCCATCTATCTATCTATATACATAATACATGTCATACATATTATACATGCATACATGTTTCATTCATATTATACATGTATGACATGGGACATTTAATCCTATGGCATAGGTTATAGCCAACAAATCACCAAAGCTGGCATTTGAAAAAAATAAATAAAAATTTGAACAAAAATGATAGGGTTACCTTATTGGCTGGCAATTGAAGGACCATCTTTCTTGTGCAGAAATATTTGCTTTCAATGGTTGATCAAGATTTTACATGTAACCTTATACCAAGTTAAGCTTTGCATTCTGATTAGTACATTTCCATTAACAGTGAATATCATAATCGTTCACTAATATTCTTGCATATTTTGTTTATTGCGATAATGCTAAAAAATGAGTAAGTAAAAAGGCTTTTCAAAAACAAGACTTCCTTATGCTGTTGGTAAGGGTTTTTTTGTTTGTTTTTACTGGGTAATTTCAATGGCATCACACATGTATAATTAACGATGTTTGTGGATTCACTCATTGTTCCATGCGTGAAACATGTACTTACTAAACTAGAAATGTATGCCAGGAATTATGTTAGCTACAGGGGACAAAATGATGAGCAAAATAAACATGCTCTTTTTTTAAAAAAAGTTATTTTTAAAGTTTAGTCATTTTCTTTAGGACAGAGACAAAGGACAAGCAGGGGAGGGGCAGAGAGAGAGGGAGACACAGAATCTGTAGCAGGCTTCAGGCTCCAAGCTGTCAGCACAGAGCCCGATGCAGGCTGGAACTCATGAACCACACGATCATGACCTGAGCCGAAGTCGGACACTTAACCGACTGAGCCACCCAGGCATTCCTCACATGCTCCCTTTTTTTTTTTTTTAAATATATATTTTTTTGAGACAGAGAGAGAAAACATGAGTGGGGAGAGGCGGAGAGAGAGAGGGAGACACAGAATCCAAAGAAGGCTCTAGGCTTTGAGCTGTCAGCTCAGAGCCCGACACGGGGCTCGAACCCACAAACCCTGAGATCGTGACCTGAGCCGAAGTTGGATGCTTAACCGACTGAGCCACCCAGGTGCCCCAACATGCTCCCGTTTTAAATGGAGCTTATGGCCTCGAGTAAGAGTTGGCAAAGTTTTTCTGTAAAGGTAGCGTAGGCTTCATGTGCTGTCCGGTCACTGCTACAGCTACTCACCTCTGCTGCTATTACGTGAAAGCAGCCGCAGACGACACTCAAATGAATAAGCACATCCGTGTGCCAGTACAGCTGTGTTTACAAAAACAATGGACTGGATGTGGCCCTTGAGCTGTGGTTTTCCAACTCCTGATCTAGAGGGGAAGATAAATATTTATCAAGTAACCAGACAGACTATTTGCAATGCTAAGATGGTAAATTGTAAAACTGCTCTTAGGACCATGCATAAGAACTCCATTTGAGCCTGGGTGGCTCAGTCGGTTAAGCGTCCGACTTCGGCTCAGGTCACGATCTCACGGTCCGTGAGTTCGAGCCCCGTGTCGGGTTCTGTGCTGCCAGCTCAGAGCCTGGAGCCCGCTTCGGATTCTGTGTCTCCCTCTCTCTCTGCCCCTCCCCTGCTCATGCTCTGTCTCTCTCTGTCTCAAAAATAAATAAAACATTTAATGCTCCATTTGAATATAAGCACGAACAATAAACCTGTTCGATGTGGAAAATGCTCTGAGGAGCCTTTTCGGACAGCCTCTCAGGAGAGGGACAACTGAGCTAACATTGGAATGAAGGACTGGAAGTTGTCTGGTGAAGAGGCAGCGGAGGGAAGAGCATTCCAAACCGAGGGAACAGAACACACAAAAAGCCTTGTAACGCGAAGGTATTTTAGCTTTCGGAAGCAAAGGAAAGCCGCAGAAGCTGGGACGAGTTGAACACGACAGGGTGAAATACAGAGCTAGAGGCGAGGCTTTTCATGTGACGGGATGTAGGATGATGTCCAAACCAGGGAGCTTTGCAAGTTCCCTCCAAATAGCCAACTGTGAACTTCACCTGTACATCTGGACCAGCACCCCGAAGCTGTGGTCCTTGCCCCCCAAACCCAGAGAAAGCTTTGTGCTTCTGTCCTATGTCTCCCGAGAATGAAACCCTGGCTTAAATGACCCCCATCACTGGGAACGAAGGGAGGGTGGGCGCAGGGCTAGAGGAAGTCGGGGAGAGGGGAGAGGTGTTGGGGGAGCAACCCAAAACTCAGCTGGAGTCTCGGCTCCCACTGATGTGATCTCCAAGGAATCATGAATATTTGCTACGTGAGCAAAGTTAGAGACCACCTAGCTCCATGGCTTTGGTGTGTGTGTATGTGTGTGTGTGTGTGTGTGTGTGTGTGTGTGTGTTTAGGTTCATTTATTTACTTTGAGAGACAGAGAGAGGGAATGAGCTGAGGAGGGAGGGAGGGAGGGAGAGAGAGAGAGAGAGACAGAGAGAATCCTAAACAGGCTCCACACTGGCAGCATGGAGCCCAATGCTGGGCTGGAACTCACGAACCGCAAGATCATGACCTGAGCCGAAATCAAGAACCAGACGCTCGGTCGACTAAGCTCTCCAGGAGCTCCTTGTGTGGCATTTTGAGAAGATCCAGGGATCCGCAGATGTTTTTTGGACACCCTGCGGAGGTGGGGAGGACACAGTGGGCTGCCAGGCTCTGAGCCCGGGTGGTCCACTGTGATCTATGAAAAGGGAGTTGAATTCTACATAAGATTCCACGCTAATAAAGGTGTCTGAAAGGAGGAAAAAAATGGAAATCTGTTGCCCCACCGACACTTCTTGGGTGGGGAACCTGGAAGCTCGGGAAGATCAGACAATTTGCTCATTGAGAACTGACCCTTTGGCTGCTCTTTTCCCACAAATATCAGTGGAATAGGCCCTCCCAGGCACACAGAGCAGAGACCGGGGAAGATCTTCTCAACATCCTTTGGTCGCTACGGCCCCTCCTCCCCGTGAACTTCCGCGGACAGGTGCCGTGTGGTGCGCCCTGAGCCTGTCCACCCTTCCTTCCTCCTCACGGGGCTGTGGTCCCATCCAAGGAGCCGGCGGGGTGCAGGCAGTGACTCTGTGACCTCGGGACTGCAGGCTGTAAGTGGGGAGGGGGAATGAGAAAGTCCTAACGTGCTGCATTCAACCAGTGTTTCCAGGGTGGCTCTAGGTTTCAAGGTTCAAATTGAAAAAAATTCGCATCAGGGTAAATAAAGTGGGATGAATCCAGCGGAAATCGATAGGGTTCCATCCCCATCTGACTCCTCACTGCATTGGTTTCTCGCCATCCCACGTGACAAGTGGCACTCTCATCATGATTCGGCTCATGCTCCCTTTGGAGTTAGCACATTGCTTCCCGATTCCTGCCCTTTCCTGCAGAGATCTGCAGAGCCTCGCCTTTACTCGTTAGTGTCAGCGTCAGGCTGGCGCTGGTGAATAAAGGGCTAAGTTCTCATTCCTGAGGTTGGGCTCCACTGTGCTAAACCTGGTTTGTTTCAATTTGGAAATGTACAAAATCTAACTGAAGTTCCCTCTGTCCTCTTCGTTTGACCTCTATTGGCAAACGCCCCCTTGAACAAACAGCAAACAGCTCTGACTTTTCCAAGCCCTTTTGGCCAGAAACTGCCTTGGAACAGAGACCGCCAAAGGACACAGGTGGCCCAGTGACTTTAGCGTCTTGGCACATTAAGTTTCTACAGCCTGAGTATCCATTCCTTCAACTAAGCATATGGGAGACAGACGGAAGATGCCCTAATAGCCTCTGTCATTAAAATCTGGCTTTGTGAACTCACAAAGCCCCTTGTCTCTGTTTCAGGATGGTATTCTGCATTTCAGTTGTGCCTCTGGCAGCCAGACAGAGTCATGTCTTTGCAGCTGGTGCTCAAATGTGCTGTGTTTCTCTCCCTCGGCCGGGGTATTGGACTGGATTGTCATGATAAAGAGCATCTGGTATTTGGATTCCCACAAGGCAATTTTATAAAATATCTGCTTGTCAAATTTTATGTGGGTTGATTATACATTTATCCATTAATCCTCCACTGCCCTCAAAAAAAGGGGGTAAAAAATAAAATAAACCTATTTAACCGAGTTTTAAAATATTCATCCATGTGGGTATCCTTATTAAATTTATGAGACTCATTTCAAATATTAAAGCTTTAAAGTAAGGAGAGTAAGGGCCTAGTTTAGAGAAAAGAAAAAAAAAATGAGAGATGCACTCTGGAAGAGTTTTTAAAACTGCAGCTCATGGCAAGGGGGGGACAAAAAGCATGTTTTTTGAGACTGATCTACAAAGAGAGACTTCTAATGGCTGTAGAAGTGTGTATTCCAGAGACCAGAGAAGTGGATTTACTTACTCATTGTGTAATAATCTATCATTTTCTATCAGCATCAAATAGGAATATGATGGTTGAGCATTCATATTCTTTTTTTTTTAATGTTTATATTTTTGAGAGACAGAGAGCGAGTGGAGGACGAGCAGAGAGAGAGGAAGACAGAATCCGAAGCAGCTGAACATTCATATTCTATCACACCAGGAGGTTTCAGTATGTGGCTTTCGGATGAAACAAGGTGTTACACTATAGAGAGGGAAATTCACAAGGGCTCTGTTAATGCTTCTTAAAGGCCCTGAATTAACAACAAGATCAGGTTAAGCCTCTGACTTTGGTTCAGGTCATGATCTCGTATGGAGCCATGAGTCTGGCTCTGTGCTGACAGCTCGGAGCCTGGAGCCTGCTTTGGATTCTGTGTCTCCCTCTCTCTTTGCTCCTACCCACCCCCCAACTCTCTCTCTCTCTCACCGTCTCTCTCTCTCAAAAAAAAATAAACACTTAAAAAATTAAAGATAAAAGACACAGGGGCGCCTGGGTGGCTCAGTCGGTTGGGCGTCCGACTTCCGCTCAGGTCACGATCTCGCGGTCCGTGAGTTCGGGCCCCGCGTTGGGCTCTGGGCTTATGGCTCAGAGCCTGGAGCCTGCTTCCGATTCTGTGTCTCCCTCTCTCTCTGCCCCTCCCCTGTTCACGCTCTGTCTCTCTCTGTCTCAAAAATAAATAAACGTTAAAAAAAAATTAAAAAAAAAGATAAAAGACACTTAAAAACTAGATATGGTGTACCAAGTACTTTGCATGCATTCCCAAAGTCCTATAATATACAGTCATCCTCTTTACATAGAAAGAACTACTAAGGATCAATGTCATATTGGGGTGAACTTTTACTAGCTCCTGTTGGTTGATTTTTAATTTTCAGGTATGTTGCGAGTCAGTTAAACACAGCGATTATTTTTTTAAGCGACTATAAGCTTACTATTAAATGAGTTATAATAAAAGGCAATCTTGAAAATTCATAAATTTCCTTCTTACTATGTTTGGCTCATATTTGCGTTCTGCAGATTATTTATAGCAATTGTAACTGTGTGCTATAAAGACTATAGATTGGTGTGATAATGTGTATCTCTTCCTACTTCTGCATTCAGCGGGGTGGGTCCACTGTTGCTTGAAACAGATCGGAAATATTTACACTGCCAAAGATCAGCAAAGGCTCCCCGAACAGTGTATCTTACTGCTTTGTTGCTTGTCTAGACCTAAGAAATGTATGGAGAAAATAATGATTTTAAAAGACTATTGTATGCATACCCATCAGGTTGTAAACAGTACATAAATTAGGAAATGATTGTTTCAGTATTCAATAGCTATCACTACATGACTTTGCAACAATGTCACTTAGGTCACTGATGAACACGTGAAGTTCTGCCACAGGCCTTTGCTGTTTCACTTTCCTCTTCCTGGTGAATGTAAACTTGTTAAGGACCAGCATTCATTTCAGAGCTACGCTCCTTGATCAATTGCAACCATAGGTTGGCTAGGGGAGTAAGAATTGGGCAGAAATCAATGAAAGTACTCTGTGATAAAAAATTGGCTAAAAGAAATGTGTAATAAGGAGTCCTGTATGTCTACTATTTTTACAAAATGCATGGGGCTCATCTTTTTTATATCGGTGAGATTTTTAATAAACTTGTGCATGTTTATGCATGCACATATTTTTAAACATTTACCAGCACACAGCAAAGAGGCAAACTCAGAGAGAATAAATCTCATCCAAGATCACACGGTGAGCCAGTGCTATGGGACCAAGGGTGGGGATAAGGAGTAGCAAGCACCTGTCAGAGGAGCTCACTGGCTCTCTGATGCCTTTCCTTTGAGATCTCACCTTTATTTTCTGGGCCATCCCCTGACTTTTTTCCTGATTGTTATTGGGAAGGTTTGGTCTCATATAACATGTCCCTACCTCGGGGCGCCTGGGTGGCTCAGTCGATTAAGCACCTGACTTCGGCTCAGGTCATGATCTTGCAGTTCGTGGGTTTGAGCCCTGCGTCGGGCTCTGTGCTGACAGCTCTGAGCCCGGAGCCTGCTTCTGATTCTGTGTCTCCTTCTCTCTCTGCCCCTTCCCAACTTGTGCTCTGTCTCTCTATGTCTCTCAATAAATAAATGTAAAAAAAAAAAAAACAAAAAAAAACACAACATGTCCCTACCTCAATACTGTCCTTCCTTCCTTAGATTCCATAAGTAAATATGGACAAAACTAGCCAAATCAAGTGTACGTGGCCTTTGGTCATCGATTTCCCTAAGAGACCCATCCCTGCCAACCCGCAACTTCTTTCTCTTCCCTACAAAGTCTAACAAAACAGGGACACAGATTTGAAATAAATGACCCTCTTGCTCTTTTTGAAGGAACGTCTCTTTCAGGCGAAACATGTTTTTCTAATAATTGTCTACTGTAGGAGCTAGCAATTAGAACACGTGAGTGATCATTTTTATTTATGGCAATAAAATAATGAAAGGCGCTTATATTTTTAAGGAACTGTAAGCTGTGTAACGTATTTTGCTACTGCTGTGTTTTTTTGGTCCTCATAGGACCGGTGAGATATGTAGAATCAATCTCCTTTAACCTAAGAGGAAATTGAGGCTCAGGGAGCTTAAAGGGTGTCTCTATGTTTATGGCCCGACTGCGTTACGCCTCGGGTCTTATTTTCCATTGTCACAGCACCACGCACCCTGTAGAGGAAATGTGAACAAAATCCCTCGGGTTTATTGAGCAAAGGGAGGCAAGAAAGAAAGATTATGGAGTCCGAATAAATCAAGCAGAAAAAAGCCTCCCAGTTCCTCTCTAAAGAAACAGAAGCACCAGAAAAGGAGAGGAAAAAGGCACTGGAGGTAAAGTTTGAGCCTTCCAAGTGATTTTTTTTTTTCTCAAAGAAATAAAGATTTCAGCTTACTATGGAAAATCCTGTCAATGCTTGACATAAATTCGCGTCACGAATGAGCTGATCCTTTCCTGGTACAATGAATGGACAGAATGGAGAGTCATTGAAAAGGTAGGGCGCAAAATGTAGCTGGCGTCTATGGGCAGGTACCTTGCCCCAGACTTATTCCCGGCTGTTTTAAGTCTGTCGCTCGTTAACTCTCAAAAATAATCCTGTGAGGTGGTTGCTGTGATCATTCCAGTTTACAGATGAGAAAACTGAGGGTTAGAGCATTTAAATAATTTGCCTGAAGTCACTTGCATGGCAAATCTTTAACTTAGATTTTAACTCAGATTTGTCTAGCTCTGGGTCCCGAACTCCTGAAGCCCCTAGAACTAATCTAAGAAGAAAGTGCATTCTTCAGTGCTGATCCGTCATGAGGTGTTTTACAGTTTCTTGTTCTGATGGGAAAGTCTGTTTACGTGACGGGAAATGATGTGACCCCAGGGGCAACGTCAGCTCAGCCTTGAGATATCAGTGTGGAGCTAGATGCTGGGACCACGTCAGCCTAAGAGAGGACCCCCAGATCTGCCATGGACTGGCTGTATTTTCCTGGGGCCAATGACATGAACTCTGACCCCCCAATTCTTTATGATGCTGTGCGAACTTCAGAGAGGACTCACTGAGATAAAGCGTGTTAAACCGCCTAGTGGCGGGAAGCTTGAGATGCTCGGTAAATGCTACTATATCTTTGCACGTTTTTGATCTTGTGTCACAGGGATGCTCATACTATGAAGTTTCAGATAAAATACCCTAGGTACAAGCTGGCCCCTGAGCAGAATACATCTCTGATGGTTGATGGAAAGCTTCATAGAAAGGGAGAGGACAGATCTCTCCTGTGTCCAATATCCCACACCTCACCAGCTTGGGGACGGCACTGGATGGCATGTATGTGTGGTCATTCGGAGGTAAAAGTATACATTTATCCCCATTTATCCCTTCTAAGACCTCAGCGATCTGATGCTCCGGGGAGCCTTCCGTGGCTGTGATTACAGAAGCTTATTGAAACTGAGCATTTTTTTTTTCCAGTCATTTCTTCTTTCCAATGGTAAAGATTTTTGTCTCCTCCATTGCTTCAAAACTAAAATTAATCCACCCTAATGGGAAGGAGAAACCAATGTGAGTGTGAAACTAATGGGCTGAAGTTCAGGTCACCTGGATTATTGCCTCATTTTCTTACCTGGCCCATCAACCTTCAGCCTCACGCATGCCGGTGCGTTCTCCCCGGTGGTTTTTTCTAAAACTCAAATGCCATCCTGCCCCTCCACAGCTAATATTCCTGCACTGGCAATTGCTATCTTCAAGGGAAAGTCCAAACCGCATCGTTCTTAGAGCCTTCGTCCCCGATCAAATCTCCAACCTCGTCTCCTGCCACTTTAATCACATCTGTGATGCTCTTGACTTGCACTGAATTATTTGCAGTTTTGCCAATGCGTGGCATATTATTTCCAGCTCCCTTTCTTCATTCTTCAAGCCACATTAAGTATTGTCACGTCCTGCACAAACTCAGGCTGAGCAGATGTTGTCTTTGATGGTTCTTTACGCAGTACATCACAGCTCTGACCAGACCTGTGAATTACTTATCTCCCTGTTTCAAAGGTCAAGGAGTTCCTGAACAGCAAGGACTGGGCCTTTGTCTCTATTCTCAGCATCTTCGAGGGCTTTGCATATAGGAAGGACTTGTAAATGTTTATTAAATAAATGCATCTTCCATATTGAAATATACTCAGATTTGGAAATGTATACAGTCATAACTCTGACTCTACCCATCTCTGCAATTTTAAAATAATGATCTGGGGCGCCTGGGTGGCTCAGTCGGTTGAGCGTCCGACTTCAGCTCAGGTCATGATCTCGCAGTTAGTGAGTTCCAGCCCCGTTTCCGGCTCTGTGCTGACTGCTCAGAGCCTGGAGCCTGCTTCGGATTCTGTGTCTCCCTCTCTCTCTGCCCCTCCCCTGCTCATGCTCTGTCTCTCTCTGTCTCTCAAAGATGAATAAACTTTAAAAAAAATTAAAATAGTGATCTATAAATTAAGGAGCAACATAAAATCAGAAAATATAGGGGGTTATGCTTTTGTGTTTTTGTGTGGGGTGGGGAGAGAGCACGCATGGTCAAGGAGGGGCAGAGGGAGGGGGAGAGAAAGAGAATCTTTTTTTTTTTTTTAAGTTTATTTGTTTTGAGAGAGCACATGTGAGAGAGCAGGGGAGGGGGAGAGAGAGAGAGAGAGAGAGAGAGAGAAAGAGAGGATCCCAGGCAGGCTCTGTAATATCAGCACAAAGACTGATGCAGGGCTCGAATTCGCAAACCATGAGATCATGATCTGAGCCAAAATCAAGAGTCAGATACTTAACTGACTGAGCCACCCAGATGCCCCAAACATAGGTTTTGGTATCAGCTCTGTGACTTAGAAGCAATGCGAATTTGGGTAAATCAATGAACTTTGCTGACTTTTCATCTATAAAATGAATTATTATTTTTATTGTACTTTTCCATAGAGTGTATGATGATTAGATGTGATTGCATGGTGAATCTGGCCATACCCCTGTCAAATCCCCTTTTGGAGTGAAGGAGCTATTTATCTAAGTATTGGGAATTCTGTCCTTAGCCATCTGCCCCTATGGGGAGTGCCCTTAAGACCCCTCCCTTTTTCCAGAAAGGCTCTTATGGAATGACTGATCACTGTGAGAGACCAAAGACCTGGGCCCGTGAACAGACTTTGGACAACTCTGAGGACCATTTTATCTCTAGAACTTCCCATTGGTTTGAGGTATCCATTTCTCCCTCTCTGTAATCCTGCTGGCTTTCATCCCTTCTCGCAGGTGGCGATCTCAGGAACAATCCCAAATATACCCTCTACATGCTAATCTATCTGTATCTCTGCTTCCCATGGCACCTGGACTGAGACAGGTAGGCTTATAAAAATGCAGGGATTCCAAAATGCTATTCACATTTACATTATCTAATCATTATAGCACATTATTAATAACCACACATTCCTGGTCAAGTACTTTGATCTCCTAATACTTTCACCAGGAACACTATAGCAAGAAACAGACAACAACACAATCCAGCACGACATGGAGTCCTAGAAGGAACCCAGAGGAGGAATCAAGAATCTGAGGTTCAAGTTCCTGCTTCCCAATCCTGGGCAGAGTAACCTTGAATAGGCCCCATCTTCACTCCATGCTTAATATATAAAATAAGGGATGTTTACTTCTCAAATTATTGTCAGCTCTACTGTATTGATGGATCGCCATGGTATTCAGCTAGCTTTCAAGAAGTGAATTTAGCTTCAAAGAGGGCCATTGCTTTGCCTTTAAAGTTATTCCTTGGTGAAGGTGCCCACTCTAGAGGTGAATGGGGCTGAGACCCACCCTGGAGGACCTAGGACAAGGTATGTCCTAAGAGAGGAAGGGACTCCTTTGGTAATTAGTCTACCTAGATGGGCATCTTTTTGCAAGGCTCAATTTCATCCATGACTTCAAATTCAGTAGAAAAGGCAACACCACGAAAGGTATTTCCAGTGATTACACCAAAATTTCTTTGGTTAAAAAAAAAAAAACAGTTCCTTTGAAATGGGTCACGGGTGCACACTATTAGTGTGCATAATAGAGATAGACAGTAATGTTGTTAGAAAGAGAGGCTATCTGGAGCTCAGCAGCTGTTAACAACCTTTCTTTTCTTTCATTTCAGGCCTCCTGAGCTGGCTTTCAGCTAAGATACCAAAAGGGGACAAAAATGAAAACCATCCAGATTTGCCTTTCCTCACAAAATTCTCAAAGTTGCCAATCAAATTTCCACCGAAAAGATTTTCTGAATTACATAATCTTCATGAAGTTTTCTTTTGGTGACACCAAACACTGACCATCTAAGATGGTCATTCAACCCTTTCAGTAATCCTACAAGGTAAGAATTATCAGATAAATGGGAAACTAGAAAACAAAAACACTGATTCGAAGATATATGCACCCCTATGTTCACTGCAGCATTGTTTACAATAGCCAAGATATGGAAGTAATCTGAATGTCCATCAATAGCTGAATGGATAAAAAAGCTGTGGTGTATAAATATATAATGTATCTATGTATAATGTGGACACAGAGAGACATATTGATATGATGAAATATTACTAAGCCATAGGGATGAAATCTTGCCATTTGCAACAAAATGATGAAACTAGAGGGTATTATGCTAAATGAAATAAGTCAGACAGAGAAAAATAAATACTGTATGATTTCACTTATATGTGGAATCTGAAAAACAAAACAAATGAGTGAACAAAACAAAGCAGAAACAGATTCATAAATACAGAGCTCAAACTAGTGGTTGCCATAGGAAAGGAGACTGGGGAGATGGGCAAAATCACTAAATCAGATTAAGAAGTACAAACTTTTTAGTTATAAAGTAAATAAGTCATGGGCATGGAAAGTACAGCATAGGGCATATAGTCAATACTATTTTAATAACCTCATATGATGACATATGGTAACTAGAGCTTACCGTGTTGATCATTTCATCATGTACATAAATTTTGAATCACCATGTTGTACATCTGAAACTAATATAATATTGTAAGTCAACTATTCTTCCATAAAAAAAGAAGATCCATTTTATGACCATTGGCATAAAGTATCTTCAGCCAACAAAAAATGCCTAATAAAATTGTTCCTTTCTTCTTTCAAAAAAAAGAAAGAAAAGGAAAAGAAAGGAAAGGGAAAAGAAAAGAAGAGAAAAGAAAAGAAAAAAAGAAAAGAAAAGAAAAAGAAAAGAAAGGAAAGGAAAAGAAAAGAAAAGAAAAAAAAGAAAAGAAAGAAAAGAAAGGAAAGGAAAAGAAAAGAAAAGAAAGAAAAAAGAAAAATAAAAGAAAGGAAAGGAAAGGAAAAGAAAAGAAAAAAAAGAAAAGAAAAGAAAAGAAAGAAAAAAGAAAAGAAAGGAAAGGAAAAGAAAAGAAAAGAAAGAAAAGAGAAAAGAGAAAAGAAAAGAAAAGAGAAGAAAAGAAAAGAAAGGAACCAGGATTTAATGAGAGGTTAAGGATCTTTCCCAAAGCCTCAGAGTTGGTGAACTGACATCAGCACCGAGCAGAAACCATAGTTTTAACTACTCTGCTCCATGAGTTACTTTACAATGATTTGCATCAGAAATAAATTATAGTTACTTATTATGTCATGTCTATCATTTATATTATATCATTATATCATTATAATGATATATATCAGTAATAGTAGAATGTCATTAAGGTACATTATAATACTTTATCAGACACAATTGGATTATATTTGAGATAACGCTGCACTAATGAATTGATTTAAAACATTTTTGAAAAGATCTACATCATCAAATTGGTGGTGTGTCACCTTTAATGTGCAGAGGAACCCCATGAAAATGCAATTTACAGGATCTTAGAATCAAACAGGTCTCAGATGGGCCTAGAAATACACATTTCAGCTAGATTCTCGAGTGATTCTTGTCTCATTCTATCTTCTGGTGATGGATCTCAATCCACGCTCTAAGAGAGCCCTGGTCTAGCTTCTAGGTATAATATTTGCCATGCACAGTCACTGAAATGCAATTGTTGCTCTCATCCTATTAAAAACAAAACTGAGCGTTTGATACGTAACCATGATCATTACCTTGTCTCTATAACAATTTTAGATTTAATCCACCTTGTTTTTATTTACAACAACTTTAATGCCAATAAGTAAGAGATGACTAGGTACACTCAACACAATGATACAGGTAAATAATACCACGTCTATTATGGGTGAAGCACTTTCATATGTTACATCTAACCCTCACGTCATGGTTCCTATAAATTAGGAAAATGAGGTTACAAAAGGTTAAGAAGTGGCCCCGTATCATATAGCGCGTAAAGGACCAAGCTGAGGTTTAGATACGAATCCAGCGAATGGAGAAGCCAACTTTCACTTCCACTGAGTCACGCCTTTTCCCCCATCATAGTAGTCAGAGCTGTTGAGTTGCCCTATAACAGATAACTCAAGTCTCAAGTCCTTAAAGATAGAATCTGAAAGTAAAAATATCGAGATTGTCTTGTAGAAAGTCCACTTCCAACCAAACATGCATTTGTCTCCTCTTTGTTTCAGAAACAGAAGATCGCCCTATTGTCTTTGTATAGAAGAAGGGGGCTGAGCAGTTAGTTGTGTGACCATTTCAGATCATCTCAAACTATGTTACCAACTGCCACCATGGCAATACAGGAATAGAAAAAGAAAAAAGAAAGAGAGGCACCTGGGTGGCTCAGTCAGTTAAACGTCTGACTCTTGATTGCGGCTGAAGTCATGATCTTATGGTTCGTGGGTTCAAGCCCCTGTTGGGCTCTGTGCTGACACAGTGGGGAGCCTGCTTGGAAGTCTCTGTCCTTGTCTCTCTGCCCCTACCCCACTCGTGCTCTCTGTCTCTCTCTCTCAAATAAATAAACTTAAAAATAATTTTAAAAAACAAAAAATAAATTAAAAGAAACAAAAGAAGAAAGAGAAGGAGAAGCAGAAGGAAAAGGAGAGAGAAAGAACCATAAGGTCTTTATTTCGATTAGTGAATCAAAACGTACCTTCAGAGGTGCCTGGCTGGCTTGGTCAGAAGAGCATGAGACTCTTGATCCCAGGGTTGTGAGTTCGAGCCCCACATTGGGTGTAAAGATTACTTAGACAAATAAATAAATCTAAAAATAAATGTGCCTTCGGAATCTAGAACTTCAGTTTTGTTTTGTTTGATTTTTATTTTTTTATTTTTTTATTTTTTTAATGGCTGGTGGGGAGGAATGTGCTCTACTTAGCTAAATGCATCTCATAAAATATCTGCTGTAGGCACAACCTCAGTCCCCCCGATTCTTGGTCATTTTCCTTCCCATTCCCGCGGGGGTGGTTTTCTGAGAATTGCTAATTTATTGAGGATGCTCGAGAGGACGGGACCCGTGCCAATGACTAACACTTTTTCAAATGCAGTCAAGGGTGGATGAGAGGGCTTCTTCGGCTGCATCCCATTTCCTACAACCTCCTACTCTCTGCAAACTCTTTGTAGAAGCAGGCTCATTGCTCTGGGAGAGACAGACCTCATCCGAGGGCTGGGAACGGCACCAGAAAAGCTGCTTCACCCCGTCTCTGACTCAGATACTTCCTGCCCAGGCTGGAATCAGATGTTGCCAAGACAGCTGTGAAAAAAAAAAAATAAAGAAAAACCCAACTTTTCAAAAGTAAACTTCTACTATTTAAATGAGAGTCAATCAAATAGTTGAGTTTGGACAGATGGAGGTTCCTGTAGTAAAAGCAATTTGGTTCCCAATGCCAGAACCCCCGGGGAGGGGGGCGGTGGTGGTGAAACCACTGGCCTGGCTGGCTGGGTCTGCAGAATGGGCTCCCGGCTTCCTTACCTCCGGGCCCTGCAGGTGCTCCTAGGGGCTCACCTGGTGGACAACCTCAAGGCAGCCAGGATGAGGTGGAGTGAAATCTAAAATGTGCTGCATTTCCCTTCGTATTTTTACACCTGTAAATAGCCAGTTTCGGCAGTGTTTATTATCTGTGCGGATTGTAGGGGCACTGCATGAATATAATAGAAACGTGGAAAATTTAAGAACGCCTTCATGGAAAAAACCATCCGGAGTCTTACCATCCAGAAATAACGACTATAAAAAAAGTTAATGCACATTCACTCAGATGAGGAAACATACTCTTGTTCCCTAGTATGTCTGTGTGTGTAGATATGTGTGTACGTCTATTATTTATGGACAATATAAATGACCTCTGATCACCTTTTTATTTTCCACTTTATATTAGGTCATTATTTTTTTGTTATCAAAAGTTATCTTTTGGAGTTCTGGTTTCTTTAATTTCCCCTCATGTTACTTCCGTATCTCAGAATAATTAACACTTACCAAGTGCTCACGAGAAGCGCTCTCTACGTGTGCACTAATTTAATACGGCAAGGATTAATTTACATATGGAGAAACCGAGACACAGAGAGGTGAGGGGACTTGTCTAATGGCACACAGCTAGAAAGACACTGGGTCCCGCGCCCTGCTAGATCTTGTGCTAGTTATTGGGAAAATAGAAAGTTAAAGGAGACACAGCTCTGACTCACTGGTTCCCTCAGTCAAGAACTGCTTCCTGAGTGCCAAACGTGGGAATTGTTCGAGATGCGAGAGACGCCGCAGAACAAAATGGAAGAGATCGCTGTTGCGTGGGGCTTACGTATTCGTTGGACAGACAAAATAAAAGCTAAGCAAACGAGACTGCAGCCGTCCCCTCTTATCCACAGGGAATTTGTCCCAAGACCCCCAGTGATGCGTGAAACCGCACATAGTACCAAATCCTGTATATGCTATGTTTTTCCGATACAGACATACCTATGATAAAGTTCAACTTACAAATTAGGCACAGTAAGAGATTAACAATAATAACTAATCATAAGGCAGAATAATGATAACTATATACTGTAATAAAGTTATGTTAATGTGGTCTCTCTCTCAGAATATACTGTACTCATTCTTTTTCTTTTTTTAATATTTCTTGATTTATTTTTAAAAGAGAAAGAGCGCCTGGGGGAGGCTCAGAGAGAGGGAAAGAGAATCCCAAGCAGGCTCCACGCTATCAGCGCAGGCCCCGATGTGGGGCTCTAGCTCACAAACTGTGAGGTCACGACCTGAACCAAAATCAAGGGGCGTTCGCTTACCCCACTGAGCCACCCAGGCGCCCCATACTGTACTCACTCTTCTTGTGATGATGCGAGAGGATAAAACGCCTATGTTTGGAGATGAAGGGAGGTGAGTGATATGGGCACTGCGATGCAGCATTAGGCTACTAGTGGCCTTCTGACGATATGTCGGAAGGAGGATCATCTGTTTCCAGGACCCCGCTTGACCACGGATGACTGAAAATGGAAAGCGAAACCGCGGATATGGGGGGGTCTCTTTGCTTTATCCTAGGATTGCTGAGACTGTACCTTAGGTGATGCCAGTAATCCCATCTTAATTTATGGCCAGATTCATCACACTGTTGCATTTGAAAGACATGAGGTCAATTACCGTTACGTTTTGAAATGTACTAAGGGGAGCCTGGCTGGCTCAGCCAGTAGGGTGCGACTCTTAATCTCAGGGTTGTGGGCTTGAACCCCGTGTTGGGTGTAGAGATGACTTAAAAGTAAAATCTTAAAAATAAACGTATAAACGGAACGCACTATAGATCGCCTGTGAATGAGCAAAGATGGACAGCACACAGCAAAATTCTTGTTAAACCTCACCCCTTGTGACATACAGCAGTTCCTATGGTCTCTCCTATGAGCCCTACCACCTTGCTCCTTCTTCTTCTCCTACGAAGCACAGCTCTGAATAAGTTCCACCCTTCCCAAAATCCAGTGTCCCTGACAGGCCTCTGTGAAGCTGAAAGTTCACTTGGAAAGTGTCTTGCAAGAGGCAGCTTCCCATGGAATTCTGCTGAAGAAATGTCCTCTGCACAAGAGCCAGGGTAACAAAAATGCAAAAATTGTAGTTATATTTAGTCACGGTAACTAAATTGAATATATTCAAAGTTAAAATCATATTTTAATCCCCCAATTTCTTTTTTATTTTAAAATAATTTCTTTAATGTTTATTTATTTATTTTTTTCAGAGAGAGAGAGAGACAGAGAGCAAGCAGGGAGGGGCAGAGAGAGGGAGACACAGAATCAGAAGCAGGCTCCAGGCTCCAAGCTGTCAGCACAGAGCCCGACGTGGGGCTTGAACTCATGAACTATGAGATCACGACCTGAGGTAAAGTTGGACACTTAACCAACGGAGCCACCCAGGCACCCCTGAATCCCCCAATTTTTAAAGGCAGAACACAACAAGCACAATTCCAAAGCATGGGGAAATGATAAAAAATGCAACGGTCATTCTCTTGCCCAGAGCCAACCCTCTGCTGGAGGCTTAAGGACTGGCTTTTACTCCAAATCCCTTGAATTACCTTGGGATCCAGCCACAGTTGTTGGGGCTTCTGTCTCATTATTCTTCTATATCCTCAATGAAAATTTTCTGCTTCTAAACCTACAATAATTTAATTGGCTTTTTTATGATTATAAAAGAAGTAAGGGCTCATTGTGAAAAGTTGAAAATACATAAGACTCTAAGGAAGTAATAAAAAGTGCTATCACTACCAAGAAATGACAATTGTTAACATTTTGGTATATTCCTTTCAAGACAGTGTGTGCGTGTGTGTATCTGTGTGTGTGCGTGAGTGTGTAAATATAGACCTACTCTTTTGTGAACTTAAACATCTTTGCATATTAATAATATATATCTACATTATCATATTTTTTATGTTTCTTTAAATGTTTTCTATATTAGAATTTCTGTAAAAATTAAAATTTTTTGTATGTACATCATAATCATCATCATACATTTTTGTATATACATCATAATCATCCAAAGATGTGACATTTAAAAAAAAATTTTTATTTTAGAGAAATAGTGCACGTGAGCAGGAGAGAGGGGCAGAGAGACAGAGAGAGAATCCCAAGAAGCCTCTATGCTCAGTGCAGGACCGACCCGGGACTCGATCCCATAACCCTGGAATCACAACCTGAGCCTAAGTCAAGAGTTGGACGCTCAACTGACTGAGACACCCAGGCACCCCTGAAGTGTGAAAATCTAAAATAATAATAATAATAATCTCTTCTATTCGCTTGTCTTCTGAACAAAGCACACCTCAATGACTTTGACTTCTAAAGGTCTTGTGTGGGTCTCAGAAAATACAGAGCTACAGGGATGGGAGGTGTTTCTAGCACAGCTGGATAATTCCCCCACCCCACCCCCCAGAAGAAGGTAAGATGGTTCTCCCCAAGTCTACTGAGAAACTGATGGGGCTTCTGGGCCTGGAGTTGGCACGGGAGGGGGTCAGCAGCACCCAGTATACTCTTCTGTCCTTAAACATGGTGACAACCAGCATCAACTGCTCGTCTATTATTGGCAAAGCACCGTTTGAAGCAGCATGCACGTGTCACCATATTGAATGCTTGCAACAAGTCTATCACATAGGCACTCTTAGCTTCACTTGCCAGGTGAGCAAACTTAGGCACAGGATTGAGATGTCCAGAGTCACACCGAATGGAGGAGACAGGATCCAGGCGGAGACTTCCGATTTCTGACCCAATGCTTTCATCCACTACCTTGCCACTCAGGAAATATTTGCGAATGACTACGTGAACAGTCGAGACTTGAAATGGACAAAGATTGTATGAAAAGGCACTTGTCTCACATTTGGAAAAATGCAAATCAAAACCGAGATGGATGATATTTGAATTAACAAGATCTTACTCACCAAGAGCATCTGACGCTTTTGAGAATAGAAGTCTACTGGGGATTGTCATGTATTACTGATAAAAATATAATTTGCCACTATTATTTTTGATACATAATCCCTATCAAATTAAAAATTCGTATATGTCAAAAGACACAACATACAATGCCAAAAATCAAGAGGAAGACTAAGAAAAAAATATTTGCTGCACTGTTATATAATAATCTAAACGTCACTAGCTTGTAATATTTGTGAAAAGCATTAAAAACCAGGAGTATAATGTGTTTGGGTGCTGTTTTTCCACTGGTTGGGAGCCTGCCCGAAGGAAGAAGGAAGATTCATTCGATTTGCTCAATTGTATTCCACCAATTTCGCTACATATGCCTTAATGTTTATATAAATTGAGTACATTTACAACTTCCTTTGTGAGTCCTGGTTTCCCGTCTCCCTTATCAAAATCTTTCTCACCCAGTTTTTACCCATATTACTTAAATTTCGCCCTCCTAGAATATCACTTTTCCCTCAGAGAGCCTGTTTCTCAGACCTTCACACTTGACCTGGAATCTCCACCATTTGCTCTTGAAGCCTTAAGACTCTCAGCCATGCCACCAACTTTCTTGGGTCTCCAGCCCGCAGAGAGCAGATCATGGGACTCCGTTTCCTGTTGGTTCTATTTCTCTGAGAAACACAATAGTTTCACAATAACTTTCCAAATTTCCAGGAATATATCACGGCTTTTCAAAGTCCCCTATGGACATCTCATTCCTCATTATTTCCTTTTAAGCGTTTGGTCAGATTCTCGTTGGCTTTAACCAGTAATCCTGCCTCCTGCAGCTGCAGTAGACCATTGCCATTCGTTGTTTTCCACCAAAGAAGTGCAAATAGGGGTCTTCACTTGAAGCAGCTGAGTTGGGTCAATTAAAGAGAAGTCCTACAAATGAAGCTTTTTAACAAGCTGCCCATCGGGTCAAACAGTGATGATTATCTGGGTGTGGGGTACTTGGGGGCATTCCACACCCATTCAGCCCCTTCAGTGTCTTCTAGGTGATGGTTTTCAAATCTACCAGGAGGCTGGGGAGAGAGAGACACGGGATTTAGGTCAAGTTGTAACGCCCCAGAGCTCATTGTTCTTACCAAACTGTAGCCATTGTTCTTGAGAAACCATTTCTCAGATTGCAGCAAGCCTTTACTTAATTTTCAGAATTCTGAAAAGGCGACTTTGACGGTTTTTGACAGTATTCGCATTACTTTTATGGCGGAGAAGATTTTCAAAGATCCTAAATCTGCCATTCCAGTAGCGGAAATTCAGTGATTTAAAAAAAAAAAAAAATGTAAGACTTGTTTAACTACAGTTTGGCTGTGCCCCGAATATTTTAGCATACAGTGCTTTTCTATCTGTCACTTTAAAGGATTTGCTTGTTTCAATTTCATTTTTGAACCAGGGCTAAATTTTGGGAATTGTTTCAGAATATCTATGCATATACTCTCTTGGTCTCTTTGTTTTAGTTTTACTGTGCTAAGGAAAATCTATGACCTTGTCAGCCTTTACTTTTGTGTGTTTATTAAGGTTTCCTTTGCAGAGACTTCCAGGAAAAACTTTTGTAGATTTCGCTGGAAATCCAATTGTATATTTTGGTTTATAAATACAATGTCAGCCTCCTCATCAAAGACTATATATTGTTGACTATATTACAGGGAAACTTCTCATTTGCTTCATATTTTAAAGATTTATTTACCTTTTAGGAGATTGTTCTTTATGTTCAGTACATAAATATATTTTAAAATTTTCTATTTGCTTGAGACATTTTCTTTTGCATTTCCCGTTTTTATGCTTCCTGCCGTTGAGAAATCTCCTGCATCTAATATCACTATTGTCACACTTGCTTTTCTTAACTGTATGGCCACGTATATCTTTGCCAACCTTTTATTTCTAATCTTTGTTTTGTTCATGCTTTTCTCTTGCCACCTTTTAAATCTATTTTGCTGAAAGACTTGTAGTTCTTCATTTACCTTTTGTTTTCAATAATGTCATCAGAGATGCATGTTCAATGAAAACAACGTAATTCAGGTACTCATAAAGCATGAAAAAAAAGAAAAAGAAAAAGAAAAGAAATTCTATTCCTAATTTTAAAAAAATTAATGTTTGTTTATTTTTGAGACAGAGAAAGAGAGAGAGAGAGAGAGAGCATGAGTGGAGAGGGGCATAGAGAGAGGGAGACACAGAATCCAAAGTAGGCTCCAGGCTCTATGATGCGGGGCTTGAACCCCCAAACCGTGAGATCATGACCTAAGCCAAAGTCGGACACTCAACCGACTGAGCCAGCCAGGAGCCCCACTCTATTGTTAATTTAAAATGATCTTCATTAGAATTGGGCTGCAAATCCAGGAAGTCAGTGGCCTCTTGAAGAATGGAACAGCTGGAAAGCCTTATATAAATGGACAGGAGATATCATAAATCCTGGTTTCTCTCTCAGTTTGGTTGTTTTTTTTTTTTTTAAGGTCTGCAAAGTAATTTATTGGAAATGCTATGTCTGGCTTCATGCTCATGATTTTACTAAGATTCTTTAATTAGAAAAGGGAATTTCATGGAAATTATGCCATGGGAAATATCACATGTATCGGGTATATTTTAAATATTCAATAAATGTTAGTCTATTACATTATTAATAATAATAATTGATGAGAGGAGCCCCTATGAAGAAGTTGTTCTCTTCCCCTGTGAAGAGATAAACTGATTTGACCAAGTTCCCTTGGTTAGTAACAGAGGAAGACTTCAAGCTTTGTCCACTTTATTCTAAACCCAGTTTTTTTCCATCCTTGTTTTGCTGTTTAAAAAGGAAATAACAAGGGGCGCCTGGGTAGCTCAGCTGGTTCAACGGTTGAACGTCTACCCAGGGTTGTGGGATCGAGCCCCATGTTGGGCTCTGCGCTTGGCATGAAAGCTGCTTGAAATCTTCTCTTCCTCTTTCCCTCTTTCCCCTCCCCTACTTGCACTCTCTCTCTGAAAGAAAGAAAGAAAGAAAGAAAGAAAGAAAGAAAGAAAGAGGAAAGGAAGGGAAGGGAAGGGAAGGAAAGGAAAGGAAAGGAAAGGAAAGGAAAGGAAAAGAAAGAACAAATGTAAAATGTTGAAAAGTAATTTTAACTTTTGCAATATAATTACTACAATTGCTAAAGAATCCTCAAATACAAAAAAACAAACAAACAAACAAACAAACAAAAATAAGGTCACACTGACTTTGACCCTTTCTCATCCTCCAAAACCTTTCTCATCTGCACGGCAGAGATTGGAACTGCTCTCCCAACACTCTGCTCTATCGTCTCCAAGGTGTGCTTTCCCTTCTTCTCCACCCCAACCTTGTCTAATTCCTTTCTACCTTCCACAAGGCCTGATTTACTATCCCTTATTCTATGAAACTTCCCTAAACCTTAGGTGAGAACATCAATCTCTTAAGCGTGAACAAGTCGCACTATATTTTGAACAAGTCACATTTTATTGGATTCTTTGGCCCCAAATAGAGTGTAATCTCCTTCACAAACAGGACCTGTCGTTTTATCACCTCACAGCAATTAACACAGCTTTAGACACGGAGTAGTTGCCAAAACTAAATGTCTTAACTTAAGAAAATAAGTTCGTGGGTTTTTTTAAAAAATGTTTATTTATTCAGAGAGGGGGAGAGAGAGCTCCAACAGGAGAGGGGCAGAGAGAGAGAGGGAGAGAGAGAGAATCCCAAGCAGGCTCCATGCTGTCAGTACAGAGCCTGACTTGGGGCTCAAACTCACGAACCAGAAGATCAAGACTTGAGCAGAAATAAAGAGTCAGACACTTAACTGACTGAGCCATCCAGGTGCCCTGAAAATAAGTTTTAAAAGCACTTGGTTAGTGTAACAGGCAAGTTTAAATAAGTTCTATAGATCTGGAGTCACTTATTAGTAAATTCATACTTATTAGTATACTTATTACTAATATTTATTAGGAAATTAATACTTATTAGTATACTTACTACTAATACTTATTAGTAACTTAGTAATTAGTAAATTATTCCATAAATCATTTTTGGTATTTTATACTATACTCTGTGTCGTTATAAAATGTAATGAAAGGAACAAAATTCACATAAACATTTCTTAACCTTAGACTAATTTCATTTAAGAGTTTAAACATCAGGAAAGGTCAAATTGGACATTTGACATCTCACTGACCAAAGTGAAAAAGAATTGAGACCATTTGCCTCAATTGTATCAACGTTTCAACGTGTTTTTCTACTAATTCTATGTCTTATAAAAATATGACACATTATAAAATAAATAAGCATATAATTCATTGTATTAGCAATTACTCTATTTAAGTGGTAGGCCCATCACTTCGACCAAAATGTAAAGAAAGATAGCTATTTTATTTTATTTTTTAAAGTTTTTTTTAAAGTTTATTTATTTATTTTTGAGAGAGAGAGAAAAAGCATGAATGGGGGAGCGGCGGAGAGAGAGAGAGAGAAAGAGAGAGAATCCCATGCAGGCTCCTTACCGTCAGCATGGAGCCCAATGTGAGGCTTGAACCCACAAACCATGAGATCGTGGCCTGAGCTGAGGTTGGATGCTTAACTGACTGAGCCACCCAGGAGCCCCAGAAAGGTAGCTATTTTAATAGAAAATACATCATTTAATTGCGTCTCAGACTTTTGGCTAAAATCAAGTGTAAAAAATACATCATTTATATACCTTCAAAATCACTGTGTAACCTAATCCGTTTCCTTCCTGAATTGTAATAGGTTTCTAGTTTCTAAACAACCTTAATCAACTGGCTTAGAGTTCCAAATCTCTCTTCAGGAAGCCAGGACTTGAACTCCAGAATTTTAGTTCTTTAGGGAAATATTCTACACTGAATGTTTGTAAGCCCCAAGTCCATAGGTTGAAATCTAACCCTCAATGTGATGGTATTTGAGAGGTAATTAAGTCATCAGGGTAGGGGCCTTATGAATGGGATTAGTGTCCCTATAAAGAGATCTCTTGAGTCCTTCCACCACGTGAGGACACAGTGAGAAGACAGCCACGTATGAATTCGGAATCCGGTTCTCACCAGACACCAAATCTCCTGGTGTCTTGATCTTGGATGTCCAAGCCTCCAGAACTGTAGGAGATTAATTCCTGTTGCTTATAAGCCATCCAGTCATGTCATTCTCCTATGGTAGCTCAAACAAAGACAGGAATCCTGATATAAAAATCCCGTATACATAGGCTCCTTGTAGAGGTTGGTATTTCTTGCTAAAAAAGTCTTTATTTCTTTGCTTTTGGTTGGTGTGAATATGGCTTATTCTGTTGTCACTTCTACTTCCTTTCCTTTGTGTCGCAACAGTAAGACAAAATATATATTACCGGTTTCCTTTCAACCCCTTTTCTCCCTCTGCATATTCCTCTCTGTTTGGCCACATCGTGTAACCACATTTGGAGACATCTTCCCTATTTTGACAAAACTTTATTCTTTTCGTACTTAACTTTCTAAATATACCAAAGTCTTTAAACAAAACTATAAAACGAGTTTATGTTAATGATTCGACCATCCCAATGTTCTTGAAGCATTTGAGGAAATACTTGATCCTGTCATGCCTCCAGTTTTCCTCATTTAATCTGATACACAAAGAGTTTCTGAACACCTGCTATGTGCCAATTACTGGTGAGAGACCATTTGTTTCAAATGCACATGCTTTCACAGGGAAGAGCTTGGCATGTGCTAGGCTCAACGTTTCCAAGGCCTTTGTCATTGTGGAAATACAACACCATTTGTTGTAGGCCCCAAAAGATGCGGTGAAAATGTCTTCGTCAAAATATGAAAATCAAAGGTTTTTGGTTTCCCTGAAAACTCTAGCCTGGAAATCTGAACACCTTTCCTCCCAGGTGCTGCTTCTGCTACTGGGTGGTTTTGGGTGACATGACCATCCCTGCTTAGTCACACGTCCTTGCTAGCTTCTGAAGATGTGATTTTATACATGCCGGGACCGTCCAGTGAGTTAGTGGCTGGGGGTGGGGGCGTCCCTCTGAGTGACGATTCTAGTTCTACAACACTAGTAAATATGAGCCAAAGAAACAAACCGTAGGAATTGTCAGGACCTGTGATTGTACATCTATGTGCAACTTCCCATGAACGACCTAGGCCTTGAATTCCCTTTGTGGGTGCACCTAGTGATGACCAGATCATAAATGGCCTTGAGGGGCCGTTGAAGCTGCCCTCTCTGATGCCACAACAATCTGGGACCCGTCTGTGCTGACAGATGTAGTATTCTTTTGGTTAAAAGGAAGACTTCTCCTTTTGTTAAAATGGCAGGTAGCTGGGATTTGTGAGTTTATTACCACTTCCTCACCCCCAGCATCCTCATAAGAGATGACGAGACCCCAATCCCATGTGATCTGGTGAGGGGGGACCTGGTCAGATACTAAGATGGGGACCTAAGGCTTCAGCAGCAGATCAGAGATAGTCCTTAAATACTGTGTGAAGATTCCTCAGATCTTCAAGTGAATGTTTAAAGTCAGTATAAGATTGATTGAGCAATCTTATAAAGCATAGAAATATAAAATGTCACAAGGAACAGATACTCATTTAGTCTAAATTTGAAATGCTAATGAGGTTATACATGAAGCTATGTTTAGGACTCAGGAGTCATAAATTCATTTTCTTATTTTATTTATTTTTTATTTATTTATTTTCTTAGAGAGAAAGAGAGAGAGAGTGAGAGAGAGAGAACCTTAAGCAGGTTCCCCACCTGGCTCGGAGCCTGACACGGGACTCGGTCCCTTGACCCTGGGATCATGACCTGAGCCAAAATCAAAAGTCAGATGCTCAAACTACTGAGCCACAAGGTGCCCCATAAATTTGTTTTCCATAATGAATATTACTGAGGAAAAAATGAAGGTGGTGTTTTGGGATCCATAGATAGCAGGGACAGTACATTTCAATGAAGAGATCCCAAAACATTCTTAATCACCTTGTTAATTGCATGTGGCCATTCACTTAGAATATTTTTAGTACATATTTTTATCACATACGTTTTACCGGCCATCTTGAGAAATGCCAAGACGTTAAGTATAGTTTTACAGCAACACTAGCACTTTAGAAGTGTCCAGAAAGTCTTCCTAGAGAGGATACTGAAAGGATAGGAGCTTCTAAGACAGTCAGAATGGCTTAGACAGATGGCCTTTGCTGCTCGCCCATATTTGTCTCTCCAGGATTAATTTTTTTAAATGGATTTTATGACCTTCCGACAATGTGAATTCTCATCTGTTGTTAATCATCATGCAAATTAATGTGTACTTTGACTTCAGTAACTACTTTTCATCTTTGCGAACAGTGGTACAAGGGAACAGGGAAAGTGGAGGACAAAGGAGAAAATCTTGAGTTTTTACAAAGTTAAAAAAAAAATAAAGAAGGCTCCCAATGTGATTTTTGAGTTATCTTATATCTGTGTCAGAAAAGTAGGATAAAATTAGCAGCTAATTTTCCGCAGTAATATCTGTGACAGCCTCATACATTTATACAATAAGGGACATCAGTGAAAATCCTGAGAAGCTATAAGTTATTGCTGAATTCTCCTTGCTAATCTCAATTCTACAGAAAATCTCTGTAATGAAAATGTAGCAATCCTTGGTTTACTTGGTTAATTAAAAACCAGATTAAGGTGAGAAATTGTTTAAAAAATGGCATGTACCTGTCTTACAGAATGTATTTTAAATGAACATGGATTAATGCAAACTGGTTCACATACAATTTGATGTGGATGAGAGCCTGTTCGAGCGTATGTGTGTGCGTTTGCTATAGAGGGGTCTTTAAGTGGATATTTCTGTCATCCTTTTGCATCAATTCTATCGACGCTTCAATATATAAACTACCCAACTCTGGGTTCTTTAACATTTTTTTTTTTTTACGTTTACTTATTTTTGAGACAGAGAGAGACAGAGCATGAATGGGGGAGGGGCAGAGAGAGAAGGAGACACAGAATCGGAAGCAGGCTCCAGGTTCCGAGCCATCAGCCCAGAGCCCGACGTGGGGCTCGAACTCACGGACCGCAAGATCGTGACCTGAGCTGAAGTCGGACGCTCAACCGACTGAGCCACCCAGGTGCCCCAGGGTTCTTTAAAGGACATCTGGAATTTAAAGACAGCAGCATGGGACACCTGGGTGACTCAGTGGGTTAAGCGTCCAACTTCTGCTCAGGTCATGATCTCATGGTTGGTGAGTTCAAGCCCCACATTGGGCTCTGTGCTGATAGTGTAGAGCCCACTTCAGATCCTCTATCTTCCTCTCTCCCTGCCCCTCCCCAGCTTGTTGTGTTCTCTCTCTCTCAAAAATAAACATTAAAAAATAAATAAATAAAAATAAGTGAATTCTGTGGGAATCCAAGAGGAATCAGTGTCTTTCTGGGAGGTGGCTGAGCGAAAGTCACTTAAGAGAGAGCTTTCTATCATATTCCACACAGTTACATGAAAAGCAAGTCGTTTTTCTTAATTTTTTTAATGTTTATTTTTGAGAGAGAGAGAGAGAAAAAGAGAGAGAGACAGAGCGTGAATGGGAGAGGGGCAGAGAGAGAGACGGAGACAGAATTTGAAGCAGGCTCCAGGTTCTGAGCTGTCAGCACAGAGGCCAACGCAGGGCGCGAACTCACAGACTATGAGATCATGACCTGAGCCAAAGTTGGACGCTTAACCGACTGAGCTACCCAGGCGCCCCGCAAGTAGTTTTTTTTTTTTTTTAAGTTTCTTTTATTTATTTAGAGAGAGAGAAAGGGAGAGAGATGGAGGGGCATAGAGAGAGGGAGAGACAGCCTGATTCAAAGTTCAAACTCATGAACCATGAGCTCATGACCTGACCCGAAATCAAGATTCAGACACTTAACCCACTGAGCCACCCAGGTGCCCGCAGGTAGTTTTTAAATGCAGTCAGTGAGGCAAACTTTGTAAATGAACAATATTTCATCCCTCCAACCCAAAAAGGGAAAATTCTTCCCTTCAAAGGCTTTATAATTACCTCAAAAATGGGATGGTCTCTTATTAATAAACTGCTAATAATACTAAGTGGATAAGATCAACCATTGTTACAAGAAGTGTGACAAGGTGACTTAGCATGCTAATTTAGGAGATAACTAATCTAAAGTCATCTTGCATGGATAGCAAGCCACTTATTAAATGTTAATTACATTATTTTTATAGTATAAAGTACAGATTTATCTACCAGCAGTGCTTTCTTTTCATCAAACTATAAATTTTCATTAAGGGGAAAGTGTGACCCAAACATAGAACTCGATATAACTAAAAAAATAAAATAAAATAAACAACAACCACAACCAAAAACTTAAAATGTGAACACCAAGTCTGGGCAGAAATTAAGGAAAATGGCCAGAGTTGTGGAGCGTGAATGGAGCATAAGTTGATAACTCTTCCTCAAGGAAAATCTGGGAATGTTCATTTAAAAAGTTTAAGGGGCACCTGGATGGCTCAGTTGGTTAAGTGTCCAACTTCAGCTCAGGTCATGATCTCACAGTCTGTGAGTTTGAGCCCCATGTCGGGCTCTGTGTCGACAGCTCAGAGCCTGGAGCCTGCTTCAGATTCTGTGTCTCCCTCTCTCTGCCCCTGCCCCCACTCTCACTCTGTCTCTCTTTCAAAGTAAAATAAAGACATAAACAATTTTTTTTTTAAGTTTAAAATATACACACCTATTTAGTCAGCCTTCTAATTTAAAACAATTCTACATAACCAATCAGAAGTAGGCAAAATGATGTGTGTGTTACAAAGTTCTCCACAGAATGGAATAGAAAAGAGAAAGAAGGAAGGAAAGAAGAAAAGCAGGAAGGGAAAGAGCGATAAACTAATCTTACTGTGGAAGAATAGCTAATGGCATGTATCACTAAACGCTGACTCCAATCGGAAAACAAAATGGAGTTCGCTGGAAGGATGTTGGCAGCTCAAAAATTGTGGAGAAGCAGAGGTGAGCCAGGAAGGCTGGGATGTGGGAACTACAGAAGTGGGCCCACAGCTGAAATGGTCTGGAGTGATGATATCACCAGTGGGAATGAACGCACCTTAACATTTCCACTGCCATTGCCATTTGAGGCAATGAAGGAGAGACAGTCCAACTCTTCTAGCTCAGATAGTGTTCCAGAAATGTTCGTAATCTAATATCCTCTTGCTAGGCTTCTCCAACCGTGAATAAACTCCACCCTCCTAGGAGTCACGAAGGGCCTTCCAAGTTGCTGGTAATAAGTTTCTTGACCTGGCTGCTGGTTAGTTTTGTTCAGTTTGTAAAACTTCATCACCTTGTATATGCATACATTGTTTTCTGCATGTGGAATATCCTTAAAAATAAAATCTACTTTCTAAGAGTAGAAAAAATTTCGTCAATTTTTAAATCTGGGAACAAATCTAAACTCTCTGGGTAGACATGCCCTCTTCCTTTCGTTCTGTTGGTGTTCCACTTAAAAATTGTGAAACTTTGGAATAATGCTACCTTTAATCGTGACAAACAAACACCATCAATAAAAAATGGTAGCAGAAATATAAGCGAAAGAGGAGATACATTAGTTAACATGTGACACAAGAAAAAAATCAGGAAAAAAAAACTAGGTGTGGAGACTCCAGTCTTGATTTCTACAGCTGGTCCTGCCTGTTATTCATTCTACATTCACCTGATATTCAGCTAGCTTCTCAGTCGGCAAGAGTTCTTTGCCAGGTAGAGTTACACAAAACTTACTTCATGACAGAACTTAGTTCTCGTTGATTCTTCCCATACAGAATTGAATTTTCAGAAACTTCACCACTGTCCACAGAACTTAAAAGATGCTCCCCACATGACTGGATCTGATAACATTAAGTTTGTTATTATCGGCTTGGCCCATGCTCTGTAATTTCGAATCCAGCAGAGCCCAGAAGTAAGACAAGAGATGGGTCACACAGAATGGTTATCTACTGGATGATGACAGGGCTTCTTTTCCCCCAAATCCTAGATGTTTCTTCTGTGATTCACCCAACACCCTGTGTTGCTGACCAAATCCAAAGACAGCAGCTAAGCGATGTGCCTTCTTAGTGGCAGAGAAGGCAAAGTGAACTTATGGTCCTTTGCTTTAGAAGGGATATGAGTTCTAGTAGGCTGCAGACTTCAGGACCCTACGCCTTTCACAGGTGGAAGATGTTAGCGTTTTCACGTTTTTTTTCTTGTCCTGTTTATGAAGGAAAACCCGTGTTTCAATAGGGTACCTTGTGTTCCCGCTACAGTTTCCTACAGTCTATCAGCATGGTTTCACCCACTTAGTGTAAAAGGGTGAGGTGCTGTGAGATAGTGAGTGTGTCTTAGCATAGATCTCTAGAGACAATTCACCCACGACTTGAGATGGTTAAAGTATACTGTTATCCCTGCCAGATGTAAGTAAATTTCTTGTGGTGATGATGATGGTGGTGATGATTACTACTATTATTATTATAAAGTGTGTGTGTGTGTGGGGGGGGGCATTTGCCAAATCAAAAGGTATATCCCAAGTTCAAGAAGCTTGTGCATTTTTTCCCCCTTTGGTGAATATTTGATGTTTGAGGCTCCTTCTTCTGGAAGACTTGCTCCTGACTCACACACTGTTGAATGCAGGCACAGAAGTGTGATTTTCTTTGACTAATGAAGTACAAACAGAAGTAAAATGTGTTACCTCTGAGAAGAAGCTCTAAGAGTCTGCCTGGAGTCTACTGTGTTCTCTATTCAGTACCTCTGGGGTAGCCTGTGTAAGTACCCTTTATCAGCCTGGGTTCCCCCAAAGATAACTTTTCTATAAATGAGGGAAAGAAGGAAGGAGTGAGGAAGGAAGCAACAGCAAGTTCAGAGAATTGCTTCGTTGACCAAGGAAGACTCTATGTGTGTGTGTGGGGGGGTGTTCCAGTTTGAAGATTTAGGGTACCGCTGAAGTGGAATACTCAGATTTTTCCAGTTTAATTGTTGAGATCCCACTCTACTGATTATCAGCCAGAACGTTCACATAAGAGATAGACACGATTTTTAATTCAATTAATGTTGTAACTCAGCAACCC
Source organism: Panthera tigris (assembly GCF_018350195.1). Lineage (NCBI taxonomy): Eukaryota > Metazoa > Chordata > Mammalia > Carnivora > Felidae > Panthera > Panthera tigris. Next base: position 12,777,771 of record NC_056665.1, on the reverse strand, counting down.
ACAGGCACAGTCTCAGAACGTTTTTTAGTGTTCTTAGACCTGGGGCTGTAGGAGTAAAGGGAGTCTCGTAGCATGGTCCAAAAAAACCAATGAAATTTGGCCTGTGCCTTAAAAAAAGAATTTAGGGGTGCCTGGGTGGCTCAGTTGGCTAAGCAACCGACTCTTGGTTTTGGCTCAGGTCATTATCTTACAGCTTTGTGAATTTGAGTCTGGAGTCGGACTCCGTGCTGGCAGTTAGGAGCCTGCTTGGGATTCTCTCTCTCTTTCTCTCTGCCCCTCCCCCACTCACACTACCTCAAAACAAATAAATGAGCTTTTTAAAAATTAAAAACAAAGAACTTAGCTTATGCGTTTCTTGCCTTTCAGTTACGCAGTGCCATCAGAAGCACCCATTCCATCATGCTACCCCAAAAGTCCCCCCGGATTTTCTCTTTTTCACATGGCAGCAGTCAACCAGTTTCCCAGTGACTGACCAAAGCAAAACAAAAACAAAAACAAAAAATTCACAGCAACTACACGAATAGTCTAATTAGCTGTTTTTCCGTAGGATTTCTCAGGTTGCTAAATACACTTTCCAGAAGGAAGAGAAATTCCATTTCATATCTATTGCTGGTAGGTCCATTTTCTGGTATTAATTTCTCTATAAGTCAGGTTCTATGGTAGCAGGTGACCGAAAACGGTGGCTCATTTACACAAAACAGAAATTGTTGGAAATACATTTGTATGTTAAGTGGAAAATCTGGGGAACCAAGGCCACCACAGAGGGCTAGCCATGAGAACGAGAGGTTCTGTGTCTTCGTAGGAAACCCCTCATCTGAATGTCATCACTGGTAAGCCTGACCACACACTACTTTGTCAACCTACTAAAATTCAATGGAAAAAGAATCCCATGGCCTTGCTTCGTTCTTGGGCTTGTTCTCCAACAAGAAAAAGGTAAAGGGCCTTGATGGATGGTTTCACCAGACTGTAGACCAAGGGGAAAAGGTAATTCTTCAGGAGGAATTATTGGTACTTTTAGGAATATATTGTGGAAAGCTAGATTTTTCTTAAAAAAACAAAACAAAACAACAAACCACAAACCTTAACAAAGTGGCATAATTTTCTGGATATAGTGGTAAGTGTATATAGTATATATAATAATGTGTGTATTATATTAGTCACAATTATCATGAGGTGGGAGGATTACTAGAGCTTTTATGCTTTTTCTTTATACGTTTTTGCATTTCATAAATTTTTAACAAAGACAAGTACTAATTTGTTAGCTGGAAAAAAAGGAAAACACAGAAATTGTGTTTTTATTTTTTTTTAACGTTTTTATTTATTTTTCAGACAGAGAGAGACACAGCATGAATGGTGGAGGGGCAGAGAGAGAGGGAAACACAGAATCGGAAGCAGGCTCCAAGCTCTGAGCTGTCAGCACAGAGCCTGACGCGGGGCTCGAACTCACGGACCGCGAGATCATGACCTGAGCCGAAGTCAGACGCTTAACCGACTGAGCCACCCAGGCGCCCCTGGAAATTGTGTTTTTAAAATGAAGGGAGACTGAGGGGTGCCTGGGTGGCTCAGTCGCTTAAGCGTCCAAATTCAGCTCAGGTCATGATCTCATGGTTTGTGGGTTCGAGCCCCACACTGGGCGCTGTGCTGACAGCTCAGAGCCTGGAGCCTGCTTCGGATTCTGTGTCTCCCTCTCTCTCTGCTCCTCCTGCTCGCATTCTCTCTCTCTCTCTCTCTCAGAAAAATAAACATTAAAAAAATTTAAAAATGATAGGAGAATGAGAAGTAGCACTGGATTACTAAAGATCTCATCATACAACGGTTGTCCTCATTTCAGGGTATTTATTTCCCTCTCTCTCTCTCTCTCTCTCTCTTTTTTTTTTACCCTAAACACAAATATTCCTGCTTCTGAGCATGAGTTCAAAACCTGGAAATGAGTAATAATTGACAATAAAAATATTAGCTACTTTTACCAAATAATCATTGTGTACTCAATATTTTGATATAGATATTATAATTATCCCTATTGTATAGATGAAGTAATTCATCTATAAGGTCCAGGGATGTTAAGTAACTCGACCCAGGTGACCTGAACAAATCAACAAAATGAAGTTCAAATGTACTTTTCTGACAGATCCTTAGGATTTTTGAGGGAGTAGATAAGAAGTGTCTGCGTATACTATTTAATCCATGATCCCTCATGTACACATTTGGAATATGTTTTAAGACATACAGGAATGGGTCCTGAGAAAAACACGGGTTTTTTTTTTTTTAAGGTTCATAGTTCAAATACTTAGTGAGTTTTCACTTTACACCAAAGACCTCTAAAAGCTGTGTTCTGGAAGGCAAATGTGCTGCTTCCCTGCAAAAATTTATTCTTGGTCACCTTAATTACTTAAATATAGTAATGTTTTCGTTTTCATTTTAGATGCAGGAAAACAAATGTCACAAAACTGTGTTTTCCAGGAGAGATTTGGTTTCATCTTTTTTTATTTGTCTCATCTAACAACTCAAGATTTTCCATGAACTTGAAATAAGTGAAGTAAATATATTATCCAGCAGAGGGGATAAATTTGGAATATAGGGAAAAGTATATCCAGAAAGCTTGAGGAGATATTTTAGTGTCCATACCTCTGCAAGGCCCAAGAGTTCATATACACTCATAATGTCTCCGCCATTATTTTGCTGGACTTTTTGCACATCAGTTGCAACTTACGAGGGTGAACTTTAAATCTGATCTCTCTTGGTCAGAGTGCCACTTCCCAAACACTTCAGCGCTACTCTACATTTTATAAGATTCATCCAATTTTCCATGGGAATAAAAATTTCAATGGATTTGTGAGTTGACATTTCCATTCATATCTTGGGATTTCACTCACCCTTGACATTTAGATGTTCCTTTGGTAAAAATGTATAAGCAAAGCAATGGTTTAAGGCTTAATCCAGGAAGGAAAGAGAAATACTTCACTGAACTAAATGTCATCACCTTTAAGCTAAAATGTGTTACGCTGAGCTTAATTTTGCAGAATCCTGCAGTTTTCAAAAACGGCCTCTCTAAATTTGGGGTACACCAGCAAACGTACTTGGAGACACCCACCAAGTGCCAGGCACCCTACGAAGTGCTGGCTATGCTCACAGTCTCACGTGATACAATTCCAGTCCACCTCCCCATTCTCTTCTCACAGGACTCACATGAGAAAATTCTCTTAGGCTCCTGGGAAGAGGCTAATTTGGAATGGAGAAAGACTCGTGCAGAGAAACCAGGTAGGAAGATCTTAAAGTAAACCCGGGGACAAATCATGATCGCCAGCATCAGTGTGGCAATAGTAAGCGTAAATCGAAGGGAATAAATTCAATAAATGGTTGAGAGGCAGAACTGACAGCACTTGGTGATTGACTGGATTTATTCTGGGAGTTTGGGTTAGAGACGGGAATGAGTCAAGGACAAACCTCAGGCTATTTTTATTATTATTATTTTTAGGGTTGTAAAGTCGGTTGAAAATCGTGCCATTCCTTGTTCATCTTTATGTGTGGTAAGGTTGAGGTGCCCAAAGGATAGTTAAGGGGAGGTGCCTAGATAGCAGCTGGATTACAGTTCAGAAGGGAAATTGTGTTGGAAATACAAATTTTAAGGCAATTAACGTGTAATGGAAATGAATGGATCCCCCCAGGAAGTGCGTGTAGCAATAGCGAGCAGAACTCAGAAAACACTTCAATGCCTATAAAAGTGCTTGGCACCCACGTAGCTGTTAATTAACATGTGCGTGAATTGCTTAACCAATAGAAGGATGAATAGACATGGACAGAAAGGGATCTCTTTTTAATGAATGGATAGATGTATAAGCCAGTAATGATCATTTCGTGTGTTCTAAATAAAGTGCAATAGAAATAAAATTGAATGTCTCCAACAATAACTAACCGAACTTCACAATAAATATAGCAAGACGGGCATGGAAGATGTTATTCTTATTTTAAGCCCAATACAATTGTAGCTAAGAAGGGTGTTTTGTCCAAGGCTACAAGGACACAATTCATAACGATAGATCAGGACCAGGACTAAAACCAGTGGTTGATTTTTTTTTTCATATTCAATGAGGAATTCTTAAAAGTCAGGCTTTATTTATGACATTGGGATCGGAAGGAGGATGGGGGTAGAGGGAGAATTTGTGCATTAGACTGTGATGCAAAATCACAAGACTGAAGGTAGCTTGACAAATTGAAACCATCTGAAGAAAGTGGAACAAAAGTAGAGAACAGTGGTTCTTTCTGACTTTCTCAAAGCCAGGAGTACCCTTTTCCTACCACCCCACAGAGGTCTCAGAATGGACTCCTTTGCTGCCAGGTTTCCAAAGCCCTGGGTCTGTCTCCCATCAGTGCTAACACAGCAAGAATTGTGTTAATAATCCCATTTCCTCAAATGCACGACCTGAAATTCCTTTCAGATATTCAGGTTGTTGATGGAAATTCTGTTTGGAGTTTAAAATGCGTTACAAATGGAGGCCCCCCCCCCTTGCCCCCTTACATCAGAAAGACTCTCTAGAGTGGTTTGAATTCTGAGTTGCGCTAATGAGTGTTTTAACATGTTGGGAAGGCAAATATTCCCAAGGCAAGTAACTTTTCGCCCATCAATTAGCAACTCCTTCCCAAACATTTGTTTTGCTTGTACATGTGTGTGCCTTTCTCCACCTACTAAAAGAATTTGGGGTTAGGTAGAGGGGGAGGAACGATCTCTTTCTTAGTCCAATCAATCAATCAATCTGTCCCAGGGACCTCTAAGGGGTTAGGTTACATTGGATGTTAAAGTATATTTCTTTCTTTTTTTTTTAAATGTTTATTTATTTTTGAGAGAGAGAGAGAGAGAGCATGAGCAGGGAGGGGCAGAGAGAGAGAGAGAGATAGAATCAGAAGCAGGTCCCAGGCTCCAAGCTGTCAGCACAGAGCCTGCCTGGGGGCTCGAACTCACAAGCTGTAAGAGATCATGACCTGAGCTGAAGTCCGCTGCTCAACTGACTGAGCCACCCAGGCGCCCCTGAAGTATATTTCTCTTCTGTTCCAAGTGGCAACCAATTTTACAGAGAGTGAGAAGGACCAATGTTTCTATCCTGGTGGCTCCCAGGGTGAAATCGTTATGTTTTCAGGAACCCTAAGGGAGGGAATCTCAAAAAAAAAAAAAAAAAAAAAAAAAAAATCAAACAAAGTAATGATTATTTCGGAATAAAGGACTGCCAAGGGAGAAGACTTATTAAAATCGAGTGCTTTCTTTGACACAGTTCTGGTTGTCCAGGCCAAGGGAGACGGTGCTCAGATTTGGAGAACAAATCTCAGTGATTAGAACTCAATATCATGAGATACTTTAGAGTATCTTAGAGAGCTTAGCTACGGAGATATTTCTTCAGAACTCCATTTCCCCCTTTCCCTCGTTCTTGGTGCAAAAAGCAATACTATTTCATCTCCTGGGTTGACCAGTAGGGAGGAGTTTCCTTGAGCAAACAATTCAGGCCAGTTATTTTAATAGATCCATTCTCCAGTGTAAGTTAATGTAGACTCCTCTGATTCACTCATGGCCGTTGCGATCGAATTCATATCAACAGGTTCTAAGCCTAATAAACACAGGATGAACTGGCAAAATTGTTTCTTACCCAGTAAATCGGTGAGCCAGACCAGGACCTTGGACCTTCAGTTAGAAGTGATAGAATCTTGGGGCGCCTGGATGGCTTAGTCGGTTTGAGCCACCGACTTCAGCTCAGGTCATGACCTCGCATTTCGTGGGTTCGAGCCCCGCGTCGGGCTCTGTGCTGACAACTGGGAGCCTGGAGCCTGCTTCGGATTCTGTGTCTCCCTCTCTCTCTGCCCCTCCCCCGCTTGTGCTCTGTCTCTCTCTCTCTCCATCAAAAATAAATAAACATTAAAAAAAAATTTTTTTTTTTTTAAAGAAGTGGTAACATCCCTAGTTACCCAGACAGTGGACTTTAGACCCGGGCAATGGTGGTTGGAACTTTCTGTTGTCTATTTGGCAGAAAGTTATTTAGCCTCACAGATTCTGAATGCCTTCATTTAATTAATGGGGATAATATCTGCACTGACTGAAGGTTTTAGGTAAAGATCAGAGGTAGTGGCCTGAAAACCATAAAACTCCTACAGGAAAACATAGAGGGTAGGCTCCTTCGTATTAGTCTTAGTGATGAGTTTTTGGACTTGACACCAAAAGCAAAGGAAACAAAAGCAAAGAGAAGCAAGTTTTCACTACCTCGAAGTGAAAAACTTCAGCACAGTAAAGGAAACCATCAACAAAATGTAACAGTAACCTACCGAATGGGAGAAAATATGTGAAAATCATACAGCTGGTAAAGGGTTAATATCCAAAATATATAAAGAACTCTTACAACTTAATGCCAAAAAAACAAAAACAAAAACAAAAACCTCTCGGGTTTTAAATTAAATGGACAATTAAAAACGAACGGAGCAATTGAACAGACATTTTTCCAGAGAAAATATACAGATGGCCAAAAGGTACATGAAAAAATGTTTGATATCAGCAGGCCTCAGGGAAATTCAAAAATAAAAACAGAAACAAAACCAACCCACCATGAGTTATCACATCACCCCTGTTAGAACAGTTATTATCAAAAAGACAAGAAATAACCAGCACGGCTGGGGTTATGGGGAAATGGGGACATTTGTGCGCTATTGGTGGGAGCGTTAATTGGTTCCAACAGTATGGAGGTTCTTCAAAAACTTAAAAGCTAGAACTATCATATAATCCAGCAATTCTGCTGCTGGGTAGTTATCCCAAGAAAATGAAAACATGGGGGTGCCTGCGTGGCTCAGTCGGTTAAGCATCCAACTCCTGATTTCTTGATTTCTACTCTCGATTTCTGTTCATCAGTCCTGACAGTGCAGAGCCTGCTTGGGATTCTCTCTGCCTCCCTGTCTCTCTGTCCCTCCCCTGCTCGCTCTCTCTTGTTCAAAATAAATAAATAAACTTTAAAAAAAGAAAACGGAAACACTAACTTGAAAAGATATCTGCAACGCCACGGTCATTGGTATTTACAATAGCCAAGATACAGAAACAACCTAAATGTCCATCACCAAAAGAATGGATAAAACAAAATGCAATAAAACTTACATATATATATATATATATATGTGTATATATATATATATATGTGTGTATATATATATATATATATATATGCAAAATTCAGCTCTTAAAGAAAAGAAATTCTGCCATTTATAACAACAGAGATGGACCTTTAAGGAATTATGCCAAGTGAAAAAAGAGAGGCAAATACCGTATGATGTCACTTATATGTCAAATCCCCCCAAAAAACAAACCAAACACACACACACACACACACACACACACACACAACAAAAAAACAAAAACTATAGAAACTCTAGATATAAATAACAGATTGATGGTTGTCAAAAGCCGAGGTGGGGGATGAGTAAAATGGGTGAAGGAGGTCAAATGCATTAACGTCCAGTCATAAAATAAATAAATCAGAGAGATATAAGGTACCCCATGGTGGTATAGTTAATAATACTGTATTACATATTTGAAAGCTGCTGAGATAGTAGATCTTTTTTTAAATTTTTTTTTAGCATTTATTTATTGTTGAGAGACCGAGAGAGACAGACCACAAGTGGGGGAGGGGCAGAGAGAGAGGGAGACACAGGATCCGAAGCAGGCTCCAGGCTCTGAGCTGTCAGCACAGAACCTGATGCGGGGCTCAAACCCACAAACCGTGAGATCATGACCTGAGCTGAAGTCGGACGCCCAACCAACTGAGCCACCCAAGTGCCCCAAAGATAGCAGATCTTAATGGTTCTCTCCACACGGACAAAAATTCTATAACTGTGTATGATGAGGGATGTTAACTGTACTTATCATCAGGGTGATCATTTTGCCATACACACAAACGTCAAATCATGTTGCACACCTGAAACTAACATAATACTGTATATTATCAAATGCATCTCAAGAAAAGAAAATATTTTCTAAAAAACTTAGAGATAATATATGCAAACTATCTGGTACATGGTAAATACTACTAATACCCTAATTATAATAATATTGTTATTTAACCTATCAAGCAATGTCTCTGCGCAGAGTTTGGGCTTTCATAGCCAGCCTTTCTTTTTCTTTTAAAGTTTATTTATTTATTTTGAGAGACAGAGAGACAGAGAGAGTGAAAGTGCAAAGCCCTACATGGGGTTTGATCTCCCCAACCATGAAATCATGACCTGAGACAAAATCAAGAGTGGAATGCTTAACCAACTGAGCCACCCAAGCGCCCCCCACGGCCAACCTTTCTTTAACAACTCTTCCTCTAGAGCCCAAGTGTGACAAATGTACCTTCCCTTTTCCTAACGGTGTCAATCTGGGTCTTAAAAGCAGCAGCAATGGCCATAGAAACACACATTTCAGGATTTGGGACTGTTCACGGCCTCCTAACCAATCTGCTGGACAGTCCTTTGGGGATGTTGATATCATTGTATTTCAGCAGAGAAGAAAATTTGTGGAAGCACTTCTGGCAGAAAGCAGTGCAGGGAAGAGGGAAGCCATGTTTTCTACTCTGATTGGTCACTGGTTTCTCAAAGCTGGCCTCACACAGTCTGGAAGTGAAGGAATTTCCATTAAAAATGTTGGATTGAATAAAATATTGCTTTCTTCAGTAAGCGTCTCCTAGACCTGGGCTTGAGTAGGTCATTATGTTTGTAAGCTATGGCTCTTTGAAAGCTGAAAGTTACTTGCAGAAGACTTACGCTGAACCAAGTAGGGAGCGTCAGTAGGGGACGGGGAAAATGAGGAGTGTTTTATAGGCTAATTATAGACAAGGTGGTTCACTGCTTATTTTATTGTAGCCATTTCCCTGGACAATCAATTTATCAGATGTGGTATCCATCTTCTAGAGACCATCACTGTTAACAAACCAGATGCGAGTGAAGATTGATTAGCCCTGTAAGTTTTATTTTAATCGTATTAATTTACTGAACTGTGTTCATATTCATGCCACCATTTCTATTCCCATGGTCACTGATTTATTTTAGGCTTTCGTCACCTCACTCTTGAACTAATACAATCGCATTGTATCAGATTTTCCTGTTTTTGTTCTTTGCACGTCTGCCGGATTTAGTCCCCCTAAACCAATAGTTTGCAACTACCTTCTCGGTTACAAAACTGATGGATTCCTTCAAGATAAAATCTCAACTCCCTGGCGCTCAAGATCAGCAAATAATTTTCTGCCAATGTATCTCTGCAACCTTAATCTAAATACCTCCTTAAAAAATAAGTTTCTGGAACGCCTAGGCTCAGTAAGTTGAGCATCCAACTCTTGATTTCGGCTCCAGTCGAGATCTCGCGGTTCATGAGATGAGCTCCGAGTCGGGCTCTGGGTTGATAGTGTAGAGCCTGCTTGAGATGCTCTCTCTCCCTCTCTCTGCCCCTCTGCCTGCTTGCATTCTCCCTCTCTGTCTCTCAAAATAAAAAAATAAACTTAAAAAAAATAAGGTTGTATTGATCAACCTCCAAACATATCTCGCCTTGCCTTTCTACCATTTTCCTCTTCCGAAATAATCGTCTCCTCATCTCTGTACTTTCTCTTGCCTTTTTAGGCATTCTTTCTATGAAGCTTTCCATAGCTCAAGCTCTAAGTCCATCCTTCCTTCCCCACCAAACCTGTTATTTCTCTTACCAGTTGCACTCATTTGGCATTACACTATGCATTTGTGTATGGCTGAACATGTTTGTTTAAGGAACATTATCTGTCTTCCCTCAAATAAATTATAAGGCTTTTGAAATTTCTTTCCATCCTTAGCACCAAGCTCAGTGTCCTATATATTTCATGGGTTTTATAAATACTGCTTTGCAGTGCCTTTTAATCCAATTATTATTATTATTATTAGCTTATCAATACTTATGCAAATGAGCCTAATTTGCGTGTTATAAAAAGGAAACAAAGCCATTACATAATCCAGCTCTGCCGTCTTACATTCAGAGATGGCATTCAAGACAAATAGCGATTTGGACTGACTGGGCACCAACCAATGAGAGTGACGCTACCTGTCAACCAGAAGCTCTGTTGCCCTGGTAACTTCTGCATCCATACAGCCTTTCCTGACACTCCACTCTGTGTGGAGAACCTGACGTGGGGTGAGCTTGTGTAACTTTCAGTCACTTACAGCCCTGAGATAACCCAGATTTGGTCCATCACTGTTTTTTTTTTTTTTTTATAATTTGAGGGCGGGGCTTGAGCAGGTTCCACGCTCAGCACGGAGCCCGATTCAGGGCTTGATCCCACGACCCTGGGATCATGATCTGAGCCAAAATCAAGAGATGAGCGCTCAGCCAACTGAACCACCCACGGGCCCTTGGTCCATCATTTTTTTGTCTGAGTACATCCTCAATTCTGAACCAAATCTTAAATTATTTAGGGGGGGAGAGGATCTGTGGAGGGTGTTTTCTGTGGATTTTTATGCTAGTCTAGATTTTTCATGTTTCCTAATTAGAAAATTAAATGAGGCATCTTCAGTGCAGAAAGTCTGTAACCCCAAATTCTAAGAGATAATCCTTTTGTATAATCACCCATCATCCATCTACTTAGAAGAAATGGATGCACGTACATTTTGATGCTTGGCCTTCTGGTTTCACACATATCAAAATAATTCTTGGAGAGTACTTGCTTTAATTCAGCAATGTGGGAAACCTTTTCTCAAACCAAAATTTATCCTTCAGGGCGCCTGGGTGGCTCAGTCGGTTTAGCGTCCGACTTTGGCTCAGGTCATGATCTTGCAGTCTGTGAGTTTGAGCCCCGCATTGGGCTCTGCGCTGAGAGCTCGGAGCCCGGAGCCCGCTTCAGATTCTGTGTCTCCCTCTCTCTCTGCCCCTCCCCCACTCATGCTCTGTCTCCCTCTGTCTCAAAAATAAAATAATAAAACATTAAAAAAATTTATTCTTCAATAATGTAGAGTTGTGTTTTAACATAGGTTTGAATGGCACGGGTCCACATCTATGTGGATTTTGATACATACAGTATAGTACTATAATGTATTTTCTTGTATGCTTTTCTTAATAACATCTTTTCTCTAATCTACTTTCTGGTAAGAATATAGCATATAGTACATATGATATGTACTATTATACAACACAACGACACAGCATGTGTTAATCGGCTCTTTATATTGTTGGTAAGGCTTCCGGTCAACAGTAGGCTATTAGTTAAGTTTGGGGTGGGTCACAAGGCATCCAAGAATTTTCGACTGTGTGGGGGGAGGTGTCTATGCCCCTAACTTCCCAGTTGTTCATTTTAGGGTCAATTATACTTTTGAATGGCTGCAGAGATCATAATGTACCTGAGCCTCTATTTGTGGTCATTTAGGGTATATTTAAGGTGCATACCTGTTGAGGATAGGGTAAGAATTGGAGTGAGTGGTAGGGTGAGAACATTTCCTTGCTTTCTTTAGTTCTCCATTATTGCCAGGGTCTACACAGGCATATTCACTTAGTGCTTTTCTGTGTCTCGCCACGGGATTATACAACTTTGTAAGGTGAAGAAAATCTGCCTTTTCTTCCTTAGGCTCAGGATCAATGACTATAAAGTCCTTTGGACAAGTTTAAATAGGTTAGAGGAGCTTTTCTCAAATTTGGGGAATTCCTAAGTGTTTTTTTTTTCCTTCTGCTATTTAAACTATATAAGAGTATCTTCACAACCCCTACTCTTCAGGGCTCTGTGTTTTATTTTTTTAATTTTTAATGTTTATTTACTTTTGAGAGAGACAGAGCACGGGTGGAGGAAGGGCAGAGAGAGAGGGAGACACAGAATCCGAAGCAGGCTCCAGGCTCCGAGCTGTCAGCACAGAGCCCGATGCGGGGCTCGAACCCACTAGCCGTGGGATCATGACCTGAGCCGAAGTCCAATGCTCAACCAACTGAGCCACCCATGCGCCCCTGGGGCTCTGTTTTTATAAAACATTTTTTTCCTGTTTTGAATATCAGAAGCTAGAGCATTTAAGGACCATATTCTGTCAGGGCAAAGTTCTAACATAACTTTGTTAGTTTCACCCACTCTATGAAAACGTCTTCTGAAAAGAGGATTCTAAAATCTCTCAAATGTAGGGGCGCCTGGGTGGCTCAGTCGGTTGAGCGTCCGACTTCGGCTCAGGTCACGATCTCGCGGTCCGTGAGTTCGAGCCCCGCGTCGGGCTCTGGGCTGATGGCCCAGAGCCTGGAGCCTGCTTCCGATTCTGTGTCTCCCTCTCTCTCTGCCCCTCCCCCGTTCATGCTGTGTCTCTCTCTGTCTCAAAAATAAATAAACGTTAAAAAAAAATTAAAAAAAAAATCTCTCAGTCGCCAGATAAAACATAAGATGCTTGATTGAATTCAAATTTCAGAAAAATGGCAAGTAAGTTTTAGTGTGAATATGGCCCTCCTAAGGCATATTGGAACATCCTTATATTAGAAAATCATTTGTTCTTTCTCTGAAATTCAAATTTAATTGAGCACCCTCTATTTTTATTTGCTAAATCTGGCAAATCGACCCAAATACTTACAATTAACTGCACAGGTGCAAGCTCCAAATGAAGAATGTGACCTAATATGTTTCAAGGACTGTCTTAATATCCACTCTGTTGGGTCTTTCCTGGCACTCCTCCCAAAGCAGAGGGGCAAGGTTTGTTGTGTTGTGTTTTGTTTGGTCCCCCTCACCTCATCAATGGGTCTATTTAGAAAGAAGAATCTACTACCTTTTCCAAAGGTGGTCAGATGGGCTCTGATTCAAATCTGTCTTCTCCCTCTTAGGGGAAAAACATCCTTCTTTGTTAACCCAAGGGCGCAGACTATTTGATCAAAAAGAAGAGAATTCAGGGGCGCCTGGGTGGCTCAGTCGGTTAAGCATCTGGCTTCACCTCAGGTCATGATCTCACGGTTTGTGGGTTCGAGCCCCACATCGGGCTTTGTGCTGACAGCTCGGAGCCTGGAGCCAGCTTCGGATTCTGTGTCTCCCTCTCTTTCTGCCCCTCCCCCACTCACACTCTGCCTCTCTCTGTCTCTCTAAAAGTGAATAAACAAAAATTTTTTAAAAAGAATGAACATGAAAAAATTAAAAAGAAGAGAATTCAAACATCTGTTAGCTGAACTCTCTTCCATCAGTGTTTTATACTTTAAGTGGCCCTATTGCTAAGGCAACCCCAAATTGTGTCATCTATACTCCTCACTGCCACTGTCACTGCTGCCCCCTGCAGCCACCCTAAGCGTGCCACGTGGAGAGTATACCAGGCTGACATCAAATGCTATTCTTTCTCTTAATCTTATCTTACTTGGGTTATGGAGGCTGACTCTGAAAACTTCAAACAGGCTACAACTTGCCGATTAGCCTTGAAAACGAGTAAATAAATTTCTATTATGTAAGCTCCCTCATTTGTGGTATCATTTTTACGGCAGTCCAGGGACACCGTACAAGCACTGAATGTAATGTTAGACTGTCCTCAGCATGCCAACGTTTCCTAGCAGTGGGTGTTTCAACATATTTGAACTTAGAGGCACTTGAAAAGTAGCTTTCAAGATCCTCTGTGACTCTAGCTCATGGGAGGGTCCCTGGTGTAGTGGAAAGGGGACTAGAACCCTTGCCTTGGCCCCAATTTCATGGATCTTACTTCTGCATCTGTAAAATAAAGGGACAGATTGAATGAGTCTGAAGATCTATAGGAGCGAGGAATTCTATAAGACACAGAGAAATTCCCAGAGCCACACGGGGATGTCTTGCCCCGCATTCCCCACAGAGCCTGTAGCAAAGCCTCATGTGTGAATTCTCTATTAGGGATATGGTTGGCGGGATGAGGCAGCAAAGACGGGGGGCAAGCTGAGGATAGGGGACAGGATAGGCAACCACTAAGTGCTCGGAGAAGCTTTTTAATGGAGCGAATCTTGAACAGTGTGTCTGGAGGAAGAAAGGGAGAACAGCCGCGGACCCACTACTCTTCCCATTGAGTAGAACTTCACCCACTGGAGCTCTATACCTGTCACTTCTGAGTTTCAGAGGCAGCTGAGTGGAGTGGGGTCCCAGGATACCCCAAGCATTGTGTCAGAGGGGCAGCCCCAGTTGAGGGGACTAGAGGAACAAAGTAAGCACCAGTCAAGGGGGAGGGAGCTGTGTCTGTAAGAAGCAGGTTGGGGGTCCATCAAAGTCTGGAACAAGGGATGAGTGCGGCAGCCAAGAATGTTGAACTGACACAAAGGACATCTCTGATATTGTGGTTCCTGGTCAACTTAGAACTTTATGAAAATTCAATCATAGCTACTACTATGAAAAAGAATAATTAAAAGAATAAAAACAACCACCACCATTTATTGACAGTTTACCATGGACCAGGAACCATGTCATGTCCTTCTCAAACTGGTCAAGGACCAATTCTTTTGTTGCCCCCCACCCCCCACACCAACCCACCCAATACTTGTATAAACTACATGACACAGCAATTCCTAAAAGTAAACTGAAATTAAAAAGTAGACATTCAAAATACATGCTCATTTAAAAAAAAAAATCATTTGATTGAACCTGCATACAATTACTTGGTCAAATTGCCATGTAAATGTCTGAGCACTCTCAATGTTTGTATTCATCTCCTCATGGACTGCTGAAGGTCAGGCTGTAGATCATACAGGGGGATACCCTTCTCCCTATGCAATACTTGATTTGATTTTTCAGCAACCCGAAGGGCAAAGTGCTCTCAGCATTCCCATTTCACGGGTGAGACAACTGAGGCTTAGCCACGTTAGATAATTTATCTAGCTCAGTTCTCACAGCCTGCAGGGGGCGAAGCCACGTCAGTCTGACTCCTAATGTCATGCTGTGAACCACTTTCTCTAGAGGATGGTTTCTAGTTTGGAGATTAAGTTAATTAAGTTCCTTAATCAAAGTTGCTCTTTGATTTTTAACTTTTATTATTAGTTAACCAAAGTTTGAACCTGTGTGTGTGTGTATATGTGTGTGTGTATACAATGCATGTATATATATACATATATATATATACACACACAGATATGTATATATGTATATATATATATAGCGTGTGTGTATATATATGTGTGTATATATATATATATATATATACAGTTGAATCAGAAAATTTATTTAAATGAATGTACTTTGAATGACTGCTTTTTATTTCAGTTTATTTTTCAGAATTTATTTTATTGTGGCTTACAAAAGTATTGGGGAAAGAAACAATAGAATTGGCCCTTGATCACAGTTTGTGAAATCCCTAAATATATGTAGATGTATACCTGTATCTATCATCTATCTATCTATCTATCTATCTATCATCTACATCTATCTATCTATCTATCTATCCATCTATCATCTACATCTATCTATCTATCTATCTATCTATCTATCTATCTATAATCTACATCTATCTATCTATCTATCTATCTATCTATCATCTACATCTATCTATCTATCATCTATCTATCATCTACATCTATCTATCTATCTATCTATCTATCTATTTATCTATCTCTCTATGTTTCTATCTACATCTATCTATCATCTATCTATCTATCATCTACATCTATCTATCTATCTATCTATCATCTACATCTATCTATCTATCTATCTATCATACATACATATATGTAGATATATGTATATATATACATATATACGTATACATATATACATATGTATATGTATATATCCCCTCTCACATTCATATTTTGTTTGGAATATTAAGAATGCACATTTGCTACTTGGCTCTTTATTTGCCTGGATAAATAGTACTTTGGAATTCGTGTGATTGTTTTAGCTGCTAAGCATTCTGTCTCATACCAAATGGGAGTTTTGGTCCTCCTACATCCTGGGCTGGCCTTCTCAATTTATTTTCATAGGGCATTAGCACCCATTGTCACCACTAATTGCTGTTTACTGGGGAATCACACGGTGCCCTGTAATCAGAGATACCTGACAGAGCTTACTCTTGGCTAGAGGCAGAAGGCAGAAATATGAATTAGCTGCTTTTCGGGCTCGTGAAGTTGCTCGCCTGTCCTTCCCTTCCTCCCAGGAATACTGCCAATGCGGAATGCCCTGAAATCCTAATCTATTAGTGCTAAGTAATATTACAAAGCCAACACGCACACAAATGATAGGGTGCGGTTGATGCCTCCTGGCATTAACGTCAAGAGCCTGTGTAGCCGCATGAAAACAAAGGATTAACCACTTCTCATTTGAAAATCTCGTTCCCTCACTCCTCCTGCTAACACTCACCTGTAGAAAAATGACGAGATTTGGAATGAGGCTGTCTGAGTCCCTGCAGGGTGATCGGTACAGAAAAAAATGCCCTCCCCCAAGAAGGCCTTGGACACACAGGGTTTGGTCAGTGCTATTGTTCATTTCTGTTTGTTGCCGGGTTTTGTGTTGGTCACGGTTCGTGATGATTCTGAGCCTCTGACCTTTTCGAATTGCACAAGGTTATCTTGCAAGGTTATCTTACATCTCTGAACTTCTAAAACACATTTATTGTGGAGTTGTCATCTATCTAGCAGAATAATTCTATTTTTTCCCTCCTATGGATGTGTAATTGACAAGGGCAAGTAAGAATTGCGCGTATTTAACGTGTACAACTTGATGTTTTGATACGGGTCTGCACTGTGAAGTGATTACCAAGATCAAGCTAATGAACATATCTGTCACCTCAGTCCCTTTTTGCTTTTCCTTGTGGTGAGAACCCTTAAGATATACCCTCTTAGAAATTTCCAGTGCATAATACAGTATTGGCTGCAGTCCTCTTGCTGTCTATTAGACGTCCAGAACTCTTCCATTTTGCATAAGTGAAACGTTGTACCCTCCTGACGAATATTCTTCTACTTGTCCCTCTGCCCCTGGTAACCACCAGTCTACTCTCTGCTTCTGTGCGTTCAACTGTTTTAGAAACCTCACAGACATGGAATCGTGCGTTTGTCTCTCCGTGCCTGGCTTAATTTCACTTAACATATGCCTCCCTGTTCGTTCATGTTGTCACAAAGGCAGGATTTCCTTCTTTTCTAAGGCTAAATAATACTCCGTCGTGAATATACACCAGATATTCTTTATTCTTAATTTTTCTAAACACCCAGATTGGATTCTTTTGAGGAGTAAAGCAAAGGATCAGACTCAATATAGGGAAATAAAGACCTTGGAAGCAAGGTAAAAGGCATCTTTCTGGCTGCTTGCCAGGGATTGTGAGGTCACTCGTGATCGCATGCCTGATGCACCCTAAGGTAAGTGTCTACGACTTCCATCCTCCCATGACAGTCCTCATGGCAACCTAAGCTGAGTGAGGACGTGTATGCTCATGCATGTGCTAAGGGCTTTGCATGAATTATCACCCCTGAGACCACACATGGCCTCTGAGATGCTTCCGAAACGTAACCAGTGATACAATAACCAAGCCCATTTCTGGCTGAGCATGTTATATGTAATAACAGCATTAGGAAACTGGAAAAAATATCATTAGTTAGGTCCTGGAGAAGTGTACCATGAATAAGATTATGGTCTCTGGAGCCAGACTACTTGGAATCCAATTCCGACTCTCGCAATTACTAACTGTGTGAACTTGGGCAAGTTACTGAAAAGTGTGCCTTCCTTTCCACGTCTATAAAATGGGAAAGTGAATGTCTCTGAGGATAAGAGAGTTAACAGATGTAAAGTGTTGAGAACAATGTTTGGCTCATTGTCCTTACTGATGGAAGTTAGCTACTAGCCACTACTAGCTACTAGCAGTGAACCGTAGACTAGATAGGGACTCTTGAGTTCAAGTTATATTCTCCTTATATTGCTGCAATAATTGCTACTTGGTCATTATTATTTTATTAAAAAAAATTTAATGTTTATTTATTTTTGAGAGAGAGAGCAAGAGAGAGAGATAGCCCGAGTATGAGCAGGGGAGGGGCAGAGAGAGAGGGAGACACAGAACCTGAAGCAGGCTCCTGGCTCTGAGCTGTCAGCACAGAGCCCGACGTGGGACTCGAACTCACAGGCGGAGAGATCGTGACCTGAGCTGAAGTCTAATGCTTAACCAACTGAGCCACCCAGGCACCCTGATCATTATTAACTGAAAATAACTGCTGGAATCCATCTGTTAATATTTAAGTTAATAACAAAGTATGCTCATTTTACAGATTTTATTTATTGAAGTGATATTTTAGGATATGATTTGTGATATGCATCAGAAAGACTGAGTCTGTAGTTTTCTTAGTGTGTGAGTTTACTCTTTCAGGCTTTGTTGGTAAAAATGAAATTTTCATTCATAGGAAGTGTTTGGAGGTTTTTCTTCTTCACCTATGACTGTAGAATAGCTTAAATAACATTGTAATTATCGGCTCTTTAAAAGTCGGTATAATGTCCCTGGTGGTTTTTTTTTTTTTTTTTTTGCCCCCAAATTGCTTCTCCAACAACTTTTTTCTGTGTCTCTTTTGGAAACCGAAATCCTTATGTTTTACGAATTTCACTAAAAGTGCTCCATATCGTGATGATTTCCAAATCTATTTGCATACAGTTTAGTTGCCTCATTTTTACGAGTCTCTTAATTTCTCCTGCTCCTTTCGTTACTTACCCTGGTGTTATTTTTATTTGTGAAGTATTGGTATTTACTTATTGTTCCTCCCACCTTCATTTTCTTCCTTGTTTGTATCTGCCGGATCATGTCTATGTGAGCAGGACAAAGACACCTGCATTCCGTACTAATATTCTCATATGCACCTGTTCCAATCTTCCTTTCCACTCAATTCACTGAAATATTGGTCACCTCCAATGTTTTTTTTTTTCCTCTCACCTCCCCAAGTCTTTTCTTGGTTCATTACAGTTTTGTTCTATTACTTCTGTCAAGAAGGGCTCCTGGGTAACTATTTTCTGAGATTTCCCATGTTGAAGATTGCCTATGAAGTAGGTAAGTAAAGAATGCCCGATGGGGTATAAAATCCTTGCCTTACACTTCCCATTGTATAGTCTGTTATTCTCTTTCTAAACCTTTATTTCCTTTCTTTTTAAGTGTTTGATTTCTCACTTCTGTCTCCTACATCTTTACTGTGACTTCTGCATTTTGTCTATTTTGTATGCCTTCCAATTTTCTTGATTTCCGTAATAGTTTTATTTGCTCATTTATTTCATTTCTGATATTTTCTACTCTAAGTTGCATAGCCTTTGATCATTGCCACTCTGAATTCTTTCATTTTGGTTTCATGGTTCGCCATCGAAAGGTTGTAATTCTTTTTTTCTAAATTTTTTTAAAAAGTTTATTTATTGGGGCCCGTGGGTGGCTCAGATGGTTAAGCACCTGACTTCTGCTCAGGTCATGATCTCACGGTTTGTGGATTCGAGCCCCACGTAGGGTTCTGTGCTGACAGCTCATGCTCTCTCTCTCTCTCTCTCTCTCTCAAAAATAAAATAAAAACGTTTAAATTTTTTGTTTAAAGTTTATTTATTTATTTATTTTGAGAGAGAGAGAGAGACAGAGAGAGAGAGACAGAGTACAATCAGAGGAGGTCCAGAGAGAGAAGAAGAGAAAGAGAATCCGAAGCAGGCTCTACACTGACAGCACGGAGCCTGATGTGGGGCTCCAACCCACGGACCGTGAGATCATGATCTGAGCCGAAACCAAGAGTCAGACGCTTAACCAACTGGGCCACCCAGGTGACCCAAAAAGTTGTAATTCTTGAAGATTTTAAAATTTGTGTCACATTCATTTGATTATAATTTGTGTCTGTTGTGTGACAAATTTATGTGTGTGTGTATATGCACATGTTTTTAGTCTGTCATTCTTGTTTCTCTTTCCCTTCTTTTGATTTCCTGTTACCTCTTTGTATCAATGTTGGGTTAGCTCCTTGGATGATTCATCACCAAACGCATTGCATTTTGTGGGCAAGATAACTGTAAGAGCTCCTTATAGGAATGAACAAAGATACTGTCCCGGTGTAGTTGGTTTTCCTAATTCAAAGACTCTCTTCTTCGAATTATGAACTTCTAGCAAGTATGACTGATCTACTTTTCTGAGTCACCCTGTTGCCTTGGGCTCTTTGGACCAAATGGTCCGCAAAAGATTTCTCATCATCCCAGTCCACCCAGGTCTTAACCCATAATATTGCAAACAAGCAATCCAGTTTTTCATCTCAGGGTTTTGTGTTTCCTTCAGGAAGCATGTTCATGCTGCTACTTGCTGAGAGCAATCGATACCAGAGACTCTTACCCCGGAGATCTCTCACATTGCTTAGTTATTCTGCTCTTCTGGTATGTCTTCTGCTCAACGCCAGCTGCTTTTCACGATGCCTGGAAATATTTTGAGGTCTAGGAATTATATTTGTCTCCAGTTTTATTGAACACAATGTGCAAGAGTTTTGCTTGTTTTTCTTGAGGGGGGTTGTCTTTCAGATGATTTCCAGGAGAAGGAAAAGGTCTAACTAGAGAGGAAGTGCCTAATTTCAGTTTTCTGTACTCCAGATTTTAACAATATTCAAACTGTTGACCCGTCAATAGTTGACATTCCATAAATGTTTGGTGAGTCGCTGAATATAGATGAACAGGTTAGTGTAAACCAATTACTAAATTAGCATAGATAATGTTTATTATGTCTGTAATTTATGACATTTTTCTAATTTTTATAAATATAAACATTTTGTGAAAGTATATTTGAATATCAAAATTATGGAATCCTGGGGCACCTAGGTGTCACAGTCAGTTAAGCATCCAACTTCAGCTCAGGTCATGATTTCACAGAGCCCGCATCAAACTCTATGCTGACAGCTCAGAGCCTGGAGCCTGCTTCAGATTCTGTGTCTCCCTCTCTCTCTGGCCCTCCTGTGCTAGTGCTCTATCTCTCTCTCAAAAGTAAGTAAAAATTAATTTTTTTAAAAAAAATTATGGATTCCTGCGTGACACTACATTTTAAAAATCCCTTCCTGGATTTCTTAGAAGTGCATACATAAGCTCTTTCTAGATAGTATCATCTACTTTTTTCATATTCCAGTATTGTTGAAACAAAATTAAGGACCTTATTTTCAACCAAAATAATCAGGAATCTTATTAGCTCAGCAATTAGGCATTGAAATAGAAAACTAGGAAAATAAGGCTGCTTTGTAAGATCTGACTGTTTATATGGTAGTTTAATGTTTGTTTCCTTGGCATCATGTTTTGTTTTGTTTTGTTTTTCTATAAAAAAACATGTTGGAAGATTAAGTGCAAATAGTTTATTGCTAACTTTAACATGCTGCTAATTAGCACAAATACTCCAAGAAGTGAGATCATTACTACTTCTCCCTTGTATCTGAAAGGTTCTTTGTGGTGGAGACAAAGCCCAGGTGTCTGTCCTAGTAACAACAAAATACTTTGGCTACATTTCCAAGAAGAGGAGAGAAACCACTTCCTACATACTACTTTTAATAACATCCACAAAAATGTTTTAGGAATTAAGTTACTTATCTACTGCTACATAACAAAAAAAAAAAATTACTCCAAAACATAGCAGCTTATACTCACACACACTTATTATCTCATATGGTTTCTGAGGACTGAGAATCCGGGAGCAGCTGAGCTGGGTGGTTCTCGTTCTCCATCTGGGTCTTATCAAGTTTTGGTCAAGCTGCCCTTTGAGGTGGCAGGCACCTGGAGGCTTGGCTGAGTTTGAAGTGAGTTGCAAGCTCACTCAAGTGACCGTTGGTGGGAGGCATCATTTCCTTCCCTGTGAGCCCCTCTATAGGACTGCTCACAATATGACAGTTGGTTTCTACTGGGTGAGTGAAAAGAGAGACACAGAAAGGGTAAGACACAGAGGCTGAGAGACAGAGAGAAGCTGCAGGTTCTTTTACAACCCATTCTCAGAAGTATAATATCATGGCTTCTGCCATATTATACCACATGCAGACCAGCTCCGGTAGAAAGTAGAAAGGGACAACACAGAGTGTGAATATTAAGAGACGAAGATCATTGGGGGTATCTCTTGGAGGCTGGTAACCAGAGGTATTAAACTTATTCTAGGGAGTACACCAAGCATAGGGATACACACGTTATAGAACCATTTATTTAGTCCTTCAGTGAATCGATTTCATCATGATCAATAGAACATGTATTCAGCACCTACTGTGTACCAGGCTCTGTGCTGCTATGTACAAGGGGTTATAAAGTAGACATGACATCATAGTTCCCTTCTGGCCAGCGAGATAAATATGGAGGACATAGACAACGATATTCCAATTTAGGATAAAAGAGGGTTGAACAAAATACCATAGGAGAGAGAGATTGGCTTTGTTTACAGAATGCAAAGCAAAGTTGAGCAACGGGCATGCAAGTTCCCCTTGAAAGACAAGCAGGATTTGAATACAATAGAAGGAATGAATTAGGATTTCTGGAGGAGGAAAACAGCAGAAGTGTGGAAGATCTTTCTTTTCCAAAGATGGGCAAAAACGATGTCCCATTCTACGTGCTCTTCTGCAATGTCACTTTGACATGTCCCTATGAAGAAGGGGAATCTACTTGTTCACCTCCTTAAATCTGAGGGGCCTTGGGGCTGCTGTCACCGATAGATCATGACAGAAGTTTGGCCCCGCCACTTTCTGTCAGGGTCCTTAACCGGCCGTGCACTTTCTACCGCCTTGCTCTTGGAATCCAGCCCCCGTGTACAGAGTGAAACTCCTTTGAAATATCCATGCTGTAAGAAACTCGGCCAAGCAGAGAAAGTCTGGAGTACCTGAAGCCCACATGAGAAAGGCCAAGGATTTCTGCCACACTAGATGCGTGCGTGAAGAAGCCATCTTGGAGGAAGAGTTTTTTCTCTTCACGTGATGCGGCCTTTATCAGAAAAGAAAGCCCAGGAGAGGCCTCCTTGCACCCTTGACCCACAAAATCATCAGCAAAATAAAACCAGTTGATCTGAAAATACTCAGTTTGGGGATTGTCAGCTCTGCTACGCGATAACTGAAATAATGAACGCATCGCACTCCATGTTCAGTAAGTCATCCGCTGAAGCTACCTGCTACCTTGAAGAGGAGGGCAGGAAAGGAGAAGCTGGCACAGAATCCAAAGTGTAAAATTCTTGGTGTGCCCTGGTAAATGCTGTTTGGGAAAAAAGTGGACATTCTCAACTCTCCTGAGGGTAGAGTGACATAATCCGACTTGTGACTGGAGAGGGTCATCGCGAAGAAAATGTAGAAGGTCAGCAACAGAGTGGAGAGGCTGGAGGAAGGCAGAACCGTTTCTATTTTCTCTTGCAACCAGCCCTACAACAGTGATGAAAGCAGAAGTATGGAAGAGTCACGTCTCGGAGAGCGGCAGGCGCCATCAGGAACCTTCGGTGATTAGAATTCCATCTCTTTGCCCGGAAGGTTAGATAACAATGGCAACAGATGAGTCGAGAATGCCTAGTCATTATCTAAGACCGCAAACTTAAGGGAGGAATAGGTGGGGTGGGGCAAGGGTTGGCTAAGGAGTTTGGTTTTAGTTGTGTTGAATTTGGGTGCCTATGGCACTTTTCATGACTGCAGTCAAGTTCTGGGAAAGCAATTGTGCTATGCTTTCGCCCTGCCACGATTTTCACCTTTCTCTCATGCTTCTTAATTACCTTTGAGAGAGGGCAGCAATCCAAGAGATGTTGGTTGCTACTGAGTCCCTGCTAATAGCTCCCTACAGATTCTTACGTTATAATGGTCCTAACATCCCACCAACCCACTTTTCCCATTCGGTATTTTTATGATCTCTAATTATAGGCATAAGATCCAGGTAATGACTAGGTTACACTTTCTGCCAGACAAATTATGTACATAATTATAGGCACATGTTCATTGAAATATTGAAGCATCTGATGCGTCTATAGAGAAGATAATTGTCAACCTTTGCACTGTAATTAAGTCTAAATGGGAATCCTAATCATTTTCCAAATGAGCAAACAGTAAGCCAGTCTTGATTGGCTGTGTCATGGCAGCAAATGGAATGGATTTGCCACACAGGTTAATTAGTCATCCATGAATGTCGCAGCCCTCAGAAAAACCCACGTTGGAGCTAAGCATTAGAGCTAATTAGCAGTTCTGTTGTTGAAACTCTAGATGATTTTTACCTGGTTTATCTGTGGGATTCTAACTTTTCATGGTCTTTTTCCCTTCCCTTGAATCTTTCTTCTCATGATGATTCATAGCAAGTTATTTAGATTTTCTACCCATTAATTCCAATACAGAGTGGAAGGAGCAAAGATTTGGAATGAGATAGAGCTGGGTTCAAATCACACATGATGTCATTCTTATAGTGAAGGTCAGACTATTTACCGTCAGCCTCTCAGTTTCAGTAGATTGTCTATGAGCTATATGTGATTCATCTTACCTGTGACACATTCCCAAGTAGACATTAATAAATCCTTCCTCTAAGTTTTATAGCCTACATATCATTAACTGCAGTTCAATATTTGTTTACAGCTGTTTGGGGGTGTGAAATTTATGTACAAGAATTGCACAAATCTTGACTGTATGTCTGCTGACTTTTGAAAATGCATATACTCGTGAGACCCAAACCCCTGTCAAGATACAGAACATAAAGATCACCCCAGAAAGTTTTCCCATGCTCCTATGAGTCAAACCTCACCCCACCTCTCCAGAGGCCACGGGCCTTCTAATATTTCTCCATTGGTTCTCCCTGTTCTAGAACATTCATGCAAATCCAATAATGTAGTCTGTGAGTCCTTCATGTAAGGCTTTTTTTTTTCTACCAAGTGTAATGTTTTTGAGTCCTACTTGTGTTACCATATCAGCACACCCTTCCTGCTAGAACAACCAATAAGCCATGACATCCTGTCACTTAACATAATAGAAATCTATTTTGCACTCAGGGGCGCCTGGGTGGCTCAGTCGGTTAAGCATCCAACTTCGGCTCAGGTCATGATCTTGCGGTCCGTGGGTTCGAGTCCCGCATCGGGCTCTGTGCCAACAGCTCAGAGCCTGGAGCCTGTTTCAGATTCTGTGTCTCCCCCTTTCTCTGACCCTCCCCTGTTCATGCTCTCTCTCTCTGTCTCAAAAATAAATAAATGTTAAAAAAAATTTTTTTTAAAAGAAATCTATTTTGCACTCATGTCAGAGTGCCACATTGTATTCCTGTTTCAAAGACAGCTTTCCTGGATGTGAAGAACTTGGTGACCTTGGGGTCCTCTCCTCTGGGCTTTCACCTTTTCTTAAGGCTTAGGTGATGCACATAAAGAGAAGAAGGCAGAAGGTGACCTTTCCTGCTTAAGAACCCAGCCCGGAAGGGCCGCACTCCATTTCTACGCATATGCCATTGGTGAGGGCAAGTCACGTGGCCATATGGGTATACAGAAGTGCGAAGTGTAGGCCCTGGGGGGGCAGCTTTGGTCTTGCACTCACGCACTCGCTCTACACCACGGAAGGAGTGTGTCTTTTTGAGGGAAAGCTAGTTATTTCTGCCACAGTGTCTGACTTTGGTCCCATGGCCCTCCCCTCACACTAGCCTCTTTACTAGCTGTCTCTGGAAGGAGATCAGAAGCACAAATCCTGCACAGTAGTGAGATGGTGTCCACAGACACTGCCTCCCGTGGGTCCTGAGCTCAATTTCTCTCACCCCATTGCAGTGATCTTACAAACTTGTCTCGTGGTCATTCTGCTGCTTTTAAGAGCTATTATTCGGCCACCTCCATGGCTGTTTTTAAACCTTGGCTTCTCTTCTTTACTCAGATCCCACCTCTGCTACTCTGTTCAAATGCTAGCGCTGAGAAATCGCTTGCTTAGGTGAGGGTCTGCCTGGTACCCGGAAGCTATTTTTAAGAAAAATTACTTTTTTCCCACATCATGGTTAGCAAGGTCCCCGCACACATGTCGAGATTTACTATGTGTCTGGCCCTTTGCTGGAGATTTTCACAGACAGTGTCTAAATCAAACATCCAAGTACAGTAGAAGACATGCATTATTGTTGTTATTCCAGGATTAAGGTCCAGGCATTCAACAGTGCTGTCCTGAGAGGCAGAATGAAAGAGTTGACCTGAGATGTGAATCCAGAAACGTGCAGACGTAAGATCAGAAGGGATTTTACGGATTTTCAGCCTAATTCTTTCTTTTCACAGGCCAGGAGATAGAAGTCAAGAGCACTCAGGTGATCTGCCCAGTGTCTGAGAGCTGGAAAGTGGCCAAGCCAGGCGAAGTCGAAGACTCCTGAATACCTATCACATCACTCTATTTTTTTTTGCCCGTGAAATGTTGTTCTATGTACTTCTGCCCCTGAACTATGCCTAACTGCTGCAAATAACCATAAAATATCTCTTCACGGCAACAGGTGACGTTGCTTCTGTGTGTCCTTAGTTGAGGGCCTCCCTGGGGCACTCATCTGAGGTATGTATCTAAGCGGGAGAGAACGAGAGGGAAGAGACAGATATCCGACCACCGCCCAAGGAAGTGCGACCCCGTGAGCCAGTCAACAAAGCACTTTAGGGAGATTATACTTGCTGGACTGATATGTAATTTGTGGGAAGCCACTAATTGTAAGTTACATAACGTGGCCTTAAATCTTTCCAGAAAAGTACCCTGTTTATTCAAAAACGAGGCATTTAAAAGCTGCCAAGCTTCCGAAAGCTCTTGCCTGGGAGACTGGCGTTCTCCTGTCCTTCTGGGGACAGAGTCGGTGTAACGGCCTGTATTGACAATTAGACCCAAGTGTCCACGCGGGTTTTGGAGACGCTGGCCTCTATGAAATGTAAAATAATAAAAATAAGGAGGTTGCCATTTGCCGGAGGACAATCTGATTTCAGGCCGCAAATGGACGTTTATGGATTATACTCACAGAGGAAAGTCTCTACTAAGTGTCTTATAGAAAAAAAAAAAAGGTTAAAAACATCAGTTCTAAAGTAGT